>NC_069674.1:59155709-59474362 GCF_023699985.2 Odocoileus virginianus | reverse complement strand
CAGGCTCCGCTGTCCATGGGGTTCTCCAGGCAGGAATGCTGGAGCGTGTTGCTGTGACCTCCTCCGAGGCTCTTCCCGACCCAGGAATGACACCTGTGTCTCCTGCATTGCAGGTGGGTTCTTTACTGCTGAGCCACCAGGGGAGCCCTCTGTCAAGTATAAGCACAAAAGAACCAGATAATTCTTTTTCCAGTTTGTGTACCAGAACACGACCATCCAAGTGTTTTCTCTCTTTTGTTACTGTTGCTTTTGGAGAACATAAGTTTATTTCAGTGTTTTAACTGTCCAAAATGATTTTGAAAGTGTTCTTTGCAATTTTTGTGGATTAGTCAGACTTCAACTTCAATATATTATCATCATAAATTATTTTATAAAATATACGTTGTGTAACTTTCACAAACATTAAACCATTAGGTAGCTATACATTGTGTAACTTTCACAAACATTAAACCACTAGGCATTCCTAACTATAGGTACATTGCTTCTTATGAGAGGGGAGCTATAGAGTTACAAACAAAAATCCATATAGAGAAATACAAAAATGTCCTTGATGCTGGTCATCCCTAACTATGGGTACATTGCTCTATGAAAGCAAATGATTGTCCTAGGAATGCCGTATTGGAGAGTCACTTGATATGATGACTCAGAAAGCTGGGAGGACCCTCCCACATCTGTCCAGAAGGCCTCCACGACCCTAGGTAGGGCCTTTAGAAGGACAGCTGCTTCTGTGTGTTAGGAGGAGAAGTGGGAAGGTAGGAGCATCCTATCCTGAGAAGAGAAGCCTCTGGGGTCCTCAGGTCCCTACTGTGCCACCCATGTTATTTGCATCATTGGTGAGAACTTTTCTACCAACTATGCTGTTGAAACAGACCTAAACTCCCTAAACACAGATAAGTTTGTGGCTTTATTAATTTTTGTCTGGCTTCATGCATTTTTTAATAATTATTTTTGTATTTTATTGTACATATTCACAATAAAAACCCTGGGTTCACATGATATGGTTAGACTTGCTCTTTTTGTGTCTGTTATGAGGTGTTCTGTTCTTATGAAGATAGCTTTGTGGTTAAGACCTGAGACTTTGGAATCAGACCCTGGAAATTAATTTCTTGGCTCCATCCTTGACTGACCATGCAACTTTGGCCAGTTTACCCAGTATCTCCAAGCTCCAGCTTTCTCATTTGTAAAATGAGGATGGGAGGGGCTCCTCCCTTATAGGGTGATTGTGAGACTTAGAGAAAATCCGTGTAAAGTGTATGTACACCAGGATGGGGTGTATTTTGAGTTGTACTATTTTCCCCTGGGATATCTGGGGTTAAATATGCCCACTGTTACTTCACTACCTTGGTTTTCTCAAATCCTTTTTACAAGAAGGCACGTTATAAATAATAAATAATTGTGATTTTTTTATTCTTTATTTCCAAAGACACAATTTACTCTTGTTGATTTATCACACAGTGATTCGTAATGGCTCACACAAGGAATTCAGGTGGACACTAAATTTCCCTGGCAGTGAAATTTCCTCTGGGAGCACACAGCACTGTAAGGGGAAGTCAAATGATGATTTTTCTCTGCTACTAATAATATCAAATCCCATTTCTTCAGTGTTGCTGAAAGTGTTCTATGTGCTAATTCATTGTTTGATGATGAAGAAGGAGGCATTCCCATTTGAAAATATGTCACCATAGATACTTCGATTACAATCTATTTGTTATAATAAAGACCTAGAATGTGCATGATGGACAGAGTTACATGGCATGGACTAGAATCTGGAGTGGCTTTGAAGTGAATTAGGCTCTCACGTCTGATGGTAAGGTGCCATTGATTGATATGTCCCTGGAGAATTTCATGTGTTTCGCTACCATGAAGTGTAAAAGATGTTATATGGAAGAGAGCGAACATTGCTACCTAATAATTTGTATTTTTTTCCTAAAAGATTGTATTTGTTCAGTCTTTAAACACCTAGAAGGTACCAAATCATTAGTTGATATCTGGGAATGGAAATAGTAAGTATGCACATCTTATAACAGAACACTGTTTTTGCTTTGTTTTTAAACTTTTTATTTTCTTGGAGTATAGCCAATTAACAATATTGTGGTAGTTGCAGGTAGACAGCAAAGGGACTCAGCCATACATATACATGTATCCATTCACTCCCAACCTCCCCTTCTCTTTCAGGCTGGTAATAGGACACTTTTTTAATTGACAAAAACTAATTTTGTTTTCTAATCAGAGTTGCCACTCTTTGAATCAACTGTAGAAAGTTGAAAATATCTTTGTGGGTGGCCACAAAAGTTTTTGAGAGAATTTTAGAAGATGTGCCATAGTGGAATGTCATTGACTTATTTAGTTTCTTCCCTTGCCTTAAAGGCAACATGTGGGCATTCTCCAAATGTGTGTGAGTGTGTGAAAGCATGAAAATGTTTATCGCTCAGTCCTGTCTGACTCTTTGTGACCTCCTCTGTCCATGGAATTCTCCAGGCAAGAAAACTGGAGAGAGGTGCTACGCCCTCCTCCAGGGGATATTCCCCGCCCAGGGACTGAACCCACATCTCTTGCGTCTCCTGCACTGGCAGATGGGTGACAGGTTCTTTAACACTAATACCACTTGGTGAGCATGTGGGTGGGTATTTATTTGTAATTCAAAGACTCTGAAATGTTTTGCTGTAGTTCTTTTTTTTCTTCTGAAACCATTTGCCGATTAAGTGGTTGCTGTATCACTAAAGCTGAAAGAAATTGAGTTTGTATACCAACAACTTGTCACCAGATGAATAAAAAAGATTTTGTTTAATTGACCATAAGAGAGTTTTTCCCCCTCTTAGAAGTCTGTGTTTTAAGGAAATTGCACATGACTTTTTTCTCCGTAGTACCCATCTTCAGTCTATATTTAGACTGAAGGCATGCTTAAGTTAAGGGATATGGCTTAGTAAATATTGATATTCTTTCTGAAACAGGATATGATATAATACTTGCATAATCAGGATTCTGTCTAGACTAGTGAAATTAAAATAGTGACAGAGCAAAAGGAATCTCTGAAATGGAATGCTTTAGAAAACATTTTACCAAAATATTGATAAAATTTGTGTATATAAAATAGTATTTTATATCAACATTAAAGTTAAGGTCTCAATATCTAGAATGCCATATTGACTTTTGTATATTAATATTTTTGTTATTTATCATTTTGACTGATCTTTCAGAAGATAAAGTGGCATTTATTTCAAATGCTTTAGTCTGGATAAAGAGGAGTCTCAAACATAAATGCACCTCAAAAATATAGAATACAGCATGCTGCCTATAATCAGCAGAGGGGAAAATGATCACACTGGTTTCATTTTGGGCTAAAATATAATCAATAAATATGTCAGTAGGTGCTGACTAAGAAGCAAAACCAAATACTGGTCTTAAACTTTAGGAGCTTTGACCAACTAAAACCAAATACTTAAATTGAAGCTTTGCATTTGTTTAGTAAATAATTTATTTCCAAAGTCATTTTTCTAAGAATACTTAGTTGAAAAAATTACCAAAGAATACTTTCAAGCCAGGGATGGCTTTGAAACCTACTAAATCAAGTTTAGCCCAGAAAGAATATGGAGAGAGTTAGGACCAGGCTTGACTGAGTCAGTGGGTGTCCCTTACAGATGAATGACTTCTTCCCTATCTCAATATTCTGTAAATATGCTCAGTTATTCTATGAAGCAGAGAAAGAATTTATTTTATAGCATTCAAATGAAGGTAGGTATTATGTGGCATAGAATTCCTACTCAGTCACACATCAGCTCTGTGATCTTGGACAAAACTATTTACTATTTCTGAGTTTTCCCAACTATAAAATGACATAATAAGAGTACCAACTTCCCAAGAGCATTGTGAGGGTAAAAGAGATTAATCCATGTAAAGTTCTTAGCAGAGTGCCCATTCTCAAATAAAAAAATAGTGTTTTCTTAAAGAAGTAGTGTTACCTAATGCTATGATTATTTTAAAGTGTAATTCATTTTTCCCCAAGATGAATTTGAAATAATAGTGAATATTCTTCCACTCTGAGGTGAGCTTGCAGTCCTTTGCCATGAATTATAGTAAATGACAATTGAATAAGATTAATTTAACTCTGCAGTCCTGGTCGAATCTGTCATTTCCAGCCTCTGCCTCAGAATTATATGGGAACTTCGTATGCTTCATTTGAGAATCCTTGCAGCAATTTATATTCTCTTCATCAGATCTCATTGGCCACTGCTCTGTGGAATAAGACATAGGTAATAGGTGAAGGAAGTGACCCCATAGACATGTGTATTGCTTGCGCTTTATTGTGTGAAAGATCAGGGATAGGCATTAAAAAAGGACAGGGTGAGCCAGGTAGTTGAATCTGTTAAATATATCTGTCTTGATTTAGATGGCAAAAGAGAATAAAAATGTTCCAAAACAGTCATAAATTTAAAACCATATGCTTCCTTAGAGATCTGATTATGGTTCTCATTTCTCCCCCTGTAGGGGAGAAGGGAGATTTTGGAAGACAGCGCCATTATTTATGGCGAGAACCAAGTGATGAATATGCATGGAGATTTGGAAGGGTCTGAGCCCTCCTGATGCTCTGCTCTCCCTTTCTCTGCCTGATCCCTAGACTGAAGGAAGCTACTGACCAAGGCCACGCCATTTACTAATTTCACATTTTGGAGATGTTAGCTGTGTGTTCTCTGCCTGAGGCAGCCAGCCATTTGATTCTATCATGGGCACCAGGATATTGAAATTCAGAAGCTTGTGGTAGCTGGTACATTAATGTGGGGGCAAGGGTGATACTCATTTTATCTTATTTTTTTAATATAAATATTGTAACACATTACCTTGAAATGACTTGAATTAGTGGCTGATCAGCAGCATTATTTGTATTTGCATTATATCCAGGTGTTGCTTCAATTTCAATTGCAAGTTCTGCAGGCATTGTGAGGTTTTCTATTCCTTTGTGGACCAAAGAATATTCAGGTTTCACTCCCTGGTCTCTCTTTTTGTGTTTTGGATTAGGTTTATAAGAGCATAAAATACTAAGCCTTCTAATGGATTGTTAGTACTCAGAATAGTGTTCATGTATGATGTGAAGTAAATACAATGACACAAAGCATGAAAAATAATCTTAGGTAAAAATGCACAGAACATGTTAAGTCAGATTTTTTCCTTTTAGTGTCCTTGTTTCTACTTTTTAAAGTAATAGTGATGATTTCATGGATATGGAAACTTTCTGAAAGTTATTTTTTTTGTTTGCATATGTATGTTTTCTGCTTTTGCACATTCTGCTTTGCCAGCTTTGTCAGAAGTGAAGCAAATGTTTACTGTCTTGGGTGCTCTTCTAATTTATATACACAGTTTTGATATCAGTGAAAAGCCTAAAAATTTTGAGTTTAACCCTTAGGACAAAGAGCAGCTAGAAGGGTGATGAGTCCTTAAATATTAATTAATTCTAAAAATATTCAACTTCTTTTCTCTTGTAGTGAGAGATTTTTCTTGAGGCTAAATAGAAACGGGCTTCCCAAAGCCCCAGATAAACCAGAACGACACTGCTCTCTCTTCGTGGTAAGTGGATCTTGTTTTATCAAGGAGGCAGATTCTTTCTTAAATACTTTATCTTATTGAAGAGAGTAAGTTATTATGAGAGAACATAGTGGATTTGATGAAACTTTGTAAATAACACAAATTATAGTGAAAGTGGAATGAAAGTGTTAGTTGCTCAGTGGTGTCTAACTCTGCCCATCAGGCTCCACTGTCCAGGGGATTTCCCAGGCAAGAATACTGGAGTAGGTTGCCATTTGCTCCTCCAGGGGATCTTCCTGACACAAGGATCAAACCCAGATCTCCTGCATTGCAGGAGATTGTTTGCTGTCAGAGCCGCCAGGGAAAAGTGTAAATTACAATAATGCCCTGAAATCTGAATGCCAGCTTTCACAATCACACCTTTGTCCCTTCAGTGTGTGTAAGAGCCTGTTCTCTACGGCCGAAGCCCAGTGTGACAGGGCTCAGAGTGGCACGTGCTATTTAGTGTTTATTTCAGAAATATTTAAAGAATGAGTGAACCAGAGACTGAAAAAAGAATGGGCTTTTCTTTTTTAAGTCTTATTTGATATCTGTAGGCTTACAGTAAAGTTGATCAGAGTGGTATTTTTAGAACAGGATTTGAATTATGTGCTTCTGCTCCCAAAAAATCCATTAAAAATGTTCATATGTGTCTTTCTTCTGTTATTTGTTAAAACAATATGCTATGCCCTTTAAGTGCTTCTGCCTAAAGGATGAGTTCTACAATGACCAGACTCTGTTTTTTGGTAGGACTTGGGTAGCAGCGAGCTCAGAAAGGACATCTATATCACTGTGCACATCATCCGAATCGGTAGGTGTGACACTTGTTGGTGTGATAGGAGCACAACGGGGAAAATTGCTGCGAGGTTCCTGTGTACTTGTGATTTATGTGCTGTCTGGATCCAAAAGAAGTCCAAGCAAGATCTGAATCCAATATTCTCAGAATTTGGGATTTTGGTCTCCCCAAACACTCACACCACCATAAATAGAGTTTGTTCTCTCTCCATCTAAGTCATTAGTTAGTTTGCTGCATTTCATTTTGTTTTATTGACTTTCTAAAAATACTGGATTCATACACTTGGTATTTGTCTACTCAAATCCTAATTTCTGTTAACAACATACATTAAACTTTTAGGAGCTGGATTTTCTACACATTTATGAAAACTTGACACCAACTGGCATTTCCCGAAGTGTGGAAGGCTGCAGAGCGTTATTACACAAGGTGCTATGAGCAAAAGGCTACGGAAGACTGAATGCTGTATATATAGTTTTCACTGGTGTAATTTCATCAGCTTACTAAAGAGTCTGAGAAATCCTACAGGGAAGAATAAAATTGCTTCTCCAACTTTGTTGACCCTAGCTCTCTCCAGATTTGATTTGACTGTGGAAACACTTATATAATGTAACACTTACTAACCTCTTGCAGAACACACTTTCAGTGTTCTACGATGCCCTTGCACGTCAAAACCAAAACATGGTCACTAGGTTTACACATATAAGACCTCTAAAAGCAGGCATTTTATGGCAGAGGAAATACATGGTGGAACCTAAGTCATTTCTCTAGGAAAGCTAACCAACTGATGCTGAGAACCGGCTCCCCCTTCCTCACTAACTGCTACACGGCTTGCTGAGGAGACTTCTGCAGGACAGTAATATCTCACCGTGCAGTCCTGCATGGTGACTTTTATTTTTTTTTATGGTTTTTTATTTTATATTCATGATGACCCCATTTTGCATTGAGAGAGACTATAAAACGTTGTTTCAACAAAGATTTTCTCAGCATTTTTCCCCTCATAAAAGTCTGTTCTCAAAACCCATTTAATTTTATCCTCTTTTTATATTTGAGGTACAGCAGAAATAAATAAATAAGTGAACTGTCTTTGGTTTTGTTTTAATTTTCTTTTTATACATGAGTATGGGGTGTAGAAATTAGAAAGAGTCTTTTAAAATGGGCAACGTTGTAATGCATGTTTCTGTGTATTTAGGAGATAGAGCCTCTGTCTGTGCCCAGAATGGCAGGGGTGCAGTTTATATAATTCTTTGTGGTTTTTTAAAATGTATTCAAATTTGTCACAGCAATTGTTAATGTAAAATGTGATTTTGGACATCTTCATGTAAACATGGATACAATTTGAATATAATCTTCTACAAGGTTGAGACAAAAAGTAAACCACTTTAGCTTTCAGAACTTTTAGAAAAGTATCTACAGTTTTTTGGTGGTAGAAAATGATCACATGTCTTGCTTGCCCATGGGCTGGGCATCTCTGTCCTTCACTCCCAGGATACAGTTGAGGAAACGACTGCATAGTATTACCCATCACAGGCCTGCCTTTCAGATACCTGGCATTTGATTAGAGGCTGTATATTTTACTAAGCTATTTAGGATCATTAAGTCATCAGAATGAATGTTGAATCCCAAATTACCTACCTTCCTTCCCTAAGCTTTGGTCAAATTAATTCTATATTGACATTACTGCAAAAACTTGCCTGATGATCAGTCCAGTAATAATGGAGGTAAGAAACTCAGAAAGGTTAAGATTTAATCTGCTTCAGTGAAATGAAGGAGTGGAAGATCCTTGTCTATCAGGGACAAATAGAAAAATCATTCTAGAAAGAGTAAGAACTTTTTCTAGAATATTCCTTGCATGGACTTAGTAAGAAAAGGGTACACTGGCCTGCACTGGCTGCCGAGAGTGGGAGTGACAGCACCTGCCCTGGAATTTGAGGCCTGGTCTTCGATCGGAAAGAAGGGGAGGAAATAAAGAGAGAGTTTCCCCACACTAGACTCATGAATAACTGCATGATTTCTATTTAGCAGCGATTGGTTCAACTTGCAACAAAACAGATAATGGCCATTCATAACTATAAAGGACAGACCTGAACAGAAATACTTATAGTGCTTATTTTATCAACTCAACAAACTTAGTTGGTCTTTTACCACATTCATTTATACCTACCACACAACTTTTAATAATTTTAGGTGTATTTATCCCTTTATTATCATGAACAATTATTATAGGCTTTCACCATAAAACAAAAGCATCTCTAATGTATTTTCTACCATAGGGAATACCCATTCCTCTTACCAGTATATTTGTAGTTATTGAAACTATAGGCATATTCACCCAAACAGTAGCCCTAGCTATATGACTAACAGCTAACAGCTGATATTACAGCTGAACACCTACTAATTCATGTAATTCGAAGAAAAACCTTTGCCCTAATAATTATTAGTCCTACTACAGCCTTCATTACATTTATTGTCCTTGTTTTGCTTACTATTCTTGAGTTCACAGTAGCCAAGTTTACGTATTCACCCTGTTAATAAGCCTGGACCGACATGACCCCCTGCGCTGCCTGCATGTACACTCAGTTGTAGCTGATTCTTTGTGACCCCATGGATTGCAGCCCGCCAGGCTCCTCTGCCCATGGGATTCTCCGGGCAAGAATACTGGAGTGGGTTGCCATTCCCTTCTCCTGGGGGTCTTTCCGACCCAGGGATCGTACCCACATTTCTTGCGTCTCCTTCATTGGCAGGTGAATTCTCTACCACTGCACCATCTGGGAAATCCTGTACCTACATAGTAATAATACCTAATGATTCGCCAAACCCATGCATGCCACATAGTGAACACCGGTCCCTGATCTCAGAGGAGTCCTCTCAACTCTTTTTATAGTGTTGAGTCTAGCACATGATTCCATTGTAAATCAGCATTCTTATTATCCTTAGGCCTGTTAATCAATATGTTAGTAATATACCAATGAAAATGAAACATCATCCAAGAAAGTACATTTCAAGGCTGTCACACATTAATTATTCAAAAGGGATTTCAACAGGGAAAAATCCTTTTCATTATGTCAGAAATCCTCTTCTTCTTTGTGTTGTTTTTTCTGTGGTTTTTACCACCATTAAGTGGTATTCCAGCTTCTGTTTATAAATATTACTCTGAAGTTGATATATCAGAGGGGCAATTTTCCTTTATTACTGAAGAATGAAAGCCAAATTGAATACTGCCATTCCTTCCTTTTTTTCTATTTAGCATTTGATTTGGAAAGTACTAGAGCCATGCAGACATGTTGAAGGAGGACTTCAGTCAGGTGGAAACAATGTACAGATCTGTTCCCTAGCATCTGGAAACAGACTGACAGACTTTTTTCATCATTTCTCCTCACATTAGCTTGCTATGTTACAGCTCCAGTGTGCTTTTTGCTTTCCGTTTTCAAAATATCCAGTTGGTAATTAAATGCAACGATAAATTAAAACAGTATCTGAACCACAGATTTGAAAACATCTAACAATTTAAACAAGTAGAAACCATTTCAGGGTTAAAAAAGGATCCCTGGAAATCTTAGCCTGCATACTGAGTCAGGAAAGAACATGCTCATTTGCTCATCTGGTGAGCAATACCTCCGGTGATCTCAAATCACTTCTTTTCAGAGGTGAAATGTTTGAAATCATTTTTTGAAATATGGAGAATCTTACAAGTAGAAAATGAAATGGGCACCCTTACTGCCTTTTTGGATGCGATTCTCCTGGGGTGCCTTCGTGAATGCTTCGGGAAGGGTACCCACACATGGGCTCAGCTTCATGTTTTATAGGTAACAGCCAATGGCCAGAGTTTGCACTGCCTGCCCAAGGTCACACAACTGTGTGGTCTGAGGGGAGAGTTCAGAACGGAGGCAACAGTTGCCCCAACTCTGTGTCTTTACCATTACCCACTACATTTCATATGACTTATATTATGGCTGTATGTGTCTCGTCTTAAGCTGGATTAATCAAATGGCTCCTTGAACTAGGTGTGCTTTCTCATTGAACAGGTCGAATGGGGGCAGGAGAAAAAAAGAATGCCTGCAGTGTCCAGTACCGGCGACCCTTTGGCTGTGCAGTTCTCAGTATTGCTGACCTGCTGACGGGAGAGACGAAAGATGACCTCATCCTGAAAGTGTACATGTAAGAAGCCTGCACATGATATGGACTGGGGTGGGCATGGGGGTACATGGGCATCCTGTGTCGTGAATCTTGCTTTCTGTGGGTAATGGAAGAGCCAGGGACGGGCCAAGTTTATGAGCCATTCCTCAAAAATTTAATAATCTCTAGGCCTTCTACAGTTGAGCCTACAAATCATCATTTGCCTTTCAGAGGAGTTATGAAATTGAGAACCAAAAAGAACAGATAGTTTTCCCACTGGGTGGACCATCCACTGCATAGAATACCTCCCAAGACTTTAAAACCTGTTATAGCTTTACCCTCAGAAAGTTCATTTGTTCTTGGAAAATGGAAATAGCTTTTAACGTAAACTAATTAGAATTAAGGAAAAGGAAGTTCAGATTGGGTGATTCCCCTCTTGCTTCATGTATTATTAGTTTATTATGTGGTGGTTTAGTTAAGTCATGTCTGAGGCTTTGCAACCCCATGGACTATATTCCGGCAGGGTCCTCTGTCCATGAGATTTCCCAGGCAAGAATACAGGAGTGGGTTGCCATTTCCTCCTGCAGGGGATCTTCTCAACCCAGAGATGGAACACAGGCCTCCTGCGTAGCAGGAGGATTTTTTACTGACCGAGTTACCGGGGAAGCCCATTTTAGGGCTTCACTAACAAAGCACGGTAAACAGGGAGGCTTAAGCCACAGACATTTATGGTCTCGCTGTAATGGAAACCACAGCTCCCAGATCACAGTGTTGGCTACACTGATTCTTTCTGAGGGCTGTGAGGGGGCTTCTGTTCCCTGCTTCTCTCTCCTGGTTTCTGGTGTCCTGCAGGACCTGATGTGTACCTTCATCATCACATGACTTTGTCCAGGTGTGTGTGTCTGTTTCTGTAACCACATCTCCCCTTTTTACATGGGCCTAGTTAGTTATATTCGGAGAAGGTAATGGCACCCCACTCCAGTACTCTTGCCTGAAAAATCCCATGGACAGAGGAGCCTGGTAGGCTGCGGTCCATGGGGTCGCTAAGAGTCGGACATGACTGAGTAACTTCCCTTTCACTTTCATGCATTGGAGAAGGAAATGGCAACCCACTCCAGTGTTCTTGCCTGGAGAATCCCAGGGACGGGGGAGCCTGGTGGGCTGCCGTCTATGGGGTCACACAGAGTCGGACACGACTGAAGTGACTTAGCAGCAGCAGCAGTTAGGTTATATTGGGTTAGGACCCACCCTAAACAACCTAATTTTAACTTGATTTTCTGTGTAAAGACCCTATTTCCAAATAAGATCCTCAGAACATGGTTTATGCATCTTTTATGGGTCAGTGGCAGCAGATACAGTTCAGTTTGAACATTCCACAAAGAAAATCCACTGAATGTATTCCACATCCTAAGTTTTTAAAAAGGCACATGGTTTTTGATTGCCCTTGCCTGAGCACCTCCCGACAGGTCTGACACTGGAGAGATGGCACACAGTGACATCCTCAGAGCAGATGCACTAGGGGGTGGGGGATCTGGGGTCCGCATTCCTGATTTGAGGGCCACACTACTGACCTCCTCTGTGAGTGAGCTTGCTTTAGTTATCTGTTCGGCTGCTGTAGCATGTGCCAATGGTTTTTCCATATGTAGAGGGGACCCACGTGTCCCACTACCTGCGGGACATATACTTCAGGTTGCTTTTGACAACAGCTGCAGGGTTTCTTGGATTTATCCATCTTCTACCCAGAGGCCCTGGGACCTGCCCCACATGTTTGCTAATCAGTTGACAAAGATTCACTTATAGCCTGTGGTTTAGGACTAGAAACTCTCTTTGCACCTTTTAAGAGTGATAAAATCTGTGACCTTGATATTAAACTTGAAAACTTTTGCTGAAACTACTGGGTAGTAAAGCGTGCTACTCTTTTCTCCCACAGTGGAGTGTAAATCCAGTATAATCCCCTTTCTAAATTTTACTGGTGATTGTGAAACATAATATAATTGCAACAATACTAATGATAATAGCCTAGTTACTTTGTGCTTACTATCTGCAAGGAACCATGTTTATAAGCACTTTGCATGTGCCGTGTCACTTTATCTTCATGACAAACTCATGAAGCAGATGCTGTTGGCTCTGTTTTCCACATAAGGGGACAGAGAGGCTAAATAGCACCCAAAATCACCTGACTAATCAGAACAGGAACCAGCTGTGAAGTCAGGACTGCCTAACTCAGAACCTGAGCTCTCATGTTACCAGGTCATACGTGCTATTTCAGGGTGCTATTTCATACCACTTTCTAGTGATGTGACA
Source organism: Odocoileus virginianus (assembly GCF_023699985.2). Classification (NCBI taxonomy): domain Eukaryota; kingdom Metazoa; phylum Chordata; class Mammalia; order Artiodactyla; family Cervidae; genus Odocoileus; species Odocoileus virginianus. The sequence goes on along the minus strand of NC_069674.1, from coordinate 59,461,593 downwards.
ATGATGCTGTTAGGTGACCTTGCTTTTTAAGAAAAACTAAAATTTCTCACAATCTCATTGTTTCTTCGAGTGATCTTTCCAGGTGTGCGTAGGAAGTGTTAGATTAATCTTGTCAATGGGAAAACTGAGGGACCTGGAGTTGCTTGCATTCCTCTTGAGTATGCATCCAGCCAAGGAAGATCCATGAATTCCAGTTCTGTGGGGGTTACTCACTCTCCTAGAATTAAGTTGTACTGCTCTTTGTGGTTGTTATTGTTTGTTTTTTCATATATATCAAATAAAGTTGGGTTATTCTTGATGCAAGAGAGATCCCTTAAAAATTACAGTTCAGCAATTTATTAATCCATTCCAGGATGAATGCCAGGTAGTTAAAACAGTTATTGTAGATGAAAAAGAAGCTAGAATTTATTAAAACATTTTAGAGAAGTGACTGTTACAAACAATTTGGAAGAAATTTCTATTTGTTAACGTGACCAAATCCTTAGCCCAAACTGGGACTCAAACAGAGAATAGCAAGAAATACCTCGTCTGAGCCTGGAAGATATTTCAGTCACATACTTTAGGAGCTTTTATTTTATTTGGAGTTTTGTAGGTTAAAAGCATGAGTTCCGGAGTCACTTAACTATTTAATAGGAAGCAAGCTATCTTTCTTCCTTCCCCACTGAGCTGAACTAAGAAAACTAGAAGCAGGGTGTACTAAGTGGCAATTTGGTATCTTACAGCTGGACAAGTGGAATGGTTTTATTTCATCTTAATTTTCCAGCTTTCTCAGTGTCAGTGATCTTATTTGCTATCCTACTGTTAACTGGTTCAAAGGTAACCTTCATCAAGTTCATCCTTGAAAAGCTTATGGTGGTGAAATAAATAAATATGTAAGCACATTGTGAATTATTGGCTACAGATGAGATCACAAGGAAGCAGTCTCTCTAAGGTGGAATATTTTGATTGATAGTTATAGAATCTTTGATTATCAGGACCCTTGGGAGGGAGCCTTTGTTACTAGTGAAAGATAGTAGTGAATTTACAAACACCTAACTTGGGGGGGAGTCTCAGCAGTAAGAAGAGAACAGACCCAGTTATTAACAAATCATCAGGAGTAATAGTCAGAGGGATATCCATTCAGTCATTCATGTAGCCAGTACTTTTTTAAGCACCTCCAATGTTCAAAGTACTGAGGGAAACACAAGTATCTACCAGTCCTAGATCCAATTCTCAAGAATCTTCAGTCTCCTAGGTGAACTGTACCATGTACACAAAGATAGCATGAGTTGGTAAAAGACAAAAGCTGAAAGACTAAGGTACAGATGGCTGTCAGAGTGAGAGATGGAGAAATGCCTTTTGGCCTAGAAGTAGAAAATCTGGAAGAGTTACCTTAATTACCCTTCAGTAAATCCCAGGTTTTTGCCAGTTCAAGTTGTGTTAACCTCAGTTGCATTTTGATGCTAGCCAACTTGGTCATGATATAATAGGTGGAGAGTAAATAATTCAATAACATTCAAATAACATTTACTGAGCATTTACTTTATGCCAGGGGTTATCCTAAACCCAAGCTTGTTCAGGGTTCTAGTATATTGCCCCCATTTCACAGATGAACAGATCAAGGCACAGAGTAAGTAACTCACCCAAAGAACATAGCTCAGTTAATAGTGAGGATCCAAATCCAGGGAGTCAGAATCTTAGCCTGTACTTCCCACTGTATGCATTGTTCTCTGAGCTTCTCATAAGCGGAATTGTTCATCTCAGCCACTTCATGAAGTATTTGGTCATGCATTACCAGATATGGTCATTCCTGCTTATCCTGGGGCAGCTAAGCCAAGCCATGTTCTCTGTGTTGAGAACTGTAGGGAGGTTTAAGGAAGTACATTATAGTGGTTATGTGAAAAGGGGCAGGTGTGTAGTAAGGTCATCTCATGCATCATCAAAGCTTAACAGAGTGGCCGTGATTTCACAGGTGTAATACAGAGAGTGAGTGGTATCAGATCCACGAGAACATCATCAAGAAGTTGAACGCGCGTTATAATTTGACTGGCTCCAATGCGGGTGAGTATAAGGTTTGTCTGACTCCCCACACTCTTCATTTCAGTTGCTTCGCTTTATTTGTCTGTGAAGAAGAAGATTTGCAGCCCTTTGTTTTTCTCTCTACTCATTCCCTAAAAGTGCTCTGTCAGCATGCTGGTATGTCTCCTTACTCTATGATAGGTTTGTAACTATAACTCTCAAAGATCTATTCTTTTCTGGTTTGAATCAAGATAGAGTATCCTAGTTTATTCTCTAGTCTTGGGATCTCCAGGTTGTTGCTGATTGCTGAAAACCAAATGACAAATATACCTCGGTTCATGACAGTTGTGTGGAATGGGTTTGATGAACAGGAATTTTTGTCAATAACGTCCAAGAAAACCATGCTTCTCTGCCTATAGCTGTAGTGTTATATAGAGAAAAGCATATGCATGCCATCAGCAGGAACTGTAATATAACATAGCATTATAAGTTATATGTAATATAAGTGGTTTAAATCACTGAGTGGTTTAAATCATTCAGTTGTGTCTGACTCTTTGAGACCCCATGGACTGTACAGTTCATGGAATTCTCCAGCCTAGAATACTGAAGTGGGTAGCCTTTCCCTTCTCCAGGGTATCTTCCCGATCCAGGAATCGAACCGGGGTCTCCTGCATTGCAGGCAGATTGTTTACCAGCTGAGCTACCAGGGAAGCACATATGATACATCAGGTGGTGCATACTCTTATACTACTAACATACTAGTATTATATAGCATATGTAGATTATATAATGTATTGAATGACATCTTTAAGTTTGATCAGTATACAAAAACATGATGAATATTATTTGTTCCCTGTCCCACCTCCAAACCCATGTTGAAGCAGAATAAACTATGCAGTTGTGTGCTTTAATTAAAGAAACAGCTAAATCAACTGGTATTTGAACTGAATGCATTGCTTTTTGCGGCTGATTTTTAAAGTACCCTGAATATAGATGGTTGTGTTATAGTCCAACTTGCCTGGCAGTTAAAAAAAACCTGAATTTAAATATAGACCACCTTTTCTTCAAACCTGTGTACATCTCACCAGGTCAAGGGAAAACGTTAGTCACTCAGTCGTGTCCAATTCTTTGCAATCCTATGGACTGTAGCCCACCAGGCTCCTCTGTCCATGAAATTGTCCAGGCAAGATTACTAGAGTGGGTTGCCATCCCCTTCTCCAGGGGATCTTCCTGATCCAGGGATCAAACCCAGGTCTCTCGCATTGCAGGCAGATTCTACTGTTGCTCAGACAATAATCTGTCTACAGTGCAGGAGACCCTGCAGGGTTTGATCCCTGGGTCTGGAAGATTCCCTGGGGAAGGGAATGGTTACCCACTGCAGTATTCTTGCCTGGAGAATTCCATGGACAGAGGACCCTTTGCATATGATGATCCCACATCACCAGTCTAAAACAACCCACAGAGTAACTGCAGACAGAAACTCTGTGGTTTGTTCACATGAGAGCTATAAGAATTCACAGCTCATTCATGTGGCAGCACTTCAGTCCGTAATGAATGGTGAGGTCAGTTTTCTCTCCAGTTTCCCAAGAGTGGGGGAGGGAACTTGGCTTCCTTTGATCCACACAAAGTCCTCCATCTATCACTAAATAAACAAAATACTTGCACTTGCTATTGAAGGTACAGTCTCTGAAGGACTAGGAGATTTTAGTAGTGAATATAACTTGAAATAAGAAGAACACCTCAGAAACTGCTGTGTACACTTGTCTTCAATTTTTCTGTGAAAGAAATAGCACTTATGGTGTAGAGACCAAGCGATTTATTTTAAATGTACTTTCAGTAAGATGGTAGGCCTAGTGCTTTTTAAAAACTTATCTTGCCAAATTCATTGACAAACTTCTAACCAAATTCATTACTTTTGACAGACTTTTTGGTATTTCTTGATGCCATGGATTATTTTTTATCATTAAATGTATTTTGTACCTGTGCTGTCCACCTTGATAGGTACCAGCCATCTGTGGCTATTGAGCCTTAGACAGGAGACTAGTATAACACTGGGATTAAAGTGTGAGCATGATGTTCAGTTGATCAGTCTTTGCAACCCTATGGACTGTGGCCCACCAGGCTCCTCTGTCCATGGGATTTTTGCAGCAAGAATACTGGATTGGGTTGCCATTTCCTTCTCCAGGGGATCTTCCTGACCCAGGGATTGAACCTGCGTCTCCTGGATCTCCTGCACTGCAGACGGTTTCTTTACCCCGGAGCCACTGGAGATGTCATTGCAGTGTGTAGTACTTGTAAAATACACACTTGAGTTTGAAGACTTGATACATATATAATGAATATAAAACACCCCTTTAATAATTTTTATATTGATTATATGTGCAAAGGTAACATTGTGGATATATTGGTTTAAACATAATATATTACAAAAGTTAATTTTGTTTCTATTTTTTAAGTGGTTACTAGCCACAAAGGTGGCTCATATCATAGTTCTATTCTTAAATCTATCTAGACTTGATTTAAGAATTTCCTTTTTGAGCTCTTTTGATGCCTCACATTCATTATGCCTTACTCCTTTGCTTCTGCCCACTGACTTTGGGTGGAGAAGTTTGTAGCGATTGTGTATCTTTTTCCTTCTCTCCCAGAGTCCCATTATTTTTAGTTTGCTTGCATTTGCCTCCTATGTGAATAAATAAATATAAAACTAACCCTGACCTTCTAATTTTTCCCGTGTATTCCCTTCCCTCCTTACCATCATAGATGCAGTGTTGACTAAGCAAGGTGTGTTGATCTGCTCCAATATACTTGTTTCCAAATTCCTTGTCAACTCCCAGGTCTTTCCTCTTTGCAGTGTGCCTTACAATTCTTCTGTTGTTGGATCCTTTGAGTTTATCATTGTCCTGACTGAAGTGATGCTCAGTGCCCTCTTGAATCATGCTGAAGTCCTGGATAATGGGCTTTGATTTATTTATATGTCCAGATAGATTCCTTACATAATTTACCCTATATCCTATGAGATCGGGATGCCAGTCAAGCCAAACCATACATTTCTCTCTGCTTACAGGTGGGAGTCATCTCTTAGAGATGAAGGCCTAAAGATATTTGCTCCTAGAAGTGGGATGTCCTACGTTTGAATCAAGTTTTACTGGGATCATGGTAGTATCATCCTGTAAGGGTCATTGAAGGATTAAAAGAGAAAATGTTGCGGAGCACATAGCAGGGCATTTGATACATAATGTATTATTCATTGTTAGTTTGTTTTGTTTTGTTTTGTTTTTTACAACTTCGGAGTCATCCTCTAGAATATTTTACCCTTCTTTTGTCAAGCACCTTGCTTCATTTTCTCAAAATGGATCTTGATTTGATCTTCTAAATGGAGACTTTGAGAATCATACAGCTGAATTATTGGTAGGCTGAATCATCAAATTGATTCTTCCTATTCTTTGTTTCTTCCATTTCTGTCTGTGTTCAGTCGACTGCTAACCTCTCTCCCCAGGTCTTCCTTCTGACACGTAGATTAACCCCAGGAAGGAAAGGCAGCATATTATGTTTCCCTGGGAAGTTCCCTGGGTGTTACCTGTTGTGTTTACATCCATTGTACTGAAATGAAAAACCACTTGTTGCATCTTTGGAAAGAATAAAAGAAACCATTTTACCATACAACCCTGCCTAGCAGGTTTTCTCTGCCTTTGGCAGAATCAATCCTGCATTTTGCTGCCTATCTTGATGCTGAGATTCCTAGATTGAATATATACTCTTTATGCTTGGCGTTGGCTGCAAAATCCTGCCTGCTCTCCTGTCCTTAGAGCCCACTCCTCTCCTTCCCCCTCCTATCAAGCCTGAGTCCCAGCCAGCTGCACCCAGCCAGCATCAGCTCGCCTTCTATTTCTTGGGTCCTTCTGGTCCCTTTTAGCTCGCTCATAGCAAGGCAAACCCAGCCCTAAGCCTTGTCACTCCAAAATACTGCTCCAGAGTGAGAAAGTTCAGACAGAAACTTTTAAAAATTAGTAAATGAACCCTTTACTCTTTCTTTCCATTCTTGGAGAGTGGAACATTGTTCTGTTGTCACCTGTCTTGAGGGAAGGCAATTATAAAAATAGTGGATAGAGTTTTAGGAGCTGTTTGGCATTATTATTGAAAGGGAGGCATCTGCTAGCGTACTTAAGGGGGAAACAAGAATATAGGAAATTGAAGTTGGAAATTGGGATGCCTCGTGATTAAATTATCACAGTGAAATGTTGACTTTTTCTCCTTGGACCATGGAGTAGTTGATTAAATGGAAGCAGTGCAGTCAAATGTTTTCAAGAGAATTAAGTTCACTCGACAAAGTGTTGTTTTAGTCCCTGCTTTCCTCCTGCTATTCCTTGATCATTATACTAAAAAAAGAAAAAAAAAGAATAACTTCGAAATTAGTTTTAGAATCAAATTCTACCACCTAATTTTCAGGCCTTTTATGCTTCACTGAAGTGCTCCTATCTTTTGGAGTTATAATCTTGTCTATTTAATAGGTAAAAGGATTTGTCTAGATAACTGGGTTTTTTCTCCCCCTGTAACCTAAGACTTGTGTTGCTAAAGTACATTAACCACTATCTTTATTGGGTTTAGAAACTGGAAGAAAATTTCAGGTGATCCATTTAACTTGTAAAGGTAAAAATATAATTGAATTAACATATATCTGCATGGTTAGATTTAGTTCATTGCAGTAATTCAAAATTTCCAAAGTTGTACTCTGTGAGAATTTTTAAATCCAAAAATCATATTGTGAGAATTTGAACTTCTAAAAATAGTCATTAGAATCAGCCTGGTTGAAGTTTGTTGAGCAAATGGTTATTATTAACGTCACCTCTGATAGACATTAGCAGTTGAATTCTAGGAATGTGAAATAAGACTGAGCCAATATGATTTCCTGAGACACATTCAGTTCTATTATTTGAAATAAATTGTGTAAAAATCCTTGGCTCCTGTTCAGTATGTCCTAAGAGAAAATTCAGAATTTTTTAATATTATCTATGTGTTTATGAAATCCTATTTCCTGTAGTTTGTACATGTAACTTACAACTAGAAGAAATCATATTTGCTAATCAGGTCAGTTTCTACAATCTGCTTTTTGCCTTAGCCAGATGAGCAATGTGGTTGCATCCCTGCCAGTTATACATTTTAACCCCCACAGAAGGTGAAACTCCTTCAGAATTACCTAGATAAGAAGCCCACGTATACTTGTACAAGGAGGGCAGTTTAACCCTGTGCAGGAAGTAAATGGTGTTCATTTAACTGAGGTGAAAGGAGGCTTTTGAGAGTTAGACTGTATTTGGGGGAGGTGAGCATCCTGTCCTCACATAGACAGGTAGTTGTTTGATTCAATAGTATTGAACTGGTGTAATTCTTAAAGACTGTGTCTATACTCCTGACTTTTGAACACTGCACTTGGACAATTTGCTTTCTAATATTGTTTAAAGAAAACAGGTACTCATTGGCGCCACCTATTGGCTATACATATAGTATATGGCCTTTTGGTTCACTTTTGGAATTTCCTAATTATTAATAATTTCCTAATTATTAAATGAAGGCACCCCTGGTGGCTTAGAGGTAAAAGAATCTGCCTGTAATGCAAGAGATGTGAGAGACCTAGGTTCAATTCCTGGGTCTAGAAAATCCCTTGGAGGAGGAAATGGCAACCCATTCCACTATTCTTGCTGGGAATATTCCATGGGTAGAGGAGCCTGGCAGGATATAGTCCATAAGTTCACAGAGAGTCGGACATTACTGAGCTCACACACACAATTATTACATCATGCTTTATTTTTATTCTTTTTGAGTTTTTAGCTTTCAATTAATTTTACTTTCAGAAAAATTTTAAGAATAGTACAGCAAATATGTAACTTCTCAAAGTTTAACTTTTTGCTATATTTGCATTATCCTTCTCTTGCTTTCTTTCTCTCTACATACACACACACACAGGCACTTTATTCATATATATATATATATATATATATTTGTGTGTTATATATATATATATTTGTGTGTATCTTATATAGATTCTCTCTATAGATAGTAACTTACTATTACTGAATTGGTGTAATTCTTAAGGATTGTATTAATGCCCCTGATGTTTATACATGCACATATATACATGTATATGTACATGCATATATATCACACTTACATGTTTTTTACCACCTGAACTATTTCAGAACAAATTATAGGAATTGTTCCTCTTTATCTCTACTTACTCAGAACATGGCAACATAACCACAGTACAGTAATCAAAATCAGAAAGTGAACATTGATCAATAGTCTTACCTAATCTGTAGATCTTATTCAGATTTTGACAATTTTCTCAATGTCCTTTATAACAAAAGGAACTCAGTCTGTATTGCATGCAGTTGTCATATCTTTTTAGTTTCCTTTAAGCCATTCTTTTTTCATGACGGTGAAGAAAAAAGATAGAGTTCAAAATATATTAAAATATGCTTCTCTGGTGACTTAGTTGATAAAGAGTCTGCCTGCAGTGCAGCATACCTGTCAGGAAGACCCCCTGGAGAAGGGAATGGCAACCCACTCCAGTATTCTTGCCTGGAGAATCCCATGGACAGAGGAGCCTGGCAGACTACAGTCCATGAGGTCATAAGAGTAGGACATGACTTAGTGACCAAACCTATCTACGGAAGGTATTTGTAAAACTTCATGTAGTATTTTAAAAAAACCACAAACACAAACTCAAATTATAAGGTAATGGAAGTAGTGATTCTAGCCTTGTTTTATTCTCTGAATTACTTAAATTTTGCCAATTTAGATATTTCTTGTTGTTGTTCAGTCGCTCAGTCATGTCCAGCTTTGCAACCCCGTGGACTGCAGCATGCCAGGTTTCCCTGTCCTTCTCTATTTCCTAGAGTTTCCTTAAACTCGTCCATTGAATCAATGATGCCGTCCAACCATCTTATCTTCTATACTACATAGGAAAAGATACACAACATAGAAAAAAATGTAGTTTATAATAAGTATTTCAATAAATTAAAAACATCAGATATTACATACAATTATTTATGCCATGCTCTATACACACTTCTAAAAAGTTGTTTTTAGCCAGTGGCTTATGGGTGCTTTGAAAAAATTACAAATAAGTAGTAATAGTTACAATAGAAAGCAAATAAACAACCTTTTATCTATTAACCTAATCCTCAGTGTTTGCCTTTAAAAATAAGTATGGAAACTTTAAGGTGAAAGTCCTTTGTTAAAAAAATGTGAATTCCTTCTAAATAGGCTCATCCACTCAAACAATTATAGCTTCCACTATATGCCAATGGCCTTTGTCTTTCATTTCTGATCAATACATTTCTTTTCTGGTTAAGACTTGATGAAACTAAACAATTCCAGATGTCGCTTATATGCCTTAGTTTGACATTCCATGACTTATTATGTGTTCAGTTCAGTTCAGTTGCTCACGTCGTGTCTGACTCTGCGACCCCATGAATCACAGCACGCCAGGCCTCCCTGTCCATCACCAACTCCCGGAGTTTACCCAAACTCATGTCCATTGAGTCGGTGATGCATCCAGTCATCTCATCCTCTGTCATCCTCTTCTCCTCCTGCTCCCAATCCCTCCCAGCATCAGGGTCTTTTCCAGTGAGTCAACTCTTTGCACGAAGTGGCCAAAGTATTGGAGTTTCAGCTTCAACATCAGTCCTTCCACTTAATCATATTTTTTCAATAACTGTTAGCCATGGGCTAATCACTTCTTTAAGGAAAACATAAAAGCCTTCCCAATACTTGGAAATAGCAGATCTGTGGACTAGCAGTTAAAATCACAAGATTTTGTACCCATACTTCTCATATCTCTTACCTGTTAGGAAGTCAGCATCCCAATGGATGAGTTTACCTATGCAGATATATCAGGGCAATGATTTTCCGAAGGTCAGTCTGTTGTTCATCCTCCTTTAGAATTGCATCCTTTATGACTTAAACCCTGGAGAAGGAAATAGCTACCCACTCCAGTACTCTTGCCTGGAGAATCTCATGGACAGAGGAGCCTGGTGGGCTACAGTCCATGGGGTCGCAAAGAGTCAGACACAACTAAGCAACTAACACACACACACCAGACTTAAATATGTCAACAAAAACATTAATTCATAGTAATCTAAAAGAGAAATGATGTTGCTATATGGCAGAAACAAGCACAATACTGTGAAATAATGATCTTCTAATTAATAATAATTAAAGAAACAGACTATGTCATACCACCAAAAAAATGGGAAATTTTCTTTGAGCCAACCTGAGAATTATAACCCGGGAGACCATCTCTCAGAGAGCTCTGAGAACTGTTCTGAAGAAGTAAAGTTTGGGGGGTGGAGGGAACAGTGTACATGTGATCTTGACAAAGGGGTATATGCAATCAAATATCTTGATAGAAGGTTACTGCTACTCTTGAGGAACAAATATCTTAGTTATTGGTGCTTTTCTAAGTATGGCAAGATGCGGGAAACTGGGTTCATAAAGTTTTCTCCTGAAAATAATCTGTGAGGACCAGTTCTGCCAGGCTTCCCCTAGTACAAATACCCCTGAGCCCAAGTACCTCATCCTGATTTTTGCCCTGTACTGTAAGTCAACAATTGCAGTGACTTGATTCTTGTGTAACTGGATGATGGACAACATGCTTTATTTTTTTTCCCTTTCAGTCTTAATTTTGAGCACAGTTTTGGAGGCATTTTATGACCAATTTGTCCCATTGAACTGGGAATGCTCATTCCCAGGACAGGCAAGGATTTTGTTGTCGGGCCACTCAGTGTGCTATTTCTGGACCAAGTCCTGTTCACGGTAACCAAAGCTTCTCAGCCACCTGCCTTACTAGTCTCTTATGGTCTAGGGAATGGTTCCTTGTTGCTTGTTCTGGTTTCTACACTTACACTCTTAAAATCATTGGTCTTATGGGATTGTATATTTGGTTAGTTGTTTCAAGTTTCCTAATTATCATCAGCTCAGCCATCCACTTGGTAATCAAAGAAATAATAATCTTGTAAAATAGGGAAAACACAAGTTGTATGAGTGCTCAGTCGCTTCAGTCGTGTCTGACTTTGCAACCCTATGGACTGTAGTCCGCCAGGCTCCTCTGTCCATGGGATTCTCCAGGCAAGGATACTGGAGTAGGTTGCCATGCCCTCCTGCAGGGGTTCTTCCCTACTCAGGGATCGAACCCAAGTGTCCTGTGTCTCCTGCATTGCAGGCAGATTCTTTACCACTGAGCTACCTGGGAGGCCCAACAAGTAGTGTAGCTAGTAACATTAATCAGGTCATAAGTGAGTATTTACACTAAGAGCTTCAATTAGGTTCAGCCCAGATTATCTGAGCAGTCTGTTCTGCACCAGTTGCTGTCTTTAAAAGAAATGGTGTATCGGCATTGTACATAAAGTTGACATATAAAGTGAGTGGTGGGTATGTTACAGGATTAAGAAGGAAATGTTATCTTCCAAGGAGTTTCATGACTGGCACCACAAGAAGAAAAACTCATCTAATTTATGGTTGATCAGGTATTTCTGCCATTGGGGAGGTCTGATGAACACATTATAATGCAGATGCACAATGCACGCAGGAGGGGAAAAAGGCCCAAAACGGCAGAGAAAAATGTTATGTTTAAAATGTTCTTATCTTGCCTTGAAATATGAATTTTTATTTCATCAGGCAGTTTATAGCTATTGCTGTTAGCTTCGTTATTCACAGATTGAATAATACAGGATGAAAATCAGAAATCAAGATATGACCCTTTAGAAAGAGGAGTGATTTTTTTTTTTATTGTTTACTTTATATGGCTTTGAAAGTGCATCTGAAAGAGGAGATTTGAGCTTTGCAGCATTAAAGACATAAGTGTCTGGTTTTCAGTGTGGAAGCGTTAAAGAATATGCGTCCTTTGGGTAATGTGGGCTCGCTGGTGGGAGGCTTTGAGCAGCCCAGCATCCTCAGTCACGCAGTGAGCACACATTTCAGAAGGCCTGCAGTGCTGTCATGGCTCCCGTTTTAGTTCTTCATCTAACCTTGTCCAAGCTCTGGTTTATCCAGTGGTCCTATATGGATGTGAGAGTTGGACTATAAAGAAAGCTGAGCGCCAAAGAATTGATGCTTTTGAACTGTGGTGTTGGAGGACTCCTGAGAGTCCCTTGGACTGCATGGAGATCCAACCAGTCCATCCTAAAGGAAACCAGTCCTGAATATTCACTGAAAGGACTGATGCTGACACTGAAACTCCAATGCTTTGACCACCTGATGCGAAGAGCTGACTCATTTGAAAAGACCCTGATGCTGGGAAATATTGACGGCAGAAAGAGAAGGGGATGACAGAGGATGAGATGGTTGGATGGCATCACCAACTCAATGGACATGAGTTTGAGTAAACTCGGAGAGTTGGCGATGGACAGGGAAGCCTGGTGTGCTGCAGTCCATGGGGTTGAAAAGCGTCAGACACGACTGAGCAACTGAACCAAATTGAACTGAACCTGGTCCATTTCTACACTCTAATCTCTTCCTAATGCTTCTTGGTTTTCCTCAGCTCACTCACTTTCCAACAGTGTTGTCTCACTTCACACCACTCCTATCAGACATTTGGCTCCCTTTCTTTCCTGTGTTCCAGAGGTCCTGAGACTGTGCTGACTTTGCTGTGTGAATTCCTCGCCTGATCCCATCAGGGTTTTACTGCTTGATGCAATCAGGATATATCCCTGAAAGTTATATATGCTTCTGGTGTTTTATTTTAAAAGTCGATTATTTGTCAACGTATGGCAAAAACCACTACAATATTGTAAAGTAATTAGCCTCCAACTAATAAAAATAAATGGAAAAAAAAAACAGAAAAAAAAAGTCAATTATCTTACCTTATAGACACAACATAGAATACTGTAGTATCCAAAGCAAAACTCAGATGGCAGATTTTGTAAATCAAACACAAAGAAGGAAATAGAAGTAAAAATTCTTGCTCTGATAATAATGAGGTCTTAGGACTTCAGAAATTAATAGATTTTACTGAAGGTGAATTATGGAAGGATCTATTGATAATCACCTTTAGGAAGTTTTTCTGATACCAGATGATGTTAGTAATTATCATTCATGTTGAGAAATCCTGGCAATTAGGTTTTACCCCTTGGCCCATGCCTACCAAACACAAAGTATGCAAGTACTGTCATGAAATAATGTTTTCAGAGTCTTGCCCCAGAATGGCAGCATAAAGCGCTGCATGGACTCACTCCAAACTATAACTAGTAATGATCATATTTTTAAAAAAGCCTTGAAGTCTGAAAATTTTCTTGAGAACATACAGCAAATGAAGAAATACTTACTCAAGAATAAAATTTAATACTTTCTAATTTTGAAAATTAAAACAAAAGTAAACAAATGGGACCTAATTAAACTTAAAAGCTTTTGCACAACAAAGGAAACTGTAAACAAGATGAAAACCCTCAGAATATGAGAAAATATTTTTAAATGAAACAACTAACAAGAGGTTAATTTCTAAAATATACAAACAACTCATGCAGCTCCAATATCAAAAAAATAAACAACCCAATCAAAAATTGATGGAAGACCTAAGTAGACACTTCTCCAAAGGAAACATGCAGATGGCCAAAAAGCATATGAAAAGATGCTCAACATCAGTAGTTATTAGATAAATGCAAATCAAAATACCAGTAAGAATGGCCATTAACAAAAAAATCTACAAACAAAAATTGCTGGAGAGGGTGTGGATTTTGAAATGTAACCCTCTTACACTGTTGGGGGGAATGTAAATTGAAATATCCCTAATGGAGAACAGTATGGAGGTTCCTTAAAAAACTAAACAGAGTTACCATATGACCCAGAAATCCCACCCCTGGGCATATACCGGGAGAAAACCATAATTCAAAATGATACATGCATCCCAGTGTTCACTGCAGCACTATTTACAATAGCCAGGACAAGGAAGCAACCTAAATGTCCATCAACAGAGATATAGATGAAGAACATGTGATACATGTATACAGCAGAATATTACTCATCCATAAAAGGGAACAAAACTGTGCCATTTGCAGAGACATGGATGAACCGAGAGACTCTGATATAGAGTGAAGTGAGAAATAGAAAAATTAATATCATATAGCATCACTTAAAAGTGGAATCTAGAAAAATGATACAGATGAACTTATTTGCAAAGCTAAAATATAGATACAGATGTAGAGAACAAATGTGTGTATACCAAGGAAAGAAGGGTGTGTGGGATGAATTGGGAGACTGGATTGACATATATACACTACTGATACTATGGATAAAATACTGGAACTTACTGTAGGGCTCAGGGAAGTACTCAGTTCTCTGTGGTGACCTAAATGGTAAGGAAATCCAGAAAAGAGGAGGTATAGATAAACACAGAGTTGGTTCAGTTTGCTATACAGCAAAAATGAATACAACATGGTAAAGCAACTATACTCCAATAAGAATTGCTTAAAATAAAAAGAATAATATTAAATCTTGATGAGAACAGAGAGCGTCTGTGCCACGTGTGTTACAGTCGACTTCTTCCCTTCCACCTGGCCCTACTCAGCATGATGGAAGTTCTGCTCTGGGAGCTTTGTGGCCAAGGAGGTAGGACTGCTTCTCCTTTCAGCTCTCAGTCAAGGGATGCTGTATCTTATCAAGAAGTGAAGACCTCCAGTGCCTCTCACCTCCATTAATTGTGAGTTGCACAGGGTGCATTCCTGGCAGAAGTGGCTCAGAGGTTGAGGCCTCCCTTCTACCATCTGGCTGCCACTCATAAGGCAGAGGCTCTGTCCCAGACACAGAGAGTTGAGAATACTGAGGCATCAATTGCCCTTGCTCCAGCTCACTCATTGGCTGGAGATTCCACACGAGGAGGCCAGAGGCTACTGCTCCAGCCTAGCTCTTGCCACATAAAGCAGGGGTGTCACTGAAGAACGGACTGCTGTACCCACCTCCAGTTCTGGAGCAGTGGATCATAGACTTGGCCCAGGGAAGAGGCAGTTTATTAAAAGAAGCTCCCCTGAAAGAAAATGGCTTTATTTGATACACTCTGCAGAAATTTAAATCTATAGGATCTCTTGAAAACAGTGGACGTTGCAGGGAAAATTTTTTTTGTCAGAAAAGACTGAAAGAAAAGGAACAGAACCTCAGAAAAATTCCATCAAGCTCACCAACATGTAAAATGAGAATACCAAAAGGAAAAGAGAGAAAGGAGCAGAAAACATATTAAAAGAAATATTGACAAAAAACTTTACAAATTTGATAAAAAGCTGATGTTCACGTCCAGGAAGCTCAATGACTCATCAGTTTTACTCTTCTTCTTTCTGATCCCATTTTCCAGACAATAGTAAGAACAGTTTCTTAAAACACAAATTGAATCATGTTTCCTTTATTTAAAATTCTCCAGTAATTTCTGTTGCATTTGTGTTAGATGTTAGTTGCTCAGTCATGTCTGACTCTTTGAGCCCACCAGAGCTCTTTGAGCTCTTCTGTCCATGGGATTTCCCAGACAAGAAGACTGGAGTGGGTAGCCATTTCCTTCTTCAGGGTATCTTCTGGACCTAGGGATTGAACCTCAATCTCCTGCATTGCAGGTAGACTGCCATCTCAGCCACCAGGAGGGATCCCCTTGTTGCATTTAGAATAAAAATAGTTGATTATGGCTTCCATGACTGCTGCTCATCTTCTGGTCTCCCCTGCAGCCTCATTTGACTCTGCTCAGACACAGTGCCCTTCTTCCATCTTCTCCATCACCCCAAGCTCTTTTCTGTTGCAGGATCTTTACACATGCTCTTTTCTCTGTCTGGAGCACCATCTCCCCATTCTTTGCATTGCCATTTGTTTCTCTTTCCAAGCTTGAATGTTACTCTTTCAGAAATGACTTCTAAAATCATTTATCTTTTATTATTTTTATCTCAACTTGTGGTTTAATTTCTTTATGACAATTATCACAGTTTAAAAAGAAAAATTGTGGTAGGATACTCAAGAAGTTGTTAAACATGTATTAATTCTAGTCAACAGAACTCAGTAATTGAGGTAAGGAAATACGTTTCCTTCCATAACAGAAACTTTAGTACAGTTTGACATATGCATGTACTACTTAAAATTTTTTTAATCTAGTTAAATTTTAAAATGCCCAATTCTTTAATGACTAACAGACAACATCTATTTTATGAATGAATCAAAGACACTTATCAGATATTTGCTTGTTTGTTTCTTTGGCTTCCTAGTACCAAATAGGAAAACATTAAAAAATAATCTACTGAACTCTAAGGAGGTTGCATTGTCTTTTCTAGCTTTGAGACTTAAGGCCCTAATTTCTGTATCCAGCCCTGCTTGTTAGACTCAAATGCTCTCAAGTTTTTTCACATTTGTAAGTAATAATGTGAGGAACATCTCCTGTATTTCAGAATATGACTTTAAAATAAAGCCTTAGAAATGGGATTTTTAAGGAAGAATATGAGATTTTTGATGAATTTTGCCACATTAACAAGGTAAACAGCAGCTTGGATGGTCATTTTGGAATAAAACCTGGGACAGGTTATTGAGAACATCAAAGACAGATGTCAGAGTTTTTTGAAAAGTTTAGAGCCTGTAGATTCAGGATTGCAGTATTAATTCATAAGAGTGGAAAAAAGAAAAATTGGAGACTGAGTGGAAGAGACTGGTTTCAGACGTAGGTTTACTTTCACAGTCTCTGTGTGCTCAAAACAATCACTGAAGTTCATGCCTATCCTCTGTGATAACCAATGATATTAATTTTAATCCCTCCTTAGTTCTCACCTAGACTGTTAAATTTATCCATAATTTGTATCCTGCCAAGTCTTCTGTTGTACTGCCAGAATCCTCTTTGTCATATAAAAACCTGTTCTGTATCTCTTTTCCCATTTCAGGTTTTATTGGTTCATCACTTGTGATGCCAACTTGACTCCTTCCTGTTTGGTTTGTAAGGCAGGCTTTCAGTCTCTGGCCCAGCCCCCTTTCGTGTCTCCCCCTCCATTCTACCTTCAACCCAACATACCCTTCTTTGGATTTTGGAATTAGTAGCCATATAGAGTTATGGTACTCTAAGTGTTTATACCCCAGAAGTGTATGCCTTTATGATAGTATTAGAAATTAAACTAGTGATACAGCCTTCAATAATTTTACTGGGAACTAGAAGACCTCAGTGATTTCAAAACAAAGCGAGGCAAAGACATGTCTTTTACCCATTTTATGTTTTTCTGTCTTTGCTCACAACTTCCTGCTGTATTTTATGTGTCTTCTCTTTACTCCCTTCTAAAAAAAAAAACCTCCTTTGATAAATTATTCCCTGCCTTTTTTCATTTAGATTTTGGTATGTTATATATGATGATTTTTTTTTTCAAATCTTTTACGCTTGTTCAATTAGTCTTATCTTCCAAACTGAGTTTCTTTAAATTTTACAGTATTCTGCCTGTATTGAGATAAAAACCTAATTCAGGGTTCTCTATTTGCCACACTTTATTTTGAGAAAAAGTAAATGAAGCAAGTTTTTTGGCCTTCTCTTAGCATGTGGGTGTTTTTAAATGCTGAAAATGAAAAGAAAAGACCGTTTCAGTTTGGTCATCAAACTTCATGAGATTTCTAATTGAGAAAATTAAATGACTCAGGATTAATAGACATATGCCAACTATGTTCTTTGTTTCCTCCCCTATAGGTCACTTCAGAAATTTGTTTGTTATTAGTTTGGGTTTGTAATTTGATCTTTGGATACCCCACTTGTGATGATATTTTTCTCTATTATCATATCTATTCTTAGCTCAGATATTTTTAGCACATGTATTTGTAGAACATATACTTTAATATGCTACCATTTTTCTTCTATACTTGTATAGAAACTCAGGCGAATTAAAAAGAAAAATGTAATTGTGTGATGTCAAGTACTTTTTACATTTTTTAAGTCCGTTACTTAATCTATTATGATTTTATTTTATACTTTAATTTGGCACATTTGTAACTTTTTTTGACGCAAAGGGCAGTCTTTGAATTAAATATTTGTGAGATTGATAGTTCTTAAATACTATATAAATAGAGTAAATTTTTGCTCACTTAATTAACTTATCCATTTACAATTTAATTGTGCATTGAAGGCACACTATTCTATATTCTTCACAGACTGCTTGTGTTATTGGGAAACAATAGAGATTGCAAAGATTGTTAAATAAATTGGCTTTTGAAACATGGTAGACTGCCTCTTATAACTTCCTCTTCAACTACAAACACATAAAAATGCTGGATAAATTATAACCAAGATGTGGTAAGACATAGAAAACAAAGCTTCAAAGAAAGGAAGGGACATCTTGCTGACTTGTATGGTGGTAGTGGTGGTTTAGTCGCTAAGTTGTATCCGACTCTTGCGATCCCATGGACTGTAGCCTGCCAGGCTCCTCTGTCCATGGGATTCTCCAGGCGAGGATTCTGGAGTGGGTTGCCATTTCTTTCTCCAGAGGATCTTCTGGACTCAGGACTTGAACCCTGGTCTCCTGCATTGCAGGCAGTTTCTTTACCAGCTGAGCTATGAGGGAAGCCCCACTGACTTGTATAGGGAGGTCCAAACTGGAGGGATAAACACTCCAGTCGGTATTCCAACAGGGAGGAATGGTGTGAACATAGGTCCTGACAGTTGGAAGTTTAAGTTTTAAATATTCCATGGAAGTTGAGATGTGATTTGTTATATCTGCTTCCTTTCCCTCATTGCTGATTATTTTATGATGGATTATTATTGTTGTTTATTTTACTGTGACCCATTTTCAGTGGGTGTTGCTTTATTCACAGGAATCCCATGAACTGTGGGAGTGAACATGATAGTGTGGAATGAATATACACTTCCTTTTTTCAGGCTCCTCCACTGGGACTGGTTACTTACCCTGGATTTCATTGCTATGGATTTTTCCAAACTGCTGAGTTAATTTACATTCAGTGGCTTAAGCTTAGGTTTTTCTCTCTCATTTGGGAATCATCTCCTTTCATCACCTTTTTAAAACAGAGAACAGTTCTTTCAAGCCCAGTATTAGAGGACTCATTTCTAAGCATCACTTGTGATGTTCTAAGACACTAAACCATGTCTCCTAGAAGTTTAGATAATAAACTATCAGGAAAAGACTAAATAAAAGGTAGAAAAATGGGTTCATAATGAAAAAGAAAATAGGAAGCAATGACTCGGGAGAGTTTTTTAATCCATTCATCAAAAAATATTAAGCATCTCTAATCTAATCAAGAGGAACTAAAGAGTCTCTTGATGAAAGTGAAAGAGGAGAGTGACAAAGCTGGCTTAAAACTCAGCATTCAAAAAACTAAGATTACGGCATCCGTTCCCATCACTCTGGCAAATAGATGGAGAAACAATGGAAACAGTGACAAATTTTATTTCCTTGGGCTCCAAAATCATTGTAGATGGTGACTGCAGCCATGAAATTAAAAGACACTTGCTCCTTGGAAGAAAAGCTGTGACCAACCTAGATAGCATATTAAAAAGCAGAGACATTACTTTGTCGACAAAGGTCTGTCTAGTCAAAGCTATGGTTTTTCTAGTAGTCATGTATGGATGTGAGAGTTGGACTATAAAGAAAGCTGAGCACCGAAGAACTGATGCTTTTGAACTGTGGTGTTGGAGAAGACTTTTGAGAGTCCCTTGGACTGCAAGGAGATCCAACCAGTCAATCCTAAAGGAAATTGGTCCTTAATATTCATTGGAAGAACTGATGCTGAAGCTGAGGCTCCAATACTTTGGCCACCTGATGTAAAGAATAACTCACTGGAAAAGACCCTGATACTGGGAAAGATTGAAGACAGGAGGAGAAGGGGATGACAGAGGATGAGATGGTTGGATGGCATCACCAACTCGATGGATATGAGTTTGAGCAAGCTCTGGTAGTTGGTGATGGACAGGGAAGCTTGGGCTGCTGAGCTGGGGTCGCAGAGTCGGATATGACTGAGCAACTGAACTGAGCTGTCCTCTTGGTGCTTAGTTTTATTGGTGAGAAAGAAATAAATAGAATTTCTTAAATTATTTTAAAGAAGAAGTCACTGAAGAAAAATTAGTGTACTGCTTAAATAACAAATGAGCACAACGGAAAGAGAAGCAATCATGTGATTATAACCGCAGTGGTGGTTGCCGTAGTAGCTGCTAACATTTTTAAGCACTTCCTTTATAGCAGGCATTGCCCAGAGTATTTTATGGAGTTATTTTACGAATGTGAAAACCAAAGAAAGCACAGAGAAGTTAACACTGAGGCAGAGTCATGATGCTGTATGACAGGCTCCTTAAACTGCCCACTTAATCACAACGTGTATTTATCAAATATATTTGCCAGTATTTCCGTGTTTGCATTGTTATACAGTTGCTATGTGTTATTTGGTTCATTGGTGGCAAAATGGCTGATCTAGTCTAAAATCAGTTTTGCCTGCTACTTAATAAACCTTGCTGTGCTTGCCATTTTATGTAAAAGTGCAGAATTTCATGAATTTAAAAGAAATCATCTCACAGAGTGAATTAGCTTCAATTCCTAAGAAATTAGAGTTCCCAAAGAATCAAGCACATTTGGTTTAACAGATACTAAGCCTTTCTCTCCTGTAGTTCTGCTCTATAAGCTATTTGATCTTGAAAAAATGTTGCTTTGTGATTCTAGATTCATTATTAATTAATGACTTACATCTCTGTTTAAAATTAGTTTAAAAATCTTTATAATTGGGTCTTAAATATCTAGAGTGATTTTTTAAAGTTTAGCTTAATGCTTGTTTCTTCTATTAAGAGTAACATTTTTTCCTTAGAAATTTCCTTTTTGGTATTTATGTTAAGTGCCAGAAAAAAACTGATTGTGGGACATTATTGATCTATTTGTAAAATTAAAAATTTAACCTAATTTTATTGGTTGTCATAAAAATTCTTTCCTGAAATTTCAAATTCCATCAGTCATAATTTTTCTTTACTAAATATTCCTATCATGCATTTAACCCATACTGCTTCATATTCTATTTACGTGTGTGTGTCTTTCATTATTGGATGATCAGCTTCTATGGAGCAGGAACCCTATCATATATTAATACATCCTTATATCTTGCCTTTCATCCTCCTCTCAAGCTGGAAGTTATTGCCTTGCCCAAAGTGGACAGTTTAAATTGTGGTAGCAGTAAGTTAAAGTGTGCAGATAGAATTTTAGAAGTTGCTTCAGCCCTAGAGAGAGGGGTAAGGTGAGGATAGTAAAGCGATCTGACAAGAAAGAATAGGAAGAAAATACTGCTCTGTGAACATGCCTTACATCTTAAGCTACTCTCCTGAAAGGAGAGGATGAAATCTCAGGTCATCATAGTGGGTGAATATTTGATAAGTCTCTCCTTTATAGTGAAGAATAGTTTCTTAGTGTTAATACCGTATTTCTTATTATCTAGTGAGTCATTTGTCCAACCTGTTCATTGTAGTCAGCATAATTAAGAACCACTAGAAAAGCAGGATCAGTAGTTTCCCTGATTGAAAAATAAATAATATTGCTATGGCTCTTGGTGGGCTGGTTCCTGTGGACTCACTATTATATCATGTTTCTTTGACTTGCCACTCTTTGAAGTTTGTCATGCGTTGTGATTTTTTATGGAAATCGAATAGATGATTTGGGAAGAGCCAAGTACACTGTGGTCAAGCCCTTGGCCCACCTGACCTTCCCAGTTCTTAATTCTCTGTGAGTTCTTCATTCTGAAGAAATTGGGTCACTTCAACAATACCTTGCCCTCCCTGCAAATTGATATCAGTTGGCCAAACAAATAAAATCATTATCCTGGGCTTTCATCTGTGTCTCTCTAAACCTTCAGATTGAGAACTACTATGTCTTCTAACCAAATGTTAGGATGCATCCAACTCTAGAATGTGTGTTTTTTTTCTCCATACTATTTGTATATTTTCCCTCATCACTTCCTCATTGCCTCGTTGGCTCCTTTCTGTCCACTGTCTCCTACGTGGATCCTCTCTATCCTCTTGCATTCTCATCTCTATGACTCTGGCTGTCTGGAGAACATTGAGGCATTTTTTTTTTGTTCATGCTTACACCTGTGTCTTCCCTGAAAACATATTTTTTCTCTATTTCCTATGTTCAGTTGTCTTTAACGTTCACATTGATTGAATGCCTTTATTTTCTCATTGTCTTCTCCTTTCAGCGCACACACACACACACACTCTCACACTCTTACACACACACAGGAGTACTAAGTCACTTCAGTCGTGTCCGACTCTTTGCAACCCTTGAACTGTAGCCCACCAGACTCCTCTGTCCATGGGATTCTCCAGGCAGGAATACTGGAGTGGGTTGCCATGTCCTCCTCCAGAGGATCTTCCCAGCCCAGGGATAGAACCTGCATCTCCTGTGGCTCCTGCATTGCAGGCAGATTCTTTACCACTGAGCCATAAAAAAATATATGTTTTATATATATATATATAAAATATATAAAACATATATAATATTATATATATATATAAATTCACTGATGGTTAAATGAATTCTGGCTCCAGTAGAGCCAAACAAGAATCCTGGTCACATTTCCTTCCTCCATCCTCTGCCCTGAATAGCAGGATCTGTTTGTTTTTTCATTATTGTTTAGTTCTTTTCTCTTTTTACTTTATACATACCATATAAGGTTGCTAGTATCTCTGATCAGGTCCTTTGATGAGAAGTTCTAATAAAATGACCTGCTCTTGCAGAACATCACAGGACCTCAGAAATTTAGTGCATGTGATTCTCTATTTGAAAGCATTGCTGATAGTATACCCTAGGACTGGAACAGTGTTCTACCCAGCAGGAGAGACTGTTATTACATACCCTATCTGGCACACACTGCTATTATACAAATACCAGACCCTGATGATGTTCATGATGATGGTGACAGTGTGGGCGAATGTTTTGAAGGCAAAAGGACAGAAGTAGGAGGAGAACAGAGACACCAGTAATGAGGTGGGGGTAGTCAAGAGCATGAGTCAAGAAGAAATAGCTGCTGAGACAGATGGATTACAACATGTGTTAGTTTATCTTTGTTCGCCTGCCTCTGGGTGGTTTTTTTTTTTTTTTTTTGCCTCTGGGTTTTAAAAGGAGCCAATAGTACCACATCAAAGTTGTCACCGTCAAACCCTCCAGACTTCTCATTCTCCCCTGCTTCATCCCATGTGGCTTTTGGAGGACTGATGCTCCTCCATTTTATCGCCTCAGTCACCCAACTCACGTGGGGTGAGGGTGGGGAGTGAGCTAAAAGATAGTTAGGTAAAAATAAGATGAAGATTTAATTAAAGTTCCTGAGTGCCTGCCAGATTTAATCTAATTGTCACAACAACTTTCCAACACCAACACTCTATTAGATCCACACGCCAGAGGACTCGGTGATGCAGCCGCATCCTGGCCTTCTTTGCTTACATCGCTCCCTCATCCTGGTTTGGTTTGAACCCCAGGAAAGGCTTCATCTTCTCTCTGAGCATAATGCTATTTTTAAAAAGGCAAATTTTTCTGATGTTTTATGCACTCTGAAAAGCAAGCAAACAAGCCAACAGAGCACTGTTTTTGTTGTTGTTTCTTATTACTGAAGGGAGATCCTGATCTAGATGCATGGCAAATGTCTTACACGTTTGTTTCATCCCAGCCTGATTGTTGCCAGGCTTATGGTGTATATTGGCAATTAACTTCATAGTGCTGTGTGGTAGGAATCGGGAGTAACAAGTGGCACAATAGTAAGGGTGTTATTGAGTGAAAAGGGTGATAAGAATGTAGATGGAGGATTTTTAGAGTACGTTTTGATCATCCTCTTGATTCCATCATCCACATTCATTTTGAGTTCAGGTTAATGATGATTGAAAGTTTTTTTAAAAAAATAAGTCACCTTTGACTGGTTTCATTTTCTATTACTAATGTAAGTGATGGGCTTATTTTTTTCTTTGTTTTAAAAGAGGGAAAAAGGAACAGGGAACTAAAAGGCTTAAAGAGAAGCAGCATATTGAAAATAGGGAAGCATATTTAAAAAGATAAGACATTAATTTTTTTCTCTAGCTCTTGCCTGAGATTTGGAAAAATTAGGTATGAAAAGTGTGTCGTTTAGTGTCTTCAATATATTCTACTGTGGTCCTGTCACTATAATTGGGCTAACCAAAAAAGATAATTTTTGCCATTTTACTGACTAAATTTCTTTTTATCAAAATGGCCTGTATCTTGCTATATATGCTCAGTAGAAAATAATGTGATTATGAGTTTGTACCATATATAATATTAAGAATACAATGTTGGTTTCATTTTAATCACCTTTCTTACTTAAAAAAAAAGAAACAGCTATGGATATCCTTAAAATCCTTGAATTTTAATGTCTTTAGATTTGTGCTCATCTTTATGGTATTTGATAAGTAATTATTCACAGACTTCATAGAGTTTTTAAGAAATTAGAACTCACATTTTAAGATCAGTGTCTTCCAGGGCTGAATAGCCCCTGCCATTTGCAAGGATGAGTTTGGTGCAGGGGTATTTCTGTCAGGCAGGGAATGGAGAAGTGGGTGTTGGGACTAGCAGTCAAACTTCCTCTTCTTAGTGTTCTGTTCCAAGTTTTTTCCAGCTTCTAGGAAGCTTCTTTATAAGTAGATAAACTAAGGTGATCAAATTGGAAAACTGTTCTCTAGATATTTGTCTTATAGACTCTGTTAATTTTGTCTGAATGTTAATCTTCAGTTTAAAACAATGACACCATAGATTTGGACTTGATGAAACAATTTCAGTTTCTGTTCATGCTATTTCTGTCCTTCTGTTTTTAATTCTGTTCTCATTTAATTTAGGTTTAGCTGTTTCTTTACAACTCTTGCATGGAGACATTGAACAAATCAGAAGGGAATACTCATCAGTATTTTCTCATGGAGTATCCATCACCAGGAAGTTGGGTTTTTCTAATATTATTATGCCTGGTAAGTGACTCAGAATGAACCACATGATGAAATATGGCTATTTTGTCTCCTTTTGGCACTTGAGAAAGTTTCAAACTGTCAGCTTCAAAGAGTTCAAATGGGCCATGCTGAAGAATAAATTGAGATACTTAATTCTTTTTTTTTAATCTTTACATTTTTTTCACATCAGGAAGGATAACTTGCGGGGACCATGCCTGCTTTTCATTATGACCATAATAAGAAGGAAAACTGAAGTTGAATACAGAAAATATTTTACCCTTTGGTGGGAAGTATTACTGGAGTCACTTAGGAGAAATCCTTACAGTTTTGATAAGAACATTTATTAAGCAATGGTAGCCTTTCTTGGAGGATTTTCCACCAGAGGTATATGTGTATGTAACTAAGCAGCCATATGCAAATACCATATGTATTTTTGGTTCTATTTGTATATATACATCAGATCTATATTAGCAACCAAAAGAGACTCCAAAAGAGAATCCAAAAAAATGTTTGAGTGGAAATGGTAGAGATTAAGGAAATTCACACTATCAAAGTAAATGCCAAGTGATAGTCTTTCGTAGGGTCCTGCATCCTACTCTACACAACCAAGCAAAAAAAATAGAAAAACCAAACAGTCTCAAATTGTTGACAGTATTTTTAGAAATAAGATCCTTTAAGTCACTGTTTAAATCCCATGTGTAAAAAGCAAACCATGAATATTGCTTCGGACAAGGCCCCCTATTACAGCTGTAAGACTTAGTGGTGGGATTGTTGTCCATAAAGACCTAACACATTGCAGAAACTGACCGGTATTGATTGCTGTGGCATTTGATCTCCTGATGGAAATCACTCATGTAGGGAGGGCTAAGAGAACAGCCTGGAAAGTTTCCTGAGATGACCTGACCCAGCCTAAAGACCCAGTCTGCCTGAGCATCTCCTGTTACTATTGTCAAAAATGACTGTTTATAGCACTGTTTACTTGATGGCATGTTATCCACTGGCTCTTGGAACCATTCATTATTTCCTTCAGTTGCTATAAATAGCTAGTATTTCCTCTTTAGCAGAAAAGAAAAAAATTTCATCCCACTGGGAAGCAAATTGATGGGTAAATCTAATATAAAAAACATATTTTAGAACAGAATGCAGCCAGCTGCTAGAAGAATTCCTCAGCTTGGTCTCCGAGCAGAATCATTGAGAAATGGAAAAAATATCAAGCAACATGACACTTCACTGGCTGAATAATTGTCTGGGATGTGCTCTGCTCACGCAGCTCTTGTCTGGCTTTAATGATGGAAATGAACTTACTGTGGAATCGGGCTTGCTTCTGTCCCTTCCCTGCACCACGTTATAATGGCAGGGTTGACGCTGACCAGGGACTCAGTCTTCCCAGACACATGTCTACAGTGCCTGAGACTGCAAGAGATTTTTTTTAAAGCACTTTCCTTTTCTTCTTTCATTTTTTTTCTTCTTTGGCTTCTGAGTCTTACAAATTGGATGGAGAGATGTGTGTATAAACTTAAACAGCTGAAAAGAAAGCAACTTTACAACTCAATGGAATGTTTTACATTGGCAAACGTAACAGCCGTTGTTTTGTTTTTCTTTATTTTCAGAATTTTGACTTGCCAATTAATTTTCACTCTCTCACTTGTGGCTTTGATGAAAACTTGAGCTGAGTTTTCAATGAGAAAAATGTATGTGAACAGCATTTCTGATCCCAGTGTTGTGCTGACAGTCTGCTAATGTGATGTTTTTTTTTTCTTTTTCTAGACTTGTCCTTCAGGGTTAATTTGGGTTCTGATAGAGGTCAGGATGGGTGAGGCATGTGTTTATACCTACAGGACCTTCATTAACTTAGTCACTGCCTTTCTGCAGAATGAATTATCTGTGGTCCTGACACTAATGAGAACATACACACAACTTTTCTTGAGGGTCACAGAGTGTCATCAATGCCAAACTCTTTTTGGAATGGGAAAAACATGGAAATAGAGATTCAAGTCTTGGTCTGTCTTTTACACGGTTGATCTCTGGAATGTCACCTGGTATAAAGAGGCAACCTGCCACTATGTTTTTGCCTTGTCACGAAGCCTTCTGTTACTAAGGGTCAGTCATTCAGCACTTTATTTCTTAGCCCTACAGAATTTCCAAAGAAGAAAAGTTTTTCTCTATGAAGCTCCATTACTGCCACTTACAAACCAAATAACCCTGCAGAAAGTTCCATGGTCTGGTCTCTGAGCTTATGAGAGGGAGGGCACTGAAAATGTTTCAATCAGTGCTCTCCAGTAGAAATATAATACAAGCCACAAATATAACTAACTATTCTAGTAATCACTTTTAAAAAAGGTAGGAAGAAAGAGATGAAATTAATTTTAACAGTATATTTTTTAACCCAATGCATCCAAAATATCCTTTTCATAGATAGCCCATATAAAAATTTTGTAATGAGTTATTTTATGCTATTTCAACTTAAGTCTTTGAAGGCTGGTAACTGTTAACACTTTACAGCACATCTCTTTTCAGCCAAGTCCCATTTCAAGGACTCAGTTGCCACATGTGGCAGTGGTTACAGGATTGAACAGCCAAGCTCTAAATGTCTTAACAGACTGCACAAAGCAGAGCTTGAGCCTTTGCTGAATACCAGGAAGGACTGATTTTCCACCCGCCAGACGTTTTGGAACAAAGTCGGCTGATGTGTCAGGAACGTCATGGGCGATCAGGCCATGCCCTCCTCCCACCCTAGGGGTCCACTCTTATTCTGAGTCTGTGATTCTTTCTAGGCAGTCATCCTGGTCTCCATGCTTTATCTCCCTACCTGTACACACTCTCCTGGAGACTCATTCTCATGGATGTGTGTGTGTTAGTTGCTTAGTCATGTCTGACTTTTTGCAACCCCATGGACTATAGCCTACCAGGCTCCTCTGTCTGTGGGATTCTCACGGATCAACCAGTAAAACTGTCCCTGATTGTTGTGTGTGTATGCTCAGTGGCTCAGTTGCATCCAACTCTGTGTGACCCCATGGACTGTAGCCCACCTGGCTCTTCTGTCCATGAGATTTTCCAGGCAAGAATACTGGAGTGGCTTACCATTTCCTCCTCCAGGGGATCTTCCTGACCCAGGGATCAAACCCACATCTCCTGAGCCTCTTGCATTGCTAGGTGGATTCTTTACCACTGAGCCACTGTAATTAATACCTTCCAGTGCATTCACTTTTAGTACATCTTTAAAGTTCCTAATCCTACAAGGACTTATGGGAAAGTTGTAGAATGATGGGGCCATGAAGGGTTGAAATTTGGAGACTAGAAGACCTTGCTAAAAATTACTAACAGAGCCCATGTTTCAAATGGTTGCCAGCAATAGTAGCTGTGATAGTGATTTCAAGATTTATTTTCCAAGTGTCTTCAAGAGTAAGCCTCCTTTTCATTTTTTAGGCAACAGTTCAGGTAAGTCAAATTTCTATTTGGTCAAAGTTGACTAGATAATGATTTACAAGACTGGGGAAAGGAAAAATGTTGTAGATATATTTGCCTCCCATTTAAGAAGATACATAGTTTTATTCTTTTAAATATATATATTATTATTTACCACTTACTGGAAGAGATATGTACATCACCAGATGGAATTGCCTCAATTCTTTTAGAGAAAGAGGTGGGAACCTACTTGAATTGGTCTTCTCTAAAAAATATATCCTAAATCTAACTAAAATTCACCACCCCCTAGGCCAAGTCATGGACCTCTACATCACACAGTTGCAACTGGTCTGTTTAAATCTGAACCCCCTGTTGATCCCCTTACCAAGGGGACAGTGGTCTGTCAACCAACAAATGCCACAGTGACCAAGGAGAGAGAGAGGCTAAGAGTCTATTGTGTCACCCTAAGGGTGGATCCCCGCCCAAGTTCACACTGGGGGAGAGGCTGGTACCCCCAGATTGGTAAGCTGACATGCCCCACTGCCCATGGGTATAGGACTTTCCCTAACTGCTACTATCAGAGACGCATGTGTTGTCCTAGAGTGTAAAGGGCACCCTGTTCCTGCTCCTTTTTCTCTGCACTGCTGCCTGGAAAGCCCCTCATGACTGCTGTTGCTATCATTTGCCACTGCTTGTTTGATAGTCATCAAAAAAAAGTTAAAAATCTACCCCCTCAAAAGTTCAACATTTCAGTGTACTCTTTTAAAATAAAACAGAAACAAAACACCAGGTATGTTTTACTCAAGCATACTCCATGTGAGAAATCCAAAGTTAATTTTTCATCCCATGCATAAATTTTCCTTGTATGTGGTTTGCTTTGATTTCAGTTACATGGAAACCTTGCCCTTGCCCCTTGCTCTGTCCCCTCCTTGAAGATGTCCTGAGGTAATGGAAGTTTAAGTGTGCATGGCATGTTGTATTCATTTCCTATGACTGCTGTAACATCAGCACACGTGGAGTGGCTTAAAACAATGCAAATGGACTACAGTTCTGGGGATGAAAAGTTTGCACGGGTCTCTCTGATCACGGGATCAGCAGGGCTGTATTCTGATGATTCTGAAGGAGAATCCATTTCCTTGCCTTTTCTAGCTCCTAGAGGCGGCCTGTACTCCTTGGCTCATGGCCCCACATCATTCAACCTCTGATTCTCTCATCGTATCTCCTTCTCTGACCCTGACTTTTTGCCTCCCTCTTATAAGGACCTTTGAAATTAAATTGAGCCCATTCTCATAATCGAAGAAAATTTTCCCATCACCAGAGCCTCAACTTAATTATGTCTGTAAAGCCCCTTTTGTCATGTAAGGTAACCTATTCACAGGTTCATGGGATGAGAACCTGGACATCTTTGGGGAGGTAAGGAAGTGCCTGCTACACAAAGGGCCATCCAGCTCAGCTACATGTCCAGTGCGTGGATTTCTTCCTTGGGTCCCTGGGGATGGTTTCCTGACTGTACTTGAGTACTTAAATGGCCACGATCACATCATCACATCTCATGTCATCTCTCAAAATGACTTCTTTCATGTTGAACTAGTTTCCTTCTACCTTCTATCTGCTGGGTTGAGTTTTCCTGCTTGTAACCTCAACATTTCAAAGTTCAGTTAACTTCTTGTCACCCTCATCTCTCCACCGATGAGTACCTTCTCCATATTGTTTATGATCTGAAGCATACATGTTCTGTCTCGTTCCTAGAAATGAAATCATTGCTTGACAACTAGTCTGGCCAATTAGGGTGGGACTAATATCTTCCTTGCTTAGGGCATTGGTCTTTTGGAAGCAAAGGCTAAATTGCGCTAGCTTATTTGATGAATGTTCTTACCTGTTGAATTACATTTTCATGGGTAAAGCAGAGATACTGATAATACATTTTACATGTTTCTTAATCTCTGTACTTCAGTTTCCTCATCTGTAAAATGGAAATAATAGGACCTTGTTTAAGGTTTTAATGATGTTTTAATGTGAGGATTTAATGAGATATTCTGCTTACAGTACTTGGCAAAATACCTGACTACTGTCTATCTACTACTAAGCACCATCATCATAATCTAAGTTCACAAAAATCCTATAGTCATTTACATATGGTCTTTTGTTTTTAAGAAGTACAGAAACTTATTTTCCAGCTCCAAAAGTGACAACAATTGTCTAGCACAGAGGAGGCCCTGGACTAGCCCCTATGGCTGAGGACAGTGTTTTACTTGGTGTGATGAGCTTGTCCTCTGTGACTTTATCCAAGGCATTCATAGGACAGAATCGAGGTTTATGGATACTGATAAAAAAAGCCTGTTGCCCATTGAGGATAAGCCACAAATCAACCCCATTTGATTGTGGTTACTGAACTCTTTTTGAATTTGTTCCTACTGCTGTGGCCTTATCTTTTTCTCATCTACAGTGATATTTTGAAGGCTTACCAGCAGAACAGGGCCTGTGAAAGAGAGGAAAGTGTCAAGCCCGTCAAATTTACAGAGTAATAAATTTAAGAGGTACAAGGTGATAATAAACATTGTCAGGCAAGTAGCTTTTCATGACTGGTGCTGTGACTCCATTTCAATACTCACCTTATGATTTCTCTCTTAATTACCCAGGATTTGCTTTCTTAACACCATTTGGGCTTATTAGTTTTCTTTAGGTTGGCTTTCTCTAGAGTCAGCCTCAAATGTATTAACTTTAATTAACACTTGTTTCAACTTTATCCTTCAACATATTTTGGCAAAACACGGCACCTTGCAGTATTAGAACACAGCAAGCTATGGATTCCTGAGGGGGGTGGACACATGTAGAATGTCATCCGGGAGAAGTGTTCTTGTAGTGTGTTCCCTTTTCAGAGAAATCTTACTTCAGTCTAAAAACTTTGCAAAATAAAAATAAATTTTTTTTAAAGTTTGGGGAAAGATGAAGAGGGTTTCAGGGACAGTGACAGTTAAAGAACAGAAAAGTAAAATGTATGTATAAGGTGTTTTTATATATGAGTGTGTTATATGTTAGAAATTCTACAGAAAAGGAAACATAACATAATAAAGTAGCCTTGTCCCTCCTACTGGCTCTCCCACCCCTACCTCTACCTTTACCGCATCCCACTTGAGTGACATAAACTCTTGAGGCCCGAGGTTTATCTTGCCCTGTCTAGACTAATGTCACAGACAGGAGACAGTGGCAGGGAAGGGTGGAATCCAGATCTCCTTATTCAAGTCTTCCTGAGACCCTACATTCTTTAGGCTTATTTGAACTCAGGAGAGAGAGAAGGATCCAGCTCGGTTACAAGCAAAACCAACTGCAAGGGGTCCATTTGGGAAGCGAAGGGCATGTTAAACCTCCCTTTGGAGGTTTAACAGCCTCGCTTCCCCGGATACCTCATCCTCTTACTGAGGGCTCCTCTCGGGACAGCCCCTCTGCCTCATTCAGCACCCTGTCCCCTTGTCTGTCTCGCTTTGATCCATAGTTCTTGGCATTATTCTGTGTGCTCTGTGTTTTTCTTCTTTGTTCAAAATCTTTTCCTGCTAGAATCTAAGCTCTGCAGTGAAGGCATCTTTGCTTTGTTCATTGCTGAGTCTGCTGGACTTACATCTGACACATAGTAGGTGCTCACAGTCTATTTGCTGAATGAATACATGGAGAAAGAATTTCACGGCCCTGGTGGTATTTTACTCTCCTTCCATCCCTGTTCCTCTGCAAGGCCCAGCCTGCATACAGGGAGAAACAGGTTGTCTTGCAGGCCTCCCTCCCTCCCTCCACTTTGCTTAAGCCAGAATTACTGGCCCTGCCAGTAGATGAGAGTTGGAAGTCCCCCTCCCAAGAAACACTTATGCTTCATTTTGCAGGACAGTTAATCCCCATGTGGTTTGGACAAGCTAATCACTCATTATGAGAAATTTCTAAGGTAAAAGCCCCTGTAGCTACACTTCCCATTAATCAGTGTGTGTTTTATAGTCTATGTGTCACCTCAGCCACTCATCATATGTCACCTACTCCAGAAGCAAAGGAATTTTCCTACTGTTGTGTGTGGGTGTGTGTTCTAAAGTACCTTGATTTTTGTATTGTTTTTTCACCTGGCAGATCTGTTCATTGGAACAGTATTGTCAAGAATTTCCCCTCAGTTGTTGAAATAGCACATGTGCAGACCATTAGCGCTGCAGTCCTGTTTTGAGTTGAAACTGGTGAACTTGGAGGACATACTTTGTGAGCTTATTTATTCTGCATTGGAATTGTTAAAATAAATAGTGTTGAGAATGCATGTGTGTATGTATGAATATATATATATGTATAAATATATATAAACTTAATGATAAATATATAGAAATTAAATGAATCAGGTTATAAAACTGTAGAGAATTTGTGAAATTTGTGGGGTCATAGTTTCCTAATTTTTAAAAAAATTGAGATGGTTAAACAAGAAAACTTTGAAAGCATGCAAATGTAATTTTGTATGTGTTGAAATATGTTGCTTTTCTCCCGGAGTTCCAAGTTCATTGACTGTTCAAGTTGATTTGTAGGAGCTACATGAGAGTACTGAGAAATTTATAAGGCAGAGACCACTGTATCAATTGTTTTCATTAATGTATTCCTCACATACACTTTCTAAAGAGGGAGTGAGATTTCATCTTTTTTAGAACTTATTCAGTGTCTGCCTTTTGTGGCCCATCTGTTTCCTGGTCAGACAGGTCATTTGCAAATGATGCTCTTATTAAAAGCCGGCCTTTGTGGAGGAAGGAGACCATGCACACTGGTATTCCCCCATGGTTTTGAAAGCTAGGGTACTTTCTTATATACATTTCGGTCAGGAAGTTTGATAAATTTCCGAAATGTGGGTACATTTGTATGGTTATTGCTCCTTCTGGTGATTTGCTTTCTTAAGGAGAAGGTTTTTTTGTTTGTTTGTTTTTTATTAGAACAAAGCAGTATTGCTTTTGAGTGTTCAAATGTTTGGAAGCTGTGTTAAGTAAAAGTACGTTCAACCTTGCTGACCTCACCAATATTTACTTTCAAAAACTTTCTAGTCACACATTGTTGACTTACTTCTCATGTCCATATCCACTTATTGCCTACCCCTAATTTAATTCTTACAGGAGAAATAAGAGCAGGTTGTCAAGGAGAAATAAAAGCAGGTGTTTGCCTCTCTTTGCTATTTGGCATACAATTTCTTTTTTTTTTTTCTTGCAGTAGTAAGAAAGGGGCAAAATGAAAAAAAATTCAAGTTTCATAAATAGCCAGTGGAGAAAAAACAATAGATGATATATGTGTACATAGACTATGTCAGTTTGAATCCAGGGCCTTTCTCATTTGTTTTATAGCTTGATGGCAAGAAATATTAAGCCAAGTGTCTCTGTATGCCTGAATTATTCTACATCTGTGTTTGTAAAGCACTAACCTGGCTTCTTCCAGGAGTGAGATCATTTCGTCCATTAATTTTAGAAGATTTAAATTGTAACTGTACCCTTTGCAGTCCTATCATTTTCTTCCACTTAAGTATTTCTTCTTCTCTAACTGCCTTGACTGTAAAGTATTGAGACTAGTTTCTTTGAACCACCCCTTCTCAGCTGTCATTCTGTAATCACACCTCATAAATGAGATGAAGGAAATATTGAAAAATGGTGAAACTTGACAGCACCTTTCTACCCAGGTCCTTTATTTCCCTCCTAAATGTACATTTTCAATATTGCTGATTTCAAGCTAGCAGAGGACGGCCTTTGCTTTTCTTGGATGTTGGCAGTAAGGGTTAGGATCTTATTATAGAAGTATAAATATTGTATGTTGTATGCTATAACACTATGTTTTGTGAACTAAACTTTTCCTTGATAGAGTACTCTTATTATACTTCCTTCTATATATATAAAATGCCATTTCAATTTTCCTCTCCTGCTAGGTGAAATGCGGAATGATTTATATATCACTATAGAAAGGGGAGAATTTGAGAAAGGAGGAAAGAGTGTGGCCAGAAACGTGGAAGTTACGATGTTCATTGTAGAGAGTAGTGGCCAGACCCTGAAGGTATGTTAATGCGGAATTCTTTTTGGTAAAACAATTTCACATCCTTGCCTTGGGTTCTTCTTTAGTGCGATCAGTTAACTTATGATTTGCAATATTTTCAATCTTATTTTTCTTCTCCACCCCCATGTAGTTTGTTTGTTTGTGTTTAATCATGAAAAGAAGGAAAATAAGCTTTCAGTTTGTTTAATTAATCATGTCAAAAACATCCTCATAGCAGCTACTCCTTAAATGCAGCATTTTTATCCCATTTCATTTTTTTCTCTTTCATCTGTTATAGTTTTGGAGAGGTATACTTTTTCTTTGTGCAGTTGGGTTTTTTTTATTTTTAGTCTCTCAGTCATGTCTGACTCTTTGCAACCCCATGGACTGTAGCTCTCTAGGCTCTTCTGTCCATGGGATTCTCCAGGCAAGAATACTGGAGTGGGTAGCCATTTCCTTCTTCAGGAGATCTTCCCTACCCAGGGATCAAACCCTGGTTTCCCACATTGCAGGCATTCTTTAGTGTCTGAGCCCATATTTAATCCTATGTATTTTCATTATGACCAAAATAGGATGTGGAGATTAGAGTACTGCTGATCAGGGTGATCATTTCAGATTCCTTTGTGGAAGAAATATTTCATGGGAGCCCCGGGGCTTACTGAGTTTTATAGGAAGGCACAGAAGGCTTTTGGCTATGGCTGGTTGAGAATTTTGCTTTGTAGTTGACTCTGAGTTGGGCCCGCAGTTGCTCAGCTAGCATGTGTCGCTGAGGTCCACCTTTGAGCAATTAGGCCCTGGGAGACCAGCCTCAGGATGAACCAAACACAGCCTGCCTGCAGAAATAGGTGCAAAAACAGCCCTGAAGAGGACTGAGGACGTAATTTCACATTAAGTGCTGTTTTGGGAGCACACAGACACAGCAAAGCAATTGTTCTACTCCTTCCAAAATCATCTTGAAATAAAGCTGTCTTTAACCTGCGTGTTTCCTTTGTCAGGACTTTATATCCTTCGGCTCTGGAGAGCCACCTGCTAGCGAGTACCACTCTTTTGTGCTTTATCATAACAACAGCCCCAGGTGGTCCGAGCTGCTGAAACTTCCTATCCCCGTGGATAAATTCAGGGGTGCGCACATCCGCTTCGAGTTCCGGCATTGTTCCAGTAAGTGGATGGAGTGTCTCCGTGGCCTTGTTATGTTGGGTACTGCTTACTAAGCTGAAACAACAGTGTGGGATAGTCTGTAGAAAGTGCGTCACCAACCAGAGACCTCCATGAGAGAGAAATGGAGGTGAATGGAATCCTGGGAGGTGAATGGGTGCCATTCTCAAAAAACCAGTAACGTCTATGGAAAGAGATGAAAGAGGAGGAAACGAAGTAGCTGTAGAAACCTACAAGGTTTTTCTGAAGGTGATCACTTTCATAAAAATCAATTCATCACTTTCACAGTCTAGAAAGACTACACAGAAAGAGGAGATGGGTTATTAGAGGCCTGACTGGCTTGTGTGATCTTAGGCACCCCTGACCCTTGTGCTGTCTTTTCAGCCAGGAGCTGATCCAGCCCTTAGACAGCTCAAGGGAACCCTCGTGGACTTTCCTAGGCATGTGAAGTTACCAGGAAAGCCTCTGATTGGCTCAGGTTCATATTTGATTTGCATATATCTATTATCACTGTGCGTTCTCAAATGTGATTGGCACTTTACAGGACTAGCAAGGAGGCCAGAATGAGCAAGTGAGAGAGTTGGAGGTGAGAATCAGAGAGGGACCAGCAGAACCAGATCCTCTGTTGTGTTTTAGGTCATGGGAAGGAGGACTTTGGACTTTATTTGGAGTGAGAAAGACGCATTAGAAGTTTTAGATTGAAGTTAAGTCTGCCCACTGTATGGATGATAGATTGTAGCTGGGCCAGATGGAAACAGAAAAGCCATTCAGGAGGCTTTTGCAGAATTCCAAGTACGAGATTTAAGTGCTTTGATTCTTTTATACAGATTTATTGACAGATTGGATGTGAAAGGAGGAGAAAATTCAAGGTTGATCTCAAGATTTTGGCCTCAGAGTGAAGGGGTCATTTAATGAAGTGGGGAAGACAACAGGAAGAATCTGTTTGGAGAGAAAAAAAATCAAACATTCCATTTTAAATATGCTAAGTCTGAGAAGTCTATTAGATATTCAAGACATCAAGTAGGCAGTTGAATGAGATCCAAGCTGGAGACTTAAACTTGATAATGAGAACATGTAGTTCATTGGTGTGCTGTAAATATTTAACCAGCACTCAGAGTGATGGAGAGGGGAGGGGAAGCCCTAAATTATAGCACTTGCTGACTTCCATGGGGTAAATACTCCTACCATGGTCAGTTTCAAGCTGCCAACATGACATCACTGATCTTGTAGTTGAGGGAAGATGCATACTGTTAGTTCTTATGAACCAGTACAGGTCAGCTCCAGCATATCACAGATATCCCTGGTTTTCAAAGCCGAAACTGGACAAGATGTCGACGTATAAAGTTTAGATAGCAAAGGGAAGTCCAAGAATGGATCCTTGGGTCGTTGACACATTTGGATTTGGGGAGAGTGAGTAGTCATTAAGAAGATTAAAAAGGAATAGCTAATAAGGTTGAAGGAGAATCAGGAAGAATAGAACCTAGGAGACTAAATAAAGAAAGTTTTTCACAAGGGGATTGATCACGTGTCAGGTGCCAATGATAAATAAATTAAGGACCAAGAAATGATCTCCTGATTTGGCATCATGGAAGTCATTGAACCTGACATGTGGTTCTCTTGGATTTGTGGAGTTGAAAGCTGAGTCAGTCAAAGAGTAAGATGGAGAAAAGGAAGGGCAGGCAGTGAGTATAGACAGATCTTTTAAGAAGCTTTGCTATAAAGAATACTGGTGAGCAGAGAAGTGAGATAGTAGCTATAAAACAAGTTGGTCATAGGAAGTTTTTGCTGTTGTTTCTTTTTTTAAATGGAACTTTTAAAGTATGTTCGTTTGGGAGAAATCATTCAGTAGAGGGGAAAACCTGATGATGTAGAGAGTGGAGACGCCTGTAGGAGCAGTGTCCTTGAGTTGGGGAAGGAGTACAGGACCTAGGACTCAAGGATAAAAGTTAGCCTTGGGTGGGAGCGTGGGCAATTCAGGGCTCGGAGGGCAGATGCAGGTGAGTGATAGGTGGATGTGAGGGTGAGAGGGAGTGCTCTCTCCATGAGCTGAAAGTGAAAGTATCAAGGTATTGGAGGCTTGAGAGACAAGGAGAATGGATGAGATTATTGTCTAGAAAAGTAGAGGAGTGTGCTGATTAGGTAAACGTAGAAAGTTTGCCTATCCCAGGACGCTTTTGTAGTTAGTGTGCATTAATTAAGCTTAGATTAGGCATAGAATAAGCCACAAATTGGATTCTGCCAAGGTGTAGTGTTATGAGTGGACTATGTGTTATGTGTGTTATATGTGGAAGGGGGAGGGTTGAGGCTATTTTCACTGAGGTGAGTAGAATGAGGGGCCATAGAAATGGAAAGTGGAAGTGGAGGGGTAAGGAGTGGTGAGTCAATATATTGGAGGTCCCAGGGGGCAGAACTGTGCAAGTTGAGCTACAAGAAGAAATATATTGGAAAGTCAAGAGGTGAAATCCGTAGATTCAGGGATTTTATTAATAAAAGGGGATTTTATTATACATATTATACATAACAGTCTATTTAGTTCATTAATCCTGATCTAATAGCTTAGGGGGAAAGGCTACGTACTTTAAACTTTACTTGGTATTTATATTATCTTATAACCAAGGGCACATTTGGGGAAGTTATTGCTTTGTTCCTTACCTTTGCTAATTTTATGCATCTTGGAATTTTGTTTATCTTTCTGAATTGAATACCAAAAACCACACCAAAAAGATAGTCAAAGCAACTTAAGAAATTATTTCTAAATAAGTCTTGCCCCGTAAATCACAAGTTCCATACCCAGCACACTCACTGACATAGAAATCTCTTCCCAGAGATCTTTGCTGTGACTTTTGTTTGAAGGGTGTTGGTATTTCCCCATTTTCTCTCTAGGCTTGGAATTAATGATTTAAAAAGAAAATCCTCTACTGTAATCACAATTTAGGGCTGCCCTCATGCCAGGAACCTAACCCAGCCAGCTAGAATTACTCTGTGCAGAGGGTCCCACATCCCTGTGGTTAAATGCCAGAAAGAATTGGAAGGGGATAATGTGTTTATTATTAGAGTCTCTTGTCCGATCCTCAGGATCTGACTCCTCTAGCATGGGGCTTACTGTATCCCAAAGCTGGACTTTTCTGTCAAGTAAAACCTCCACTTCCACAGTTGTGTGGGCAAGAATAACAGGCCAGCCCATGATGGCTGCCAGCCTGCAACTCTTCTCTGCATGTCTAAATACAAGGACAGAGTCCAGTTGAACAAACCAGATTCTCTTTCATGCAGTCTTCTTTTTTGGAGAAGCTGAAGTTGGGTGAAAAGTACTAGAATGGCACACAAGAGGTCTGGAGCAGGTGGCATTGTGATAGACCTCTCAGTTTCCTTATCTGTAAACAGTTGCCAATGACCCTTGTTCTAGCCATTGTAATTCAGTTGGGCATCTGAAAACCTCATTGCCTCATTTCTGGCATACAAATACTACTGCAGTAAGCTCTTATCAAACTATTGATTGCAGCTTATGTTTGTCTGTGTGCCTGATTCTAAGGAGGTGGCTTTCAGAGGTCTCTGTTTATACATGTGTCTGTAGGGAGAGTTCATTCATTCACTCATTCATTTGTGTTCCATACATTTGATGGGAACCTACTATGTTCTTGGCATTCTTTGAGATACCAAGCATAGAGTAAAATAAAGCAGACAAGAATCTTGCCCTGCATGGTGCTTATGTTAAGGGGTGGAGGTTGGGTTGTGAGGAGAAGAAATGGGAAATCTACAACTTCAAAAAACAAACAAAACACGTAATTTCAAATAGTGAATCCCTTGAAGAAAATTAGTCAAGGAAAATAACTTACAGTTATAAGGCAGGACTATGGGGCTAAAGGGTGGCCACTGTAGACAGAAGTCCCATCATAAGAGCTGCTCTTCATTGTGCAAAGGGAGCGGGGGTGGGGGTAGGGGTTCTATTTCTTCATGATCACTCATCTCCACAATCTGTGTGTATGAACACAAGTTGTGTAAGCATACAGTGAAATAACTGACTGATCCTTTTTTTTCCTTCTACAGCAAAGGAGAAAGGAGAGAAGAAGTTGTTTGGCTTCTCCTTTGTTCCCCTGATGCAGGAAGATGGTAGGACACTTCCAGATGGCACGCACGAGCTCATTGTGCATAAGGTAACATCAGTCAGAGGTTGGGGGCAGTTGTGAAAAACAGGGTGGAAGTACTAACTCACAGTCTTACCCTCACTCTGGAAAAGAGAAAAAATGGACTGCAAAGATACTCTTTTGGATGATTGCTGGCAGGGAGAGTGCATTTTTGAGAGTAGTATCTCTAGGTTCTGTCATATTCTGATATGTATTTTAAAGATTTTTTTTTTAAACTTAATTGAAATAAGGGTATTTGGCCAAGTCTATAGGGTGACCTTGAAATTCTATCCATGGCTGTGATAGGATTAGATAAACCTTATAAATAAGGTTTTTAATATTTTAATATATAATATTTTAAAAATATTCCCAATACTTGCTTTCTTATCTGTATACCCCAGAAGTAAATTTTGCAAGGTCACCTTTCCATTTGTCTTGTTTGCTGTTCTCATGAAGCAAGGGAGAAGTAAGTGGCTGTTCTTTGTCATGACAACTTCAGTGGTTGTTTCTCTCTATTTTTTGCTGCAAGAATTGGCATGCCAACATTTAAACATTTGGGGGTGGGGGGAATACAGTGTAGTAGGCAATAAAAAGAAAATTCACCTAACAGGAGATCCTTAGGAATTATCAGAGAATACTAGTAATAATGAAATACAGAACAGAAGCACTCGTAACTATGAAATCAAGCACTAAAGTATATGATCTTCTCCAAAATCTTTCTCCTTTGCATTTCTCCATTTCTGTAACCACATGCTCTTCCAGGCTCTTGTCAGCTCTTACCTGGACTCACTAGTCCTGCCCACCTGGGCCTTCTCTGCCTTTAGTCCATTTTCCAGTTAGCCATTAGGGTGACCTATCTAATGTGCTGATCTTACCAGGCCCCTGCCTGACTTCAACCCGTGGAAAAGCTTCCCATTGCCAACAGTGGAAATGGCAGGCTTTCAGGTATGTCGGGCTGCCTCCTCCCTTATGCCTCACATCATCCCATTTCCAGTCCTCTACTTAATGCCCCAGTCACTTCCTGCCTGCTGGTTCCCCCAGTTCCACTTGACATTCCTGCAGCCATGCTTCCCCTGTCTCCCAATAGTTGGCTCCTCCTCATCTGCAGAGGCTCACCTGGGCCAGAACCTTTGGGAAAACAGTCCCCTCACCCTAGTTCCTACTCTCTGTGTTGCCAGCTGACGATGTGCCCGCCCATGAGTTCCCCGGGTATCTGCAGGAATCTCTTACCATTGTCCTCATTACACTGTCAAACGGTTGTCTGATGACCCCTCAACTCACCAGGGTAGGTTTAGGAGCCTTTCAGGAGCAACAGCTGAGTCAGAGGGGTTCTGGCC
This sequence comes from Odocoileus virginianus, assembly GCF_023699985.2. Classification (NCBI taxonomy): domain Eukaryota; kingdom Metazoa; phylum Chordata; class Mammalia; order Artiodactyla; family Cervidae; genus Odocoileus; species Odocoileus virginianus. Next base: position 59,420,656 of record NC_069674.1, on the reverse strand, counting down.
TGTGGCCGATGTGCAGTGAAGATACACTGAGCGAAGGAAGGTGAGGACACAGACTTTCTTGACATTTGGATTATTGCTGGTAAAATGAGTGTCCATGCACAAGACACCGGGTAATTTTTGTTTGTGCTTTGGTATGTATGTGCATATTTCTTGAATCATTTATTTTCTGGTTGGTTGTTCAGTGCATTGACTACCACAGACCACAGGGCAGACATTCTTCTAGCAACTGGGAATATAGTGGTGAATAAGACCATTAAAGTGCCTCCATTTCTGGCACATACATCCTCTAGGCTTCAAAAGTGACTTAAAGGAATTCGTGATGTTAAAATACAGGGAATATTTTCAAGTAGAGTGACACTACGGCACACAGAGGATTTAAATGCACTAGATACATGAGATGATCTATAAATAAATCTATAAATAAAGGTCTGCGGCCCCTTTATGTGAGATGGGTAATATGACAGGCTGTGTCTTCAGCTACAGTTTTCCAAAAGACATAAGTGGTACTTGATATGAATGTTTGTGATCTTGACTCTGTGTACCATTAAATCTTCACACAGAAAAGGCAGGGCTAAGGTAATTATTAACTTCCTAATAATATTTAGAAGAATAAATCACTTCTTTATGACATTTCACAAGGCTTCCCAAGTGGCACAGTTATAAAGGATCCACCCACTGATATAGGAGATGCAAGAAACATGGGTTTGATCCCTAGGTTGGGAAAATCCCCTGGAGGAGGAAATGACAACCCACTCTAGCATTCTCGCCTGGAAAATCCCATGGACAGAGGAGCCTGGTGAGCTACAGTCCACAGGGTCGAAGAGAGTCAGACATGACTGCGCGTACATGACATTGCACAATGTAGGCTCTCTCACCTGTGGCTTGGAAGGTGTTTTCGGGTGGCAGGTACTAACTTTGCAGTCAAGTCTGGGTTGACTTTAAAGAAGTATAAATAATATTAAGACCCTTAGCTGCTGCTTAGAGACACCCATGTACTTAAAATGCCAGGAGGACAGGTAGCAGGGCTTGCTTCTACATGTGAGCATTTAGCAGTCCCGCTGGTATTGGTTCCCAGGCATAGGCTCATTCTACTCCCATTACCTGGGGTCTGTCAGGATGCCTTTGACAGAACCACCATTTTTCTCAGAAGTGGAGCTTTGAATCATCTCAAGCCCTTGCACAAATTTTCAGTGGATACACAGAATTCCAATCCAGAAAGCATAAGAAAATTTATTTGAGCATCAACAGTGTAAAAAGCAGCTCTTCCCAGTGATCTTCCTCCATCACCAAGGAGGCTCAGGATGGTATCTGTAGATCATCTCATACGGGGCAGGCCTATGTTGTGTAGACCCATGAGGAAGAATTAGCTCCACAGAACAACCCTAAGTAGTTGAGTCTTATGATTAGGATTATTCAGGTTGCTTAAAGAGAACTGGAATACCTGTCAAGCATACATCTTTTGTTTTTCATCTAGTTGATGCCATGGTTTTCTTTTTCATAGTACTGAGCCAAGAAGTACAATTTCTACTTAAGGGCACTTGCAGGTTATGATTATAAAATGGTATTATGAGCATAATGTTATTCTTCCTCTGCCATGATGGGCAGTCTCACAGCCTGCTGATGATTACAGCCTTGAATTTATTAATTTAAAAATTTGAATGAAAAAGGAAGCTAGGAAGAGGAATGGATTTCAAATTACAGGGTAAAAAAATAGCCCATTTAATAAGTGATGTTGAGATAACTGAGATGACCACAATAGGTGTTGCAGGGAAAAATTAAGCTCTGGATCCCTACCTTGCTCCTTATACCAAAGCAAATTCTGATTAAACGTAAAAAATAAAACTGTAAGAGCCTTTATAATATGAGTGAACATTTTTAGAAAGTTAGGTAAGGAGGGCCTTTCTAATGATCCCTCTTCGGTGTTAGAAATTGGGCTTCCCTGGTGGCTCAGAGGTTAAAGCGTCTGCCTGCAGTGCAGGAGACCCGGGTTCGAACCCTGAGTCGGGAAGATCCCCTGGAGAAGAAAATGGCAACCCACTCCAGTATTCTTGCCTGGAGAATCCCATGGAGGGAGGAGCCTGGTAGGCTATAGTCCATGGGGTCTCAAAGAGTCAGGTACCCCCAAAATGTATAACTTTAGCTACATAAAGTTTAAAACTGATTTATTTATAAGATCATATAGACTGTATCATGATAGTCTCCTCAGTCCATGGGATTTTCCAGGAGTGGGTTGCCATTTCCTTCTCCAGGGGACCTTCCCAACCCAGAGATCGAACCCAGTTTCCCACATTGCAGGCAGACTCTTTACCATCTGAGCCACTAGGGACTCCCTCATAGTAGGATATTTAAAATCTTCTTTCCTCCTCATGTAAGTTTCTGGTTTAGAAGATTCATTTCTACAGTAAACTAAGAAAAAAAAAATTGGTATGCTGAAAACTGTTTAATAGCCTAATTTGGGCCTAAAATTTATGAAAGAGGTAATAATTTCCCCTTGTGACAGTGACTGGATTTCTGAGTGTGTTTTAAGGAAATCATTGTGACAGCTGTTATCAGTCAGTGGTCTGGCAAGAACCTGGATTCATCCTTTAGGGCAGAAGCTGAAGAATTCTGAGGGCAAAGCTCCCTTTCAAAGTCATTTCACCTTTACATAATTAATAGTATGTTTGCAGTGGTATTCCATGGAGATAACCTCTGAAATCTACAAAAATCCAAATCTTATAGCTTTAGAAAGGGAAGTGAAAGAACGTGATTAGTCATCATTAAAGATTTTGTGCTTCCAGGGTCCCTGTTCAGCTCTGAGGACATCATTAATATCTCTAAGTAGTTGACGGCCAAGTCCAAAACTTGTCTTTGGAATTCCTAAGTTGATTTTAACAGCATTTAATCTTGCTAAGTTTTGTTATTTTGCTGCATTCTGCTAGGTTTGTTGTCTTCCTTAAATTTGTAGAGATATTTTTGGCTACTCCTTGCCAACTACCTGTTGGAAAGCAAAATTAAAAAAAGAGATTGAAATAATAGGCTTAAGAAAATTCATTTTCCAAAGGTCAAGTCTGTTAAAGATAATAATATGAAGGTTCAAAAAAGAAGGATAGGAAGTTAATAACTGTGCACTCAAGTCTTCATTCTGACCTATTCTAGTGAAGGATTTTTATTTCTTTGAAGTACATGCCAAAATACTCTCGGGTCTAGTTTGTGTGTATAGATAAACAAATAATAATACAGTCTACTTTTAAAGAAATTGGGGTTTTGCAAATTCATTATGTTGATTAACACCACTGTGACTCAAGTGACCCAACTCAGCCAGCCTGGGGATTTGCTTAGTAGAGAATCTGATTCCTTAGGGCAGGATTTATTGTTTCTGAGCAAGAGAAGGGTCAGATAAGAAATCAGCTAAATAGAGGATGATCGTGTTTCCTGGTTGGAAAGGGATTAGTTTAATATATGGCCTAGATTGAAAGAGTCTTTGATGAATTCATTTCACTTTTGCTCCCTAGAAGTTTGTTCATTAATGCTTTGTGTCTCATTTTTTCCCTGCAATGTTTCAGTTTCTTATGCTATACTCTAGTTCCCTACCTGGTCCACAGAAGTCCAGCACAGCCCCTCTGCACTAGTTACCATCTTTGAGGTGAATTTCTCAGATTGAGTTGCTTTCCACTTATCCTTTCCTATATGATGTTTGTATTTATAAGTAAAATCAAAAAATGACAGGAGTCTGAAAAATTTAATAGACTGATAGGTTTGCCACCCATCTTGCTGTGCAGAAAACTCTACATACTTCTCTAGCGATTCTGAAAGAGACACCCCTGTAAGTGAAAGTCACTCAATTGTGTCTGACTCTTTGCGACCCCCTGGACTACATAGTCCATGGAATTCTCCAGGCTAGAATACTGGAGTGCTTAGCTTTTCCCCTCTCCAAGGGATCTTCCCAACCCAGGGATTGAACCCAGGTCTCCTGCATTGCAGGCAGATTCTTTACCAGCTGAGTCACAAGGGAACCCCACAAGGACACCCCTATAATCATGAACAATAGATCTTAGACAAGCACAACACATATCTGTCCACCCTGGGCTTGGGCATAGGCGCATTGGTCACATAATCCTTGTTTTGTTACAGACTGTGAGAGAAATTAAGTAGCATACACCTGCAAAATTAAGTTAAAATGTAAGTAGCCTGGTAAATTTAGCATAAAAGTAAGCCAAACCAGACTTCCCTGTAGCTCAAACGGTAAATAATCTGCCTGCGATGCAGGAGACCAGGGTTCAGTCTCTGGGTTGGAAAGTTCCTCTGGAGAAGGGAATGGCAACCCACTGCAGTATCCTTGCCTGGAGAATTCTATGGACAGAGAAGCCTGGCTGGCTCCAGTCCGTGGAGTGGCAAAGAGTCGGACATGACTGAGTGACTCCACAGTCCAACACGAGCTAAATCAAGCAAAGAAAAAGAAAGGAGATAAAGCTAAGGTGACTTAATAACTGGGCTTGGTCTCAGCCCCGAAGGCTACTAATGTGACGGGCAGAAAGTGCTTTCATTCTCAGTAATTAATACCACTACACAATCTTTTTAAATCTCTGCCTCTGCTGAACTCTGGCTCTCTACTGAGAGAGCTTCCTGTGTGGCCTCTGGAGTAGAGAAATCTCCTTTTCTGAAGCCCCGTGTTCAGTGTCCTGACGCTCGATCTCTTTAAATGCCTCAGTGCATGTAAAGATACCATTCTCCATCCTTTTGTAAAGACTTTCCATGCCCTCTCTCTGTAAGGCTTATTCCATACAACATGGCAACTTTCTACCTGTCCTGGTTACTGTCTTCTTTGTTGTTCAGTCACTAAATCATGTCCAAATCTTTGTGACCACATAGATTAAGCACACCAGGCTCCTCTGTCCTCCACTGTCTGCCAGAGTTTGCTCAAATTCCACGGAGTCCATGATGCTGTCTAACCACTTCATCCTCTGTCGCCCTCTTCTTTTGCATTCAGTCTTTTCCCAGCATCAGGGCATTTTCCAATAAGTTGCCTCTTCGCATCAGGTGGCCAAAGTAATAGAACTTCAGCTTTAGCAACAGTCCTTCCAGTGATTATTCAGGGTTGATTTCCTTTAGGATTGATTGGTTTGATATCCTTGCTGTCTAAGGGACTCTCAAGAGTCAGCTCCAATCCACATTTTGAAGTCATCAATTCTTCAGCACTAGGCCTTCTTTATAGTCCAACTCTTTATGTCAGCAAAGAGATGTCTGTGCTTTTTAAATATGCTCTCTAAGTTTGTCATAGCTTTCCTTTCAAGGAGCAAGTGTCTTTTAATTTCATGGCTGCAGTCACTGTCTGCAGTGATTTGGAGCCCAAGAAAACCAAATCTGTCACTGCTTCCACTTTTTCCCTTTTTGTTTGCCATGAAGTGATGGGGCCAGATGCCATAATCTTAGTTTTTTGAATGTTGAGTTTCAAGCCAGCTTTCTCACTCTCCTGCTTTACCTTCATCGACAGGATCTTTAGTTCCTCTTCATTTTCTGCCAATGGAGTGATATCATCTGCATATCTGAGGTTGTTGATATTTCTCCCAGCAATCTTGATTGCACCTTATGATTTATCTAGCCTGGCATTTCGTATAATATACTCTGCACGTTAAATAAGCAGAGTGACAATATACCACCTCAATGTACTTCTTTCCCAGTTTTGAACCAGTCTGTTGTTTCACATCCAGTTCTAACTGTTGTGTCTTGACCTGCATACAGATTTCTCAGGAGACAGGTAAGGTGGTCTGGTATTCCCATCTCTTTACGAATTTTCTGCAGTTTGTTGTGATCCACACAGTCAAAGGCTTTAGCATAGTCAGTGAAGCAGAAGTAGATGTTTTTCTGGAATTACGTTGCTTTTACTGTGATCCAACTAATGTTGGCAATTTGATCTCTGCTTCCTCTGCCTTTTCTAAATCCAGCTTGCATACCTGGAAGTTCTCAGTTCACATACTGTTGAAGCCTAGCTTGAAGGATTTTGAGCATTACCTTGCTAGTATGTGAAATGAGTGCAGTTGTACAGTAGTTTGAACATTCTTGGGCACTGCCCTTCTTTGGAACTGGAATGAAAACTGACCTTTTCCAGTCCTGTGGCCACTGCTGGGTTTTCCAAATTTGCTGGTATATTGAGTGCAACACTTTAACAGCATCATCTTTTAGGATATGACATTGCTCAGCTGGAATTCCATCACCTCCACTAACTTGTTCAGAATAATGCTTCCTAAGGCCTACTTGACTTCACACTCCAGGATGTCTGGCTCTAGGTGAGTGACCATACCATTGAAATTATCTGGGTCATTAAGATTTTTTTATATAGTTCTGTGTATTCTTGCCACCTCTTCTTAATCTCTTCTGCTTCTGTTAGGTCCTTGCCGTTTCTGTCCTTTATCATGCTCATCCTTGCATGACATGTTCCCTTGTTGTCTCCAATTTTCTTGAAGAGATCTCTAGTCTTTTCCATTCTATTGTTTTCCTCTATTTCTTTGCATTGTTCATTTAAGACATCTTTCTTATCTCTCCTTGCTATTCTCTGGAACTCTGCATTCATTTGGGTATATCTTTCCCTCTGTCCCTGGACTTTTGCTTCTCTTTTTTCCTTAGCTATTTGTAAAGCTTCCTTAGACAACCACTTTGTCTTCTTGCATTTCTTTTCCTTGGTGATGGTTTGGTCACCAACTCCTGTATGGTGTTGCAAACCTCTGTCCATAGTTCCCTTCTTAGTCCTTGTAAGAACTACTGACAAGACTTTACCACTCTGCCTGCCTCACCACTTCTCCTGTCCTTAACAGAGAAAACAGAAGCCATCAGACAGGAACTTCCTTAACTTCATGTGTTCTCTCCATTGTCACCTGCACACTTATCTGCCTCCTTCGTTTCCTTCCTGCTTCCTGTCTCAGGGGGTGGGACAAGACTCCTTCCCTTCAAGGCTGATGCTTCTACCTGCTTCTCTCAGGATCTTCCTCCTCTCCTAGCTCCCCTGGGACCTTGCTCCTCTTAGCATCCCCTCTTGTTTCCTCTCTTCTGGCAGGGTTCTCAGATTTTTAACACTCTCAAGCCTTTTTCTTTTTCTTTAAAAAAAAATCATTTATTTTAATTGGAGGCTAATTACTTTACAATATTGTACTGGTTTTTGCCATACATTGACATGATCAGCCATGGGTGTACATGTGTTCCCCATCCTGAACCCCCTTCCCACTTCCCTCCCCATCCCATCCCTCAGGGTCATCCCAGTGTACCAGGCCTGAGCACCTTGTCTCATGCATCGAACCTGGACTGGTGATCTGTTTCACATATGATAATATACATGTTTCAATGCTATTCTCTCAAATCATCCCACCCTCACCTTCTCCCACAGAGTCCAAAAGACTGTGCTATACATCTGTGTCTCTTTTGCTGTCTCACATATATGGTAATCGTTACCATCTTTCTAAATTCCATATATATGCGTTAGTATACTGTATTGGTGTTTTTCATTCTGACTTACTTCACTCTGCATAATAGTCTCCAGTTTCATCCATCTCATTAGAACTGATTCAAATGAATTCTTTTTAATGGCTGAGTAATATTGCATTGTATATATGTACCACAGCTTTCTTATCCATTCATCTGTTGATGGACATCTAGGTTGCTTCCATGTCCCAGCTATTATAAACAGTGTTGTGATGAACATTGTGGTCCACATGTCTGTTTCAATTCTGGTTTCCTTGGTGTATATGCCCAGCAGTGGGATTACTGGGTCATATGGCGTTCTATTTCCAGTTTTTTAAGGACTCTCCACACTGTTCTCCATAGTGGCTGTCCTAGTTTCATTCCCACCAACAGTGTAAGAGGGTTCCCTTTTCTCCACACCCTCTCCAGCGTTTATTGTTTGTAGACTTTTGGATAGCAGCCATTCTGACCGGTGTGAGATGGTACCTCTTTGTGGTTTTGATTTGCATTTCTCTGATAATGAGTGATGTTGAGGATCTTTTCATGTGTTTGTTAGCCATCTGTATGTCTTCTTTGGAGAAATGTCTGTTTAGTTCTTTGGCCCATTTTTTGATTGGGTCATTTACTTTTCTGGAATTGAGCTGCAGGAGTTGCTTGTATATTTTTGAAATTAATTCTTTGTCAGTTGCTTCATTTGCTATTATTTTCTCCCATTCTGAAGGCTGTCTTTTCACCTTACTTATAGTTTCCTTCATTGTGCAAAAGCTTTTAAGTTTAATTAGGTCCCATTTGTTTATTTTTGCTTTTATTTCCATTACTCTGGGAGGTGGGTCATAGAGGATCCTGCTGTGATTTAGGTCGGAGAGTGTTTTGCCTATGTTTTCCTCTAGGAGTTTTATAGTTTCTGGTCTTATGTTTCGATCTTTAATCCATTTTGAGTTTATTTTTGTGTATGGTGTTAGAAAGTGTTCTAGTTTCATTCTTTTTCAAGTGGTTGACCAGTTTTCCCCGCACACTTGTTAAAAGAGATTATCTTTTTTCCATTGTATATTCTTGCCTCCTTTGTCAAAGATAAGATGTCCATAGGTACGTGGAATTATTTCTGGGCTTTCTATTTTGTTCCATTGATCTATATTTCTGTCTTTTTGCCAGTACCATACTGTCTTGATGACAGCAGCTTTGTAGGCTAGCCTGAAGTCAGGCAAGTTGATTCCTCCAGGCCCATTCTTCTTTCTCAAGATTCTTTTGGCTATTCAAGATTTTTTGTATTTCCATACAAATTGTGAATTTATTTGTTCTAGTTCTGTGAAAAATACCATTGGTAGCTTGATAGGGATTGCATTGAATCTATAGATTGCTTTAAGTAGTATGCTCATTTTCACTATATTGATTCTTCCAATCCATGAACATGGTCTATTTCTCCATCTATTTGTGTCCTCTTTGATTTTTTTCATCAGTGTTTTATAGTTTTCTATATATAGATTTTTTGTTTCTTTAGGTAGATTTATTCCTAAGTATTTTAATCTTTTGTTGCAATGGTGAATGGGATTGTTTCCTTAATTTCTCTTTCTGTTTTCTCATTGTTAGTGTATAGGAATGCAAGGGACTTCTGTGTGTTAATTTTTTATCCTGCAAATTTACTATATTCATTGATTAGCTCTAGTAATTTTCTGGTAGAGTCTTTAAGGTTTTCTTTGTAGAGGATTATGCCATCTACAAACAGTGAGAGTTTTATTTCTTCTTCTCCTATCTGGATTCCTTTTATTTCTTTTTCTTCTCGGATTGCTGTGGCTGAAACTTCCAAAACTATGTTGAATAGTAGTGGTGAGAGTGGGCACCCTTGTCTTGTTCCTGACTTTAGGGGAAATGCTTTCAATTTTTCACCATTGAGGATAATGTTTGCTGTGGGTCTGTCATACATAGCTTTTACTATGTTGAGGTATGTTCTTTCTATTCCTTCTTTCTGGAGGGTTTTTATCATAAATGGGTTTTGAATTTTGTCAAAGGCTTTCTCTGCATCTATTGAGATAATCATATAGTTTTTATCTTTCAATTTGTTAATGTGGTGTATTACATTGATTGATTTGCAGATATTAAAGAATCCTTGCATCCCTGGGATAAAGCCCACTTGATCATGATGTATGATCTTTTTAATATGTTGTTGGATTCTGTTTGCTAGAATTTTGTTGAGGATTTTTGCATCTATGTTCATCAGTGATATTGGCCTGTAGTTTTCTTTTTTTGTGGCATCTTTGTCTGGTTTTGGTATTAGGGTGATGGTGGCCTTATAGAATGAGTTTGGAAGTTTACCTTCCTCTGAAATTTTCTGGAAGAGTTTGAGTAGGATAGGTGTTAGCTCTTCTCTACATTTTTGGTAGAATTCAGCTGTGAAGCCATCTGGTCCTGGGCTTTTGTTTGCTGGAAGATTTCTGATTACACTTTCGATTTCCTTGCTTGTAATGGGTCTGTTAAGATTTTCTATTTCCTCCTCGTTCAGTTTTGGAAAGTTATACTTTTCTAAGAATTTGTCATTTCTTCCAAGTTGTCCATTTTATTGGCATATAGTTGCTGATAATAGTCTCTTATGATCCTTTGTATTTCTGTGTTGTCTGTTGTGATTTCTCCATTTTCACTTCTAATTTTGTTGATTTGATTCTTCTCCCTTTGTTTCTTGATGAGTCTGGCTAATGGTTTGTCAATTTTATTTATCTTCTCAAAGAACCAACTTTTAGCTTTGTTGATTTTTGCTATGGTCTCTTTTGTTTCTTTTGCATTTATTTCTGCCTTAATTTTTATAATTTCTTTCCTTCTACTAGCCCTTTTTCTTTAAGGACAAACTACATTGTAATAGCTACCACACTGTCTCTTCCTATCCCATCTCAGTCACCTGCAGGAAAGGCTGGTCTTCACTCACTGTCTCTACTTCCCTCCATCCCATCTGTCCCTTGGGCTACTCTCTGTCCTCGAAGCTCAAATGAAGTTTTCCCCTCAAGGTCACTAGCACCTATGCTGTGGCCCACCTTCTAGACACTTCCTAAATCTTCCCTTACTTGATTTCCTTATAACATGTAATACTATTGATTACCCTTTTTGAAAATCCCAAATTTCATGGTCTGACAGTGTTCTCCTGAGTCTGATCCTTCTACTCCTTTGAGTACTCTTCTATCTTATCTGTATTTTAAAAAGTTTTTTTAGTAAAGTATGTTTTTTGTTGCATGTGCTCACTCACTCAGTCATGTCCAACTCTTTGTGGCCCCATAACTGTAGCCTGCCAGGCTTTTTGCATGAAATTTTCCATGCAAGAATACTGCAGTGGATTGCCATTCCCTGCTGCAGAAGATCTTGCCACCCCAGGGATCGAACCTGTGTCTGTTGTGTCTCAGGGATTGAACCTTTGTCTCTTGTCTCCTGCATTGGCAGATGGATTCTTAGCACTAGTGCCACCTGGGAATCCCCTACTGAAGCATAGTTAACTTTGAAACATTGTGTTAATTACTGCTGTACTGCAAAATGACTCAGCGATACACATATATATTCTTTTTCATATTCTTTTATGTTATGGCTTATCACAGTATGTTGAATATTGTTCCCTTTGCTATACAGTAGGACTTTGTTGTTTATCCTTCCTGTATATACTACTGTGCATCTTACCTGCATCTTAAATCTTGGTGTTATCATGGATTTAATCTTTAGACCCTGTCTGTCTTCTACACTCTGGAACCATCTCACCCACTTCTTAGGGTTAATTTGCTATGTCTTTGCTGATGATGTCCAGATCTGGGTTTGTAGTTCAGGACTTTTACCAGCCTACTGAGCATCTTCAGTGGGGTCCGCCAGAGACACCTCTTAACTCAGCTTGTCCAAAACTGAATTTTTTTATTCCATCTCCATCGTCTCCTGTGGTGAATTGAAACGTTCAGTTTTTCTTGACTGCTCACACTTTACCTCACCATCTAAACACTTGGCTTCATGACCAGTCACTGCCTCTTCCTTGGTGGTTCTTTAAGGAATTTAAACCAGAGACAGATATCAGAATCAGCCTGAGTTTTCCTTCTTTACGAAGTTCAGAGTAGTCCCAAGGCTTTTTTGGTCCTGAAAAAAATCACATCATTTAGGCGACACTCAACTACATATAGTTGTCTGACTACACCTGTACTTGTTTAAAACAGTTGTTTTTTCAGTTATTTTAGACTTAGCTGCAAAAATAGTACAGAAAATTCCCAAATACCCTTCACCCAACTTCTCCTTATGTTAGCATCTTACATAACCACAGAACATTTATTGAAACTAAATTAACCTTGGTACAACACTGTTAACACAAAACTTATTTGGATGTTACACATTTTTCCAGTACTTTTATCTTTCTCTTCTAGGATCCAGTCTAGAACCCACATTGCATTTAGTTGCCATATTTTCATCATCTCATATATGTGTTTTTCTCCCCCAGTGTCTTTTTATGTTTTATTTCTTCTATATAACATGTCTTTCTCTCTCTTGCCTGGAAAGCCTCTTACTCTTTATGACTGAAGCCAAATAGCCGTTTTCCCCACAGATTTTTCTCTACTTCCCTGGCAGAGCTAAAATCCAGGGGTCTTTATTGCTGCTTTGTCATCAGTCTTAACAAATGAGTGCAGAGGTCAGACATGTAATGCCCTCATATACAAAGACTATTTTTATTTCCTTGTTACATTCTTTATACTGAATTAAAAGACTGTCAAATAGTAGAATTTTAATACATGTTTAATACTGACATTAAAAATGACGAATCATGTTGAAAGGATCCCTAAAAGAAGGTGTTTTTCTGCCACAGCTATTGATAAATCTGGTTCAATTAACTGGCAGTAGTTTCAAATGGATTGTCTAACTTACTATAGTTTTTAATTTAATTCTCTACATCCTGAAACTTACGGGCCCCTTAATTTGATTAATATACTATGATATTTGATTAATATAATTCAAATAATATAATATTAATAATTTTGATTAATATAATCAATATATATAATTTGATTAATATAATATATCTCTGTACCAGTTAATATCTGAAGAAACTTCTTGTTTATTTCTCTCAATTATATAGCTTGCATTTTTGCACCTATCCCTTTTCTGGATGACTGTCTGTGACTGACCACTACATCTCTTTCTTGTGCTCAAGACAGTGGACAAATAGTGGCCTGGGGTGTGATGCACAATTCATTGCTCCACCAACTGATTTTAATTCTGGGCAAAGAAATAGATTGTGAGCCAGGCTATATCATCTCAAAGAAGACAGAGGCTACTACTGCTGCCACAGAGCCTTTGTTTTAACTCTTCTTTAATAATCTAGGGAGTCCATCCTTCCTGTTAGATCTGATTTCAGTCTTGAGTAAAGCAGCAGGCTGCATTTCATCTCCCTCTTCTCTAATTTGTAATAAATTAACTTCATGCCATTTTAAAATGACTTGCACAGATCCCACCCTATCAAAGTAAACACAGAGAATTGTCCTTTTCTGTGACAGTGACATTGTTCTGTTCCCATAATCCAGGAGCAACCTCAGGGGGTTGTAGTCGTGTGGCCTTGTCTCTCCTAGAAAGAATGGCTCAGTTGATTGTTCCCACATCTCTCTGTCTGTCTCCCCCATCTAACGTAATACCAGCAAGACTTTTGCTTGTGTCTGCTGCAGGAGGAGGGGAGGATATTTCTTCTTATTCTAATATCCATGTTGCCTTGTTCCATGCCCACACTGGATTTGATGAAAAAAATCATCCCTATGCTAAAACAAAAATAGTTGCATTACAGGTGTTCCCCAGAATGCAAGTGGTCTGTATTTAACTACTTATCAGTTTAGGGATGTAACTGCGTTTTACTGTGGTGACAAAACCATCCATCAAAAAAACACAGTGATGTAGCTTTGTGCACAGCTGCAGTTTTTTACTGTTCAGATTCACAGGCATTCAGACATCTAGCCACAACTCTTTTGCACTGATATTTCCGTGCTGTACTTTACCAGCTTCATTTCTGTGACTTCCTTGACTTTTAGCCCTTCACCTGGGGGAAGACTGCTCCTACCCATTTATTCTCTCCCATCCATACCCTTGTTCAGACTCCTCCTCTCAGTCCAGACTCTTCTCCCACCTGGCAGAAGAATGCTGGAGAAATTCACAGCTGACTCTTTCTCACTCCCTGGCTTCTGCTGGTAAGCTGAGCATTTCCTCTGAAGACTCTGGGCAACCTTTTTGGCTTAACCCTTTGCAGCATCTGCTGTGCCCTACAGGCCTGTCTTCGGAACCTGTTTCTGGCCTTCACTGCTCTTCAGTCTCATTTCTTTTCTGTAAATTCTGTTTCATCCAGTGAATGAACAAATGATCTCTGACTCATCTGTTGTGTTCCTCGGCTCCCGTGACATGCCTTCTCTGCTCCTGTGTGCTTCTCCCCGCCAACCGCATCCAGATCACGTGATCTCTTTTACTCCCTGGGTGGTTTCAGAACACAGATCAGCCGTTTCACTGTAGGACTCACAGGCTTCTTAGACATGAAACTATTTCAGCTCCAAAGACCACTCTAAGCTCTCTCCCAGGGTGTTTCCCACAAACATACTTTGTGTGTGTGAAAAATGAAATCTTGAGGGTGATCTTCCTTAACCATACCTACCATTCAATATGTTATCTGTTAATTAATTTTAAAATTTGTTACAGCAAAAGTCAAAACCTGGTTAAGACAACAGTGGGAAAGTCACTGTAGTCATGACTGCTATTTTGTATAGTAGTTGTGAGCATGAACTTTGGTTCACATCCTGGCTCTGACTCTTACTAACATTGTAATATTGAGCAAATCACATAAGCCCCTCAGGTTATGATGTCCTGCCTCATAGGATTATTATCAGAGTAAAAAAACTCATGCAGAGTGCTTAGTCTGACATTTAGTAAGCCTTTGTAAATGATGGCAAAGGCATGTAAATAAATGTAAATGCAGACCATGGTGTCGCAAAGAGTCAGACACAGCTTAGCATGTGACTTAGCAACTGAACAACAACAGAATGATGGTTGCCTGGATTGCCTTTAAAATCTCTAGTGCTGTGTGATGTGTTGAGGATGCATGCTGAAAACCTCAGAGGACAAGAAAAGCCAGGCTGTGAGATTTTCCCTGAAGGCCACTTAAGTTCTTTGGAAATAGATTTAAACTCTAACCCCATACCTAACATATGATTTTGACTCCTGTTGACAAAGAAAAAAAAATCAATTTTGAACACCTAGTATTAGCAAATATTATAATACAGTAAATATTATAGCAAAGGGTTCACAGAGACCAAAGAGTTATTATGTACTTTTCTTTATTAAATTAATAGGTAGAATTCCTACCCATCCTCCCCACGTCCTCCCCACACCAGCACCAACATACACATAACACACACTGATATTATTTGTGGAAGGAAGGTCTTAAAATAACTTCTGTGTCCAGAGTAATGTTTGTATTAGTTACTGTATTTTGTGTTGAGTCAGGGTGATAGAGTTCAGCTGTAAGAAGGTATTCAAGATGTCACAGCTTGTAATGAGAGAGACTCTGATGCTGAGGTCTTGCCCCCAGCCTGGGGGAGAAGTGCAGTGAACTATAATAGATGGCGCTCACCTGGCCACAGTGACTGCCCCCTGTAAAGGCAGCCAAGGTGTCTATCCACAGTGCCCGCTATGGGTAGAACATGGCCATCGCATCTTCAATCACAGAAGTGGTTGATCCTTGACTGCCGGTTGAGCTGCATGAGTTCAGCAAGTAGGCATTCTAAGAGGCTTCCAGAAGTCTTCAAGAACCAGGTAGTCATTTGTAGAGATGAGGATAAGAAAGCAATCTATGGCTTTAGGATTTCTGTACACAGATAGAGCATACCAGACCAGGGCACGCTTCAGCTTCTGGAAGTTTCTTCTGGGGAAGAAACCTGGAAATAGCTGGATGGTGTCTGGACTGGGTTTGTATGAAGCTTCAGTTTCAGTAGGAAGGAGTGGTTCAACATACAGAGCACGGGTCATGCTGGGGATGGGAGCAGAGCATGTTATTGACCCTACAGACAAGATCCAGGCAGAAAAAAATAGGGCCAGTGTAGGATGCTGTGCTCCAAGCCTTGATACCAGAACAAGACTGAGGAGAGGGGGATGGTGACCCCAGGTTCCAAAACTTTACTTTGCTAAGCACTTTTATTCAGGAAAGCATCTGAAGTGTTCACGTTATAATTATTTCTAAACTATATAGGCATTCTTCTAAGTGAAATATCGTACAGTAATAAAAGAAGGCATTTGGAGCCATAACGTGAGAAGAGAGTTATGGAGACTGTTTCTTGTGTTTATTGGTCCTCCTATTACTGGGCAGGTGTGCCAGGAAGAACATCTTGTAATATTCTGATTTTGTTTCTCTAAGCTTATTAGAGGTGTCTTTCTTAAAGATTTAGTATTAAAAATTTTTTGTAAATCACACAGATTAGCCTAGAATACCCAAGGGGTTCTGTGCTTAATTTCCTACCTTAATTTCCCAAAACACTAGCCTTTAAAATAAATATATACATTAAAAAATAATGAAGTTCCTAAATTTATACTCAAAATAAGTTAAGCTATACCGATTTCCAGTAGTCATGTATGGATGTGAGAGTTGGACTGTGAAGAAAGCTGAATGCCGAAAAATTGATGCTTTTGAACTGTGGTGTTGGAGAAGACTCTTGAGAGTCCCTTGGACTGCAAGGAGATCCAACCAGTCCATCCTAAAGGAAATCAGTCCTGGGTGTTCATTGGAAGGACTGATGCTGAAGCTGAAACTCCAATACTTTGGCCACCTCACGTGAAGAGTTGGCTCATTGGAAAAGGCCCTGTTGCTGGAAGGGATTGGGGGCAGGAGGAGAAGGGGACGACAGAGGATGAGATGGCTGGATGGCATCACCGACTCGATGGACATAAGTTTGAGTAAACTCCGGGAGTTGGTGATGGGCAGGGAGGCCTGGCATGCTGCGATTCATGGGGTTGCAAAGAGTCAGACACGACTGAGCGACTGAACTGAATACCGATTCTATATCTGTTACAATATATTTTTCTCAAAATTTTAATTTAAAGTCACCTTCATTACAGAAACAGTATATAGATAAACAAAATAAAAATACCATATTCTGATTGCTCAGATGATGTTAACTATTCACCCGTTAGGGTATATCTTTCTGGAGTTTTTTCTGTATGAACTTTTTTTTTTACCCAAATGATGTCATTTATTGTAGCAGACTTTTAAAAGAGTAGCTTAGTATACGGTAAAGTTGAGAGTAAAGGATAGAGACTTCCCTTCCACCCTCTGGCCCGGCATGTGTGTAGCTTCCTCCATTGTCAGCATCATTCACTAGAATGGTGCGTATTCATTTTAACCAGGGTTGAATCTGCATTGACACATCATCATTACCCAAAGCCCACAGTTTACCAGGGTTCATGCTTTTTTATATATAAGTTTATTTTTCTTGACTTTTGGCCGTGCTGGGTCTCTGTTGCTGTGTGGGCTTTTCTCTGCGCACAGAGAGTGAGGGACTCTCTCTAGTTGTGGTGCGGAGGCTTCTCATTGTGGTGGCCTCTCTTGCGAGCACCGGCTCTAGGGCTCACAGGCTGCAGTCGCTGAGGCACGTGGGCTCCGTGGTTGTGGCTCCTGGGCTCTGGATCACAGGCTCAGTTGTTGTGGCACACAGGCTTAATTGCTGCACAACATGAGGGGTCTTCCCAGATCAGGGATCGGACCCATGTCTCCTGCTTTGGCAGGTGGATTCTTACCGCTGAGCCACCAGGGAAACCCTAGCTTTCACTCTTGTTTTTGTGTATTCTGTGGATTTCAACAAATGTATAGTGACCATGTATCCATCATCATAATATCATACTGCCCTGGAAGAATCTTCTGTGGTCTGTCTGTTCATCCTTTCTCCTACTCCCAACCCCTGGAAACCGCTCATTGTTTAACTGTCTTCATAGTTCTGCACTTTCTAGAATATTACGTAGTTGGAATCATGGAGTTTGTAGACTTTTCAGATTGGCTTCTTTCACTTTTTGATATGCATTATTTCCTCCATGTCTTTTCATGGCTTGGTAGCTCATTTATTTTTAGCACTGAAATGATATTCTGGTTTCTAGATGTACCACATTTATCTATTCATGTACTGAAGGATTATCTCAGTTGCTTTATTATATATTTTTTAAATTTTTTTATTGAAGTATAGTTTATTTACAATGTTGTGCCAATATCTGCTATACAACAAAGTAACTCAGTGATACACATGTAATAGACATGCTTTTTTTAATATTCTTTTCCATTATGGTTTATTGCAAGATATTGAATATAATTTCCTGTGCTATACAATAGGACCTTATTATTTTTTTAAATTTACTTTTGCCAGTTAATGACTTTTCCAATCATTAATGTTTTTTATCTCATCTAGAACTTAATCAATGTATAAATTCCAAAAGAAAATCCTTTTCAGCAAGTTTGTCCAAATCCAGGGCCATTATATTGTATCTGGCTCTTATTTAATCTAGAGTAATCCTTTTTTTTACCCCCCACAAAACTTGACTTGAAGAGTCAAAGACAGGCGCCTATAGAAAGTGCCACCTTCTGGGTTTGTCTGGTTGCTTCCCCATGGCATTCAGCATGTTGCTCTGTCCTTTGTATTTTCCATGAAGTAGAAGGTGAATCTGTCGGTGTCATCCGTTTAGGCTCCACAGCTTTGGGAGGAATTCATTGCGAGGATGATGTGTTATTTTGCGTTGCCCTGCATCAGAGGGCCGACAGGCCAATCCCCCTATGTGCAGTTATATTTGTCCCCTTGCCAGTAGGAGGGAAATGTGTGTCAGCGTTGAATGTTCATTTGCTCATCAACAATTTTCCTGCTGATTTTAACATTTAGCGACAACCCTCGACTAAAGAAAGAATTACACTAGGAATATGAAACTATATTTATAAAACCTATAATTTCTTTTACATTTGTTGATGGACATTTTCTGTAGGGATTTCTCAACATAGTGGGATTACTAGGTTATCATGACATATAGAGTCCTTTAATTGCCTGTTTTCAAAGTAATATCTACCTCAGAGGAGATGTGGGAAGAATTTAAGCACTTTTTTTAAAATGCTATGGTTGTGGGATGGGGGGTGGGAGAGGCTCAAGATGGAGAGGATATGTGTGTGTGTGTATGTGTAGTATGTGTATGTGTAGTTATGTTGTGTGTATATATATATATATAGTAGTGTGTATATATATATAGTTGTAGTGATATATATATATATATATATAGTTATGGTTGATTCGCATTGTATGACAGAAACCAACACAACATTGTAAAGCAATTATCCTCCAGTTAAAAGATTTTTAAAAACGCTATGGTCACTGCAGTATGATTTCTTGAGCACTTCCAATGTATCAGGCTTTGTGTAAAGGCCTCATGTAATCTAATTCGTATGGGAGCACAGTGAGGTCATAGAGATAGAAAATGGAAATCATAAGAGGCTGAATAACTTGATACAGTTACTTGTCTGGGAAGTAACAGAGATGGAATTCAAACCCAAATGGGTCTGCGTCCAAAATAAGTGAGTTATTCCTCTTAGACACTTTTGTTGCATTTTACTTAAAAGCAAAATTCTGTTTGTAATGATATTTGGAATATTTCCCAGTTCTTAAAAACTAGAAATGGATATTTTGCTTAATAATTCTCAAGAGGTCTCTTACCTCTCCCCCTTCCATTTTTTAAAACATTTTTTTGCAGTGTGAAGAAAACACAAATCTTCAGGATACTACCCGCTACCTCAAACTTCCTTTTTCCAAGGGCATTCTCCTTGGGAATAATAATCAAGCCACAAAGGCCACAAAGGAGTCTTTTTGGATAACATCTTTTCTCTGTTCCACAAAACTGACACAAAATGGTAATGTATAATACTGTTTTATTTGAAAGCCCCTGTATTTAAGTACTCATGTGAATTTTAGTAGGATATTCTGTAAACATCAGTTTTATATTTAAGAACTTTGCACTAGAAAAATTGTTGTTGATCCTTCTGTTTGTGGTTTCTAATAATATGCAAATTGTGACCCAATGAACAGTTTAATGTGTATAGTTTAAGGACTACAGAATTATCCTAGTATTGGAACCCAAGTACACAAGTCCTCAAATAAACCATAAAAACCCAGCTGCTTAAAAAAAAAAAAAAAAAGACAAAGATTACCACAACCTTAATCTCTCTTGCTTCATAAACCGTGCTAATTGCAGGCTTCAGAGTAAATGCTGTTTTCTGTTTAATTAGATGGATATTACTTTTCTATTCTAGCATTACTTTTTATGTCAATGATTGTTTAGTAAGTTATGATTAATAAAGCAAGCTCTTCTCCTTGGCAAATTTTCCTGAAAGCATTGTCTGTAATGAAGGAAGTAAATTAAATATTTTTGAATTCTTCATGGTTGCCATGTAAGGCTTCTGGAAAGCATCCTGAATGCCATATAATAAAATTAGTTTCATTCTGTTAAAGACAATCACTTTATAATAAGGTATGGCTCTTCCTTGACTTTAGGATTGGGTTACATTCTTTTGATAAGCCCATGGTAAGTTGAATAAAATAAGTAGAATATGCATTTAGTACACCTAACCTACAAAGCATCATGGGGCTTCCCAGGTAGCTCAGATGGCAAAGAATCTGCCTTCAATGCTGGAGATGCAGGTTCAATCCCTGAATCAGGAAGATCCCTTGGAGCAGGAACTGGCAACTCACTCCAGTCTTCTTGCCTGGAGAATTCCATGGACAGAGGAATCTGGTGGGCTACAGTCCATAGGGTCGCAAAGAGTCAGACATGACTGAGCATGCACACACCACCACCACCACCACAAAACATCTAAGAAAAGAAGTTCTTTCTTCTGTGTCATACAGCTTAGCCCAGCCTACACTAAACAAGCTCAGAACACTTACAGTAGCTTACAGTTGGGCAAAATTATCTAACACAGAGCCTATTTTATAATAAAATGTTGAATGTCTCGCATAACTTATTGGATACTGTACTGAGAGTGAAAAACAGAATGGTTGTATTAATAACTATATTGCTTCTTTACCTTCATGATCACTTGGCTGTCTGGGATCTGAGGCTCAATGCTCAGCATCATAGGAGGCTGTTGTACTGCATGTAGCTAACCCAGGAAAAGATCAGAACTCAAAAATTGAAGTATAGTTTCTAAATGATTTCATACCACTTTTGCACCCATGTAAAGTCAAAAATCTGAAGTCAAACCATAGTAAGTCAGGGCTCTGTATTGTTAGGCAAAATATGCTCCTCTGCTTAAACTTTTTAAAGTGTTATTATTACTTTCTTCTGTGTCATATAGTAAGAAATACATATACTTTCTCAGAACATGGAATGAGAAAAGAAGCAAATTTTGATGTTATTATAATGACCACTTTTAATGATACTACCCAATTTGTCAAACAGTGCTACTGTATTTATATAGGACCTTGGCAAATTATTTTTTTTACATTTATATTGGGTTTCATTTCTCCCCTTCCAGAGGTATTTTTGGAGACATATTTTAAAAAATAAACTATGTAATTTATTTTTAGTAAATTTGATTGAAGGTAGCTATTGCCAAGTTAGGTCATTGCGCCAGACTATCAGTATTCAGTGGTTAATGATCTTACTTATAAAACCTTCATTGACAGAATTCTGTAATGACTATACAGCATTTACCAAATCTCAGGCCTTTTTTTGTGAGAGGAGTCTAACCTCATAGAGGTTGTGAAAATAATAAAATCAATGTTATTGACTCCCTTAGGTGGTATTGTCATTCATCCTATATGGATGAGTTGTGTGTCTCTAAAGAATCTGGTTCATATTTAACTCTCTGCCTCCATTAGATTATTTTCAGCTGGTATTAGTTGTCAGTTAGTGCTGTAGTAATTACTATAAACTTATTGGCTTAAAACAATTATTTGTTATCTTATGATTTTGGAGGTTGAAAGTCTGCAATCTTATTCCCTGGGCTAAAATCAAGGTGTTAGCAGGGCTGCATTCCCTCTTGAAATCTCTAGGAGGGGATCCCTTTACTTACCTTTTCTAGCTCTAGGAACCACCTGCATTCCCTGGCTACAGGCCCCTTTCTACATCTTCCAAGACAGCAACAAAGCATATTCAGATCTCTCTGACTCTTATCATCTTCCATCTTTTAAGGACCCCTGTGATGAGAGTGCTCCCACCAAATCACCCAGGATAATAACCTATTTAAAAGATCTTTAACTTAATCATACTTGTAGAACTATTTTGTCAGTTAAGATAAATCCATGGATTAGAATATGGACATCTTTGGGGGCTATTATTCTTCCAAAGATATAAACCTAACAATAGATTCTCTGCCGTGAAAATACATAGCACTGCTTGCTTAATTATTTCTAGTTCTAGGGTTTAGGCTATTAGACAGAACTGTGAACATAAGACAGAGGGAAACAAATCCTGATAACTAGAAGCTGCTGCTCTGTAAAAGCAGAGAACATTTTTCAAGTAAATAAACTATTCACGAAGTCATTAAATTAAACATCTCGCTATATAGAAAGCATTATTGAAAACTAATAAGTGCTTAATTACCATTGTGAGTTTGATTAACCTTGTCAATGTTGAACAGCTCAAAATGAGGCAGGAAATGAATAGTGTGTTTAAAGACATGGGACAGAGGAAGGAAGGAAGTTCTTTTTTTCTGAAATTTACATGCTAGACACATGTCTCTGCGTAGAAGTAATCCACTTCCAAATTGGAATTAAATTGCTTTGTATTCATTTTACTCGACTTGGAAAATATACAAATCCCATTTCCATTACAATTGGGCATTTAGTAAGTGATGTGGTCTCTAGGGCAGGTTTCCTAGAGCAGATTTGCATTCCAGGATTTTTAAAGTGTGTCTGTCTACACACGTTCTGTGTGTTCCAGTGTCATTCTTAGCATAGTGAGGCTAGTGCACTGGCTGGACTGGACGTCTGTGATTGCCAAGTCAAGGAAATATTTTAAGTATCTTAAAAGTGGGGATCAGAAAAGGAACCACTTTACTTGTTTGTTAGCTTCCTTGGACTGTTAAAAACAACTTTTTAAAATGTTAAGAAAAAATGAAAACAATGTTTAAATTCAGTCTAACATTTGTGCCCATATTGACTGCTTCATATTCCCCCCTCCCCCCAGTAACAGGTGGTTTATTCAGTCTCTCCCTGAGACTGTGGTTTTTTAAAAAAAAAAAAAGTAGGGATCAGGTCATCCACCTATTTTATAGCTCTTGGCAGACCAGGCATACAGTCAGTACACACTTAAATGATAGTTGAATGGAATGTATAAAATTCTCATTTTCAGTAATAGATCCTAGCTGCAAATTTGCAGCTGATGTATCTTCAAAGGGCTATAATAAAGACCTAAGAGATGATAATTTTGACTTGATTCTGAGTACATGGCATACATGATTAATTGTGTCCAGATGGACAGAGTATAACACTTTGTTCTCCTTTTGGCTCCATTGGGAGCAGTCTAACAATTCCTCAGACTTCTTGCAGGAAAGATGAACAGCCCCACCCCGTACCGCTGTCATCTGCTATCCGGCTCTGCTGATGACAGTCCTATCCTTGGTCCTCTACTGATGCCACTTCGCAGCCCATAGAGCCTCCTTCTTCTTCTGCACAGGGTCCACCCCTCGCATTGAATGCTCCTGCAAAGGCCTCATTCTAAAGGGCAGGGAAAGAGAAGGAGGGGACAGACCCGGATGGGAGGGAGATTGGAAAGTGAATGGCAGGGCAAATTGTAAAAGAGGGCTGCCAGGGAAGGAGGCAGGCATCCTGAAGCCAGATGCGGGAAGTCAGAGCGGAGCAGCAAGCAAACCAGGAGAATCCTGGAGAACTTTCTTTAGTCGGCTGGTCTCACCCTATAGAATCTCTCATCTAAATGTATCCGATCATATTTTTAAATGTTTCAGTCATACCTCCAGAACGTCTGAGTTAGACATGAATGTTCAACATTTTCAGGGTTTTCTGCTATAAAATAATCATAAATTTCTTTTTCAATGTCAGTTTTTGAAAAATTCCCTCATTTTTTCTAATTGTAAATCTTCCTCTTCCTCATCCCCCTATTTGTTACAGAAAAATATTCCTATTTAGTGCTAAGTTTCCTACTTTTGGTTCCCTTGTGAAGTTTTTCCCTTGAAATTGGCTTTGGTGGAGGTTGCTTCTATTTTTTCTTGAGATTCTCATGTTTTTTCTCTTTATTCACTGTGTGTGTTAGATGCTCCATTGCTTCCAACTCTTTGTGACTCTATGGACTGTAGCCCACCAGGCTCCTCTGTCCATAGGATTCTCCAGGCAAGGATACTGGAGTGGGTAGCCATTTCCTTCTCCAGAGGATCTTCCTGACCTAGGGATCTTTATTTATTACATCATGTTTTCTTTCTTATCATAACTGCTCCTTGATTTTTTTGGATTATTTGTTGTTGTGATTGGTGTTTGTATTTTTTGGTCTTTCTTGCCTCTTGGCAAATCCCATTCAAGTTTCTCCTGAAACAAATGCTTTGAAGCAGAAAACCCCTCCTGGCTTCTCTCGTGGCTTCTCTAGTGTCTCAGCCCCACTGGGCACCAGGAGAATAGTCCTGGGCACGTGCTGCTTCCATGAGCCTTGTCAGTTGTTACTGCTGTCATTGGCCTCTGATGCCGCTGACTCCTTGTTCCCTTTGGAGAACAGTGAAGATGGGTGCCATGTGCAGGAGCTTCTGCCCTGGAAGGAGGAGGAAAGGATTTATTCCCTCACCAGTGAAGAGGTTCCCTGAAGACTCTGCTAGACACAGGGCTCACATGTTGTCAGGTCAGAAAGAAAAGGGAATTGAAGAGCTGGGACCTGCTCTTGCCCAGAGTCTAGGGCGGAAGATGATCACAGAGTCCAGGAACTGGCCCTCTCAGGTCCAAGGGCTCATTTGATGGTCTGACAGTTGACTGGACTTGTCATCACTGTATGGTGTCTCAGTGGTTAAAACCCATCTGCCAATGCAGGAGACACAGGTTCGATCCCTGGGTCAAGAAGATCTTCTGGAGGAGGGCATGACAACCCAGTCCAGTATTCTTGTCTAGAGAATTCCATGGCCAGAGGAGCCTGGTGGACTGCAGTCCATAGTGTTGCAAAGAGACCCGATTGAAGCAACTTGGCATGGCATGGCATGGCTTCATTCTGCAGGAACCTTCTCGTCCTGCCAGGTTTGGGTCACATTGTCAAGAAGACCTTCATTGCCAAAGGGAATTGTTTGCTTGGCCAAGTGCTATGTCTTGGGAACAGAAAAATGAATCAAGTGGGATCCTAGCCCTCAAGAGTCTCCCAGTTTAATTGGAGGAGTTAGAAAATTCTTCAACCAGTACTTACCAACTGCCTGCTGTGTGCCTCCTCCATTCCAGCGCTAGCACTGTTAGGGCCAAACTCAGTGTGGTTTTTTTCTCTTGGAGTTTACAGTCTTTGGGCAATTACAAGTAGCCTGAGAACTGAAGGATAAGCAAGAGTTTGTCAGTCAAGGGCACTGGGATGGGAGAAAGAGAAGACACTGTAATAAATGCCATCTTAGAGGGTTAGTTGGAGTCTGGGGGAGCCTGCAGTTTGGGTGACCAGGTGGAAGCATATTTAAGAATTCAGTGTTTACCAGTTAGAACACTTTCCTGTGAGAACCTGTTCTCTATCAAGGCAGTAATCTTCCTTTTCTATTTGGACAGGTGATATGCTTGATCTTTTGAAATGGAGAACCCACCCAGACAAGATCACAGGCTGTCTCTCTAAATTAAAAGAAATTGATGGCTCCGAGATAGTAAAGGTAAATGCATCCTGTTATCCTTCTTTTAGAAATTTGTGGGATAAAGAATATTTAGAGGGGAAATACAGAGGATATTTTATTTATGCTTTTACTTCTTTATCTAACAGTTTCTGCAAGATACACTGGATACCTTATTTGGAATTTTAGATGAAAATTCCCAAAAATATGGGTCTAAAGTGTTTGATTCATTGGTGAGTTTAAATTAACTTTATACCTTAATTTTCTCTTTAAATCTTGACTTTCATAAGACCATTTTAGGAATGTGCACTTAATAGAATGAGTTCACTTGAAAAGAAACCTTCCCAAATCAAAAAAAAAAGAGAGAGAGAGAGAGAGAGAAAAAGAACAACAACAAAAAAACAAACAAAAAAATTTAAAAAAAAGAAAAAGAAGAAACCTTCCCACTCCCCTGCCAAAAAAGTCTTGGTTTGCATTCAGTTTTGTAAAACTCTGTTTTGTTTTGTTTTAGGTTCACATAATCAATTTGCTGCAAGATAGCAAATTTCATCATTTTAAACCTGTAATGGACACTTACATCGAGAGTCATTTTGCTGGGGCACTTGCATACAGGTAAGGTCCTTTGTCTTGTAATTGGTTTAGAAACAGTTTCTTTTGAACTTTTTAAAGCAGAACCAGCTATATAGGAAAATTTAAAAGAGAGTGTAGGAAGAAATGAAGTACAGCTACTCAAGTGTCTCTTGAGACAGTATCTTCCTTTTTCACACACCTTTTTTTGATGGCTGAAACTTATTTTTATTAAAAAGGAGCAGGTGGGGGGAGAACTTCCTGAGTTCTAGTCCTGAAACCTAAAATATGTTTTCTTCTTGCCTGTTTCACTTGATCTTCTCTAGTCTAAAATACCTGGTTGTTTCATTTTGACAGTCAAGAACCCCATTTAATCATCACACTCCTTGGTAATTCTAGATGTCTTTAAGGAAGAAATATAATGGGAAAACAGCCTTTGCAATCATACCATTTTAAAGTCCTTTGTTCATCCATTTGTTAATATTTGTTGAGTGCCTCCTGCATGCCAGGCACTAAGCTTTGTGCTGATCATATGAAGAGCTGGCCCGTGGATGCAAGGAGTTCAGTTATTAGACTCTATCCTTTGTTACCAGCTGCCATTTTAACTGCTGCTCCTTTCTTATCAGCTCAGATAAGGCAAGCAAGACCAAAAGTGAATGAATAATGACATGCTGTAGCTGGTACTTGCCTACATGTAGCCTCGAAGATTGGCTCCCCTCTTTCTGTCCTATGGGTGACATCTTCCTGGTCATGGGCCTGCTTAATACAGCCCTGAAATGTACCCCAAAGTTCCATCTCCCCGTTCCACTGCTGTCATTGCTATTCTGCCAGGTTTTTTTTAGTTTATAATTTTTTTTAATTAGAGGATAATTGCTTTACAATGTTGTGTTAGTTCCTGCTGCACAACAACATGAACCAGCTGTATGTATACATACATCTCCTCCCTAGCCTCCCACCACCGCCCCCATCGCACTGCTTTAGGGCATCACAGAGCACCGAGCCGAGCTCCCTATGTTATACAGCAGCGGCCAATGCTTTTATCTTATACACTAAACACCTGTGGGCATGTGCACGCAGTCATCTATTCCCAGAGGTGCGTTAAAGGGGCATGGAATCAGGGCTTTGCCCTTTCTCCCCATCTGTGTGCTGTATAAAAGATAGTAGGTAATCAGCTAAGCATTTCATCCAGTTCCTTTGGTTGTTTGCTTCCATAGCCTGGTAAGATTTACACCTCTGATGTTTAAGTGAATGGAGTCATGTTTGCAAGACTTGACCTTCTACCGACATGAGTTTTTCAAAGGGTGAAATGTTTGAGCAAGGATAGTTTTGCCCATGACCTAACAGTTTGGGCCCTGGTGTGAGGGGTCACCATTCTGACTGACACTGTCACTAGAAACTAGAAAACAGTGGTGTAATTTCTAAACTTCAGATTAGCCAGGAATGCAGCTGATCAGTTCTAATCAGACAAATAAGGCCCATGGAATCTTCATGGGCCAGAATCATGACCACTCATCCTCAAAAGTAGTGTTCCCATCAGCATCTACCTACTGGAACAACCATGAATTCTCCTCAGACAGAGAGAAAATTTTAAAAATTTGCTGTTTTCTAGATGCCAAGAATTGGCCGGTGTTAAAGGTCACGTAACTGCAATCTTGAGAATTTAAGGGGTGGAGGTTAATTCAATTTTTGTTTCTTAAAACAATAAAACTTCTAGAAATTACTTGGAAAAAATAAAACTTGGCTTTTCTGGAAATTAACAGGGCATTCTCTGATGGTAATCCTCATTCTTCCCACAGGTCAGAGAATTGATTTGTTAAGTCCATGGGGTTGTGATTTGAAATGAGGAGGTGGTACCTTTATCCTTCCCCACACCTCCTTTTGCCTCCTGCTAAATATTTCATCCAAATTAGGATTTCACTGGGGAGGAAATCCTAATTAGCAGTTGTCCGAGATTGACCGTGGCAGTCAGATTCAGACACTCCCCTGGCGGGAGTCCTTTCTTCTGATATTTGTGTTCACTCATTGGAAGCATGGCCAGAAGCAGCAGGGCTCATGGAATATGTCCAGATTGAAAGGAATCTCGCTGGGAGGAAATGTTGTTTCTTCAGCTTCAAAAGAGGGATAATGATGTTGATATGCAGACTTTGTAAAATTATCATATTATAACAGTTTGACAGAAACGTTGAGAACTGATGGAAAATGACACCTCCTTATGATAAAAATAAGTGTTTGATTTGTTGGCTTCTAATTGAGAACAAGACCTAGTCTCCCTTCTGCACATTTCCCCTGTATTTTAGAGATCTCATCAAAGTACTCAAATGGTATGTGGACCGGATCACAGAAGCAGAGAGACAAGAGCACATCCAAGAGGTGTTGAAGGTAATGACACGCTGTGGATAGCATGTCATAGCCCAACAGTGCTGCTGCGTGGTGATGCCTAAGCAAATTGGATTCCTCTACACAGACAGTAATTGCTGATGATGTATCACTGACATTCCAGTGCAATGATCTTAATCAGTTTGTGGCTTCTCCAGAGGTGATGAGATTTGAAAAGAACTTTGCCAGACTCACCCACTGGAACCTCCCTGGCATTAAATCCTTACTCTCCTCCAGGCTCTGAACACTTGAAATCTAGAAGGAAGGATTGAGAAGACAAGACTGCAGATGAGCAGTTAAGCTTAGAATTTCCCTGTTCTTGCTTCGACCACCCTGACAGAGACCATCTGAGAACCATTTGTCTTACATTTTAAGGGCTTCCCTGGTAGGTCTGCTGGTAAAGAATCCATCTGCAATGCAGGAGACCCCGGTTCAATTCCTGGATTGGGAAGATCCCCTGGAGAAGGGATAGGTTACCCACTCCAGGATTCATGGGCTTCCCTGGTGGCTCAGATGGCAAAGAATCTACCTGCAATGTGGGAGACCTGGCTTCGATCCCTTGGTTGGGAAGATCCCCTGGAGAAGGGATAGGTTACCCACTCCAGGATTCATGGGCTTCCCTGGTGACTCAGGTGGTAAAGAATCTTCCTGCAATGTGGGAGACCTGGCTTCGATCCCTTGGTTGGGAAGATCCCCTGGAGGAGGGCATGGCAACCCAATCCAGTATTCTTGCCTGGAGGATGGCTTAGCAGGGATCATAATGAGGAAACCTGAGGTTTTACAGGGTCTTGTGGTTTAACACTGCCCATATCTCTGGGCCCTACAAGCTCTGTATATATGAAGATGTTGATACCTTTCTTGCAACAAATTTGTAAAGAATCTACCAATAGATTCTTTTTTAAATTAGTTAATTGATTTTAATTGGAGGGCAATTACTTTGCAATATTGTGATGGTTTTTGCCATACATCATCATGAATCGGCCACAGATATGCATGTGTCCCCTGCATCCTGAACCCCTCTCTTACCTCCCTCCCATCTGTCAATAGATTCTTAAGAGGTTTGTCCAGTAACAGCCTTGGCAGCCTTTTGATTTCTGTAATTGAGTACATAGTATTTAATGTCAGTAGGTAAAAGTAAACAGGTGTACATTCTGAAAAACAAGCATTTTACTCATTATAAATTTGTCATCTGGGGCTGATTGAAGGTAAAATGCAAGTGGCAAAAGAACCTCCCAGCAAAGCAGAATTATTTTTGAAAAACAGACCACCATATCTTTGTTAATTATATTAAATCATCTGAGGATCAAAAACATTTAATGTTCATACCTCTTTGAGAATTATATGGAATTTAAAAATTATCTATACGTTTGTTTCCTCTCATTAGGCATTAGAGAAAAACAGCTCTTTTGCAATGAGTAAATACTGTTCAAAAATCACACAGGGCCTTAGTACTTAAATCAATAATTTAAAAGTCTAATGTACTATAGTTTTGTGTTGTGTCATTGTTAAATTAATACCTTTAATTTTCTTTGAAACTAACATTTTAAAAATTTTGTTTTAAGGCCCAAGAATATATTTTTAAGTATATTGTTCAGTCTCGAAGGCTGTTTTCCCTTGCCACTGGAGGACAGAATGAGGAGGAATTTCGCTGCTGTATTCAGGAGCTGCTCATGTCAGTTCGTTTTTTTCTTTCACAAGAAAGCAAAGGATCTGGAGCATTATCCCAATCACAGGTAATTTTTTTTTCATCTCTGCCGAACAGAGGAAAAAATGAGTCCAATTTATTTATTTTTACATAGCCACCTAAGTGAATATTTTCCCCCTCAGCATTTCATAACTTCAGGTTATATTTGTAGCTTAAATGACTCGGAATAACCTTTTAAAAAGTCCCCCAGCTTCTGAGCACCAGCAGAGCAAAAGTTGGTAATGTCTTTCTTTGGACTGTTATCACCCCAAATGGAGAGCCTGTTGGTTTGCATCAGCCTCCATTCCAGTTTCTAGAACTCACGCTGCTGATTGGAGACACCCTGTCAGTGTCACCTGTGGGGAGGAATTTTTCTCTTAACTCACCTGCTACTAGAAGGACTGATGCTGAAGCGCCAATCTTTTGACCACCTGATGTGAAGAGCTGACTCATGAAGGCAAGACTGAGGGCAGGACGAGAAGGGGGTGACAGAGGATGAGACGGTTGGATGGCATCACTGGCTCAATGGACATGAGTTTGCACAAACTCCAGAAGATGGTGGAGGACAGAGAAGCCTGATGTGCTGCAATCCATGGGGTCATAAAGAGGATTGTTTTGAGCAACAGAAACAACAATCTGCTGCTGCAGTTGTTTCCCCCAAGCCTGCCTTTTTTTTTTTTTTTTGGTACACTGTGTGAACAGTTCCCCAACCAGGGATAGAACCCAATCCCCGGAATGAGACTGGTGAGTCCTAACCACTGGACTGCCAGAGAATTCTCTTGTACTGCATTTTAATCCGTGCACGTGAGGCTCATTGTACTGGTCTCGGCTAAACTGCATGTTGTTTTGTTTCCAGTAGACCCTAATCATCCTGGGAGTTATTCTCTATCACCAGTGCTCAGCGGTCGCTGTCAAAGTATATTACCAGGAGTAGCTCTCATGTTTTGTTTAAGAACAGGATCTATCTACTTTTCAAATAGTGTGCCAAGAGGTCATTCTGAATACCTTTCTCTACACTTTCTTGATACTTCTTGTCATTTAAGAACAGGATCTATCTACTTCTTGTCATTTAAGAACAGGATCTATCTACTTTTCAAATAGTGTGCCAAGAGATCATTCTGAATACCTTTCTCTACACTTTCTTGATACTTCTTGTACCTGTTTAATTCTAATAACTTGATTAAAAAACCCATCAGATGGGAAAGCAACTTCTTTATTACCCTCCCCTGGAGACTTGAGACTTACAATGACTGTGAATTTGGATACAAAAAGGGATAGTAGGAGACTAGATCCCTAGGAGTATTGTTGTAAGTTGGTGGTGTTTGCCATTTGGAAAGCATTATATCTAAAGGCAAAACAGTAGAAATGTACGACCCCCCTACAATAATAATGCCATGCTTTTCTGACTGTTTGGGAGCTATTCTTGTTACTTTCTTCTTTGCAGAGGTGGACTTCTCTTCCATCTGGGTAAGGATGTTGTTATTTAGTCACTAAGTCATATCTGACTCTTCTGTGACCCCACAGACTATAGCCTACCAGGCTGCTCTGTCCATGGGATTTTCCAGGCAAAAATACTGGAGTAGGTTACCATTTCCTTCTCCAGGGGATCTTCCCAACCCAGGGATCAAACCCACGTGTCCTGAATTGCAGGTGGATTCTTTTACCACTGAGCCACCAGGGAAGCCCCTGGGTAAGGATACAGGCTCTTTTAATATCATTTTGGCTTCTCTTGTCAATGGTACAATCACTGAACTTTAGGACACTTGCCAGAGATCTCAATGTCAAGTTGCCAACTAATCAAACCTTACTTACCAGCTGGTGATATTTGAAAAGGATATTCCAACAGGCTAACCATATATTCCTTTAGATCAATATTCTCAGAAGTTCACTACTTTTATAAAAACTGTTGAAAATTTCAGTCTTCATTTTGAGATTTTTCTTTAAAAAAAAAAAAGAAAAACCTTTATCAAGGATATAACATACCTAATTAATATCTGAAAAATATTCTCCTACTCTCAAGAGTAATCTTAAGTCATGGTTTCTCAAATGAGGATGTCTTGCTATGGACTCATGAGATTTTTTTTTCTTCTTTAAAGTTACAGAAACATTCTTTTACCTTAGTTACATTACACTGAATCCTAGCCGTCACTCTGAGAAATTTGGGCTCTGAGGTACAGCCATGATATAGAGCAGCTTCCTTTTCTATATTTACCCTCCAACTGCTCTTGATTCTCTAAATTCTACCCCTCCATCAGGATAGTGAGGCAGTTGGGACTTCCCTGGACATGCAGTGGTTAAGACTTCACCTTCCAATGCAGGGGGTGTGGGCTGTATCCCTGGTTGGGGAAGTAAGATCCCAAATGCCTTGGGGCATGGCCAAAGAAAAATTAAAATATTAAAATAACTTTTTTTTAAAATAGTGAAACTGCTGCACCTTCAAAGGATCATATTTGATTCTTCTTTTTTGACTGTTAGCTTTTTATCAGGAGATAATATATAAAATGTGTACATAGTTTCTTAGTTTGGTGCTAAGAGAAAATTTCTATAAATAAGTGGTTAGTTTTCTTCATTAAACAAGGAGGACTTTGTCCCTCTATATTTTGGGAGGAAGGAGAATTTTAAATACTTCTTCCCATTCCAAGTCCCCGTTTGACCCCACACTGTCATTTCTCTCTCTTCTAAGATGGAAGGTGTCACTAATCTGATTGATCCCATATGTTAGGTTTCTGTCACTGCACAACAGATGACCATGATGGTGTTCAGTTCAGTTGCTCAGTCGTGTCCGACTCTTTGCGACCCCATGAACCGCAGCACGCCAGGCCTCCCTGTCCATCACCAACTCCCAGAGTCCACCCAAACCCATGTCCATTGAGTCGATGATGCCATCCAACCATCTCATCCTCTGTTGTCCCCTTCTCCTCCTGCCTTCAAGCTTACCCAGCATCAGGATTTTTTCAAATGAGTCAGCTCTTCTCATCAGGTGGCCAAAGTATTGGAGTTTCAGCTTCAACATCAGTCCTTCCAAGGAACACTCAGGACTGATCTCTTTTAGGGTGGACTGAATGGATCTCCTTGCAGTCCAAGGGACTCTCAAGAGTCTTCTCCAACACCACAGTTCAAAAGCATCAATTCTTCAGTGCTCAGCTTTCTTTATAGTCCAACTCTCACATCCATACATGACCACTGGAAAAACCATAGCCTTAACTAGACGGACCTTTGTTGGCAAAGGAATGTCTCTGCTTTTTAATATACTGTCTAGGTTGGTCATAACTTTCCTTCCAAGGAGTAAGCGTCTTTTAATTTCATGGCTGCAGTCACCATCTGCAGTGATTTTGGAGCCCAGAAAAACAAAGTCAGCCATTGTTTCCACTGTTTCCCCATCTATTTCCCATGAAGTGGTGGGACCAGATGCCATGATCTTAGTTTTCTGAATGTTGAACTTTAAGCCAATTTTTTCACTCTCCTCTTTCACTTTCATCAAGAGGCCCTTTAGTTCTTCACTTTCTGCCATAAGGGTGGTGGCATCTGCATATCTGAGGTTATTGCTATTTCTCCTGGCAATCTTGATTCCAGCTTGTGCTTCCTCCAGCCCAGCGTTTCTCATGATGGTGTTATGACACCCATTTATCAGGTCAGATTCGTAGATCAAAAGACATGGTTGGATTTTTGGCTTAGGGTCTCCTGTAGCCAATATCAAGGGGTTGGTTTTGACGGCTTATCTGGAGGCTTTCAGGAGGAATTCATCTTCTAGATCTTTCAGACTTTGGACAGGAATCAGTTTCCTTATGAGTGAGAGTCCCATTTCCTTGCTTGCTGTCAGCCAGAGTTGGGGAAGGAGCTGGGTGCTCTTAGCTCCTAGAGACCACACATTCCTTGGTGTATGGCCCCTCTAATCCTCAAAGCCAGGCACAGTTTATCAAATCTTTCTCATGCTTCAAATCTCTGAGTTCCCCTCCCATGTGTCAGAGAACACTTCTGCCTGGGAACAGCATCAGGGGACAAATTTATTGGAGATCATCTTGGAACTCTGCCTACCGTGTCCAGAGCCAAGGATAGCCATTGGTCCAGATTCTTGCCTTAAACACAAAAGTCCCAGTTTCCTTGCTCCATTTTGGATTTTTTCCATGTGAGTTACAACTCAGCAAATTCTGTCTCCTGGAGGCAGAATAGGCCATCCCAGCAATCCCTCCAGTTGGATCAGTAGACAGCTGCTCTGTAGAGCTGGTACTGCTAGGAGGTTCATTTGGTCCTCCTGGCCTAAGCCCAGCCTGTTAATGATTCTGTCCTTGGGAGCAGGACAGAAGGCTTACTCTGCTGTCTGTAGTCCATTCCAAGGGCAGCCCTCTACCCTGGGAACCCCAAGAAAAGAAGAATGGTGGAAGGTATTCAGCCCTGAGACCCTGCCCCAAATTCCTATTAATTATCTTTTTTCTTTTTGTCTTGGATACCAGGAAGATCAAAACAATATTGTGTTTTTATTATTTGCAGTAAAAATCTTTAGCTTAGATACCTGTAAGCTTAGATACCTTTAGCTTAGATACAAGTCTCTTTCTACCCTCATCACAAGGTCCTTTTTTCTTTATCTTTTTAAATAAGTGTATCTTACACTGCAGGCACAAATATCTTTTTGAAATAAAGAGGTATAAATAAAGAATTGATGCATACATTAAGGGATTTCTGAGGAACATCAAGTTAGGTGAT
This sequence comes from Odocoileus virginianus, assembly GCF_023699985.2. NCBI lineage: Eukaryota > Metazoa > Chordata > Mammalia > Artiodactyla > Cervidae > Odocoileus > Odocoileus virginianus. Next base: position 59,386,118 of record NC_069674.1, on the reverse strand, counting down.
TTTTCAGTGATCAGAAAGCTGGCCTCATTTACTCTTTTTAAACTTCATCTTATGACTCAGCTCTTTGCAGAGTGAAATGAAGGTTATATAAGTATAGTCTTTACCAAAAAATATCAAGTTATTAATTTTAAAAGCATTCAAGTAAATCTATAATTTTTAAAAGTCAAAGGGAGAACATAGCTGCTGACCCTAGCACCATGAGCATTCTGATGGTTCTGATATCAAAAACAGGTCTCAGCTCTTCAACGTATTTCTGCTACTGCTATATAGGTAGATACCAAAGTCCACAAATTTGAATTCGATTCTGTGTTTGAATCATCAGCGCATGGAGACTTGACCCACTTTCTGCTGGAGATCTCATTGGTGAATCCGACAGCCATTGAATCTCAGCATATTAGAAACATGTGCCTCTTCCTCCACCAGGTGGTTGATCAATTTTTCTTTCCACTGCCCTCCTTTTGTGGAATTTTAAAAGGCTGAGTTTTGATGTGCAGTCTTAGCCCAATTTTTAAAGTATGCCCCTCAGGGTTTGATGTTCGCACCTATTTTTTTTTTCTTTTAAAAAATAATGATCAGGTTTCTTTATTTATGTAAACAATATTGTTCTTAATACACACAGTTTTGGATTTTCATTAGATCTTGAAGTAACCTGAGGGATTATTCTAATGATCTTGTCATTTTATAGGTGATGAAACTGAAACCTAGGGGTTTAAAATGACTTGCCCAGGTCACAGAGTTGATTAGAAGTCAAGCTCATCCTACATGTAATCTAGGTCTTCTGATGCCTTCTGATGTCCTGTGTTTCTTCTTTAATCATAAATTGAGTGTTTTAAGGAATTAATGTGTTTGGCTTCTTAAAGGTAAATGATATTTAAATGAGCACTTCAGAATGCTTCTCCAAAAAGAATGAAACATAAATAATTACAATCCAGGTCTTGGCAGAGTATCTCTTCCATTTGATCATGCTACCTTCTGCTGAATCTATGGGGGTTTCGTCCATCATTTTGCTAATGTCAGTTGCTTTACAGGATTTCCCAGTTTTCTACTATGTTGTACCTTTGCATATTTTGAAAAATTGCTCTATTTTGGTGTACCTTTTTCCCTTAAATTTTGCCCTTTTAGTCTTTTTAGATTTAGGTACCAGAAGCATTTGACATTCTGTTTCCTACCATTGAAAAATATTTGTCACAGTCTTAAACTCACTGACATTTTTATAGCTGATTTCTCAGGGCATGTCTGGGAATTGATTTAAATTCTTCTTTTAAAGGCTGTGTTTCTGAGCTCCTTCCCAGCTGTGTATTCGGAGCTGCTGAAGCTCTTTGACGTCCGGGAGGTGGCCAACTTGGTCCAGGACACCCTGGGCAGTCTGCCGACGATCGTGCACGTGGATGACGCCCTGCAGGCTGTTAAACTGCAGTGCATTGGCAAGACCGTGGAAAGCCAGCTCTATACCAACCCAGGTAAGGTGCTGTGTCTCTCAGATAAACAGTGTCTCTAGAAAGCCGTTGCTTACATTTTCTAGTCATAGGTCAGCAGAAGCAATTTAAAAAGGAAACTAAAAACTTCTTTCTCAGAAGCATTGTGTATTTGGATGGTAGAATAAGTTTATTAAATAGTCACACACAAAAGTATGGCTCTTAAAATTTTATTTCTGGAAAGAATGGAAATTCTAATAATTAAATTGTTAATTCAGATCACAACAAGTTGTAGTGTAGGGCATGCTTTTTTCCTTGCTGTAGATTTTTTTTTTCTTTTAACAGTCAACAAAATTAAAATTTTTTCTTTTCAGAGATGCTTATAGGGAACTGCTATAATCCTTGTTTGTTTATATCATTTGTCCTTAAAAGTTTTCCATCAATTTGTGTTCTGAAACTCGGTGAAAGTTTCAGTGTGTTGTCATTTTTTATATATTTTTTCCTAATAGCAAGTGACTACTTACTGAGTTGATTTTGTCATAATGTCTACTCTGAAATCCCACTACATACTGGAAATTCCTCCAGTTAAAAAAAAAAAAAATGTCAGTCTCATTTTAAATTATATTTTAAAAAGGTTCCATAATTATCACTGAATCAAAAACTTTAAAAAATTATATTTTGAGAAATCTTTCACATGAATACATATATGTGTGTGTTATATTTTTTAAATAGGTCTAAAATATAGTTAAGAAACCTTTTTTACATTATTGTGAAACACTTTAAACATACAAACTAGACTAGAGCATAATAAATCTCAACAATGGGGGATATTTACTTTAGGTCTTTTAAGAGATTTGTCATTATAGAAATAGACCCTCTTGTATATACTCACTTCATTCATATATGTTTCCACTATCAGATTAATTTCTGTCTTCTATGCCTTTATTCTGTAGCTATAAAAACATCAATTTTTACCTTTTCAAATTTTTTTCACCTTTTAGTTTTTATATAATATTATATTGAATGTCATTCTGTAGAGTGCTTCTTTTTTATTAATATTGCACTTTTTTATTTTTCCATGCTATTAGATATAGCTCTTGTTCTTTTTTACTGTTGTATAGTAGTCCAACGAATATTTGTATATTGTGGTTAATTTATCTTTTCCCTGTTGATAGACTGTTAGTATGTTCTGATTTTTTTCTGAGATAAACAATGTTTCAGTGTGAAAGAGGCTTCAACCTTCTGATTTCTCCCCATGAAAACACATCTCATCCTGGAAAGATGCTTTTGTAGTAGTTTTCAGACTGTACCTCTCAGAGTCCTAGGGTTCTGCTGCAGTGATTAGGGCTTCCTTGAGGGTGAAGAATAGGCGGTATGAAGTAGAAAGGATGAAGGTCCCAACTAGGCATCCACATTTGACTAGAATATAAATTCTGTCAATATCAATTACCAAACTCAGAAGAGTTTATTCTCCTATCAGAGGAATTAGTGATTTTTACCATATTTCTCTCTTACTGGCTAGATAATTCTTTGTTAGGTTAAAGTCTGACACAAAAAGAGCAACATAGATAATGAAAACCGTTTTTAAAATGTAAGGAAATTATTTTTGTTCATTATTGCCCCTGGGAGATGTGTTCTGTCTGTGGACTCAGCTCCTTGTTGCTTACTGATGCTCAGGAGGTGGTAGAGAAATCATACTGGGTCTCTGCGGGAGGTGGCGAGATTATTTACTGGGGCCGGAAGAGAAGGACTCAAGAGACCCAGGGAACGTGGACCCTGAAAGACCTGTGCTCGTGACCTAGAGGAGAGACTCAGAGCCAGTGCTGGGGATTAGTGATGGTGACACTCATGTGAAGAGGGGCAGGGGAAGCCTGCCTCCCTTGTTATGTGGGACACTGCTCATGGAGGGTGATGATGGGGAAACATAAACTTCTGAGAAAGAAGTGACTCTCGACCAATGGAACACACGGACGCAGATGCTGGTAAGAGGCTTGACTCCCCTCAGGGCCCCCAGGAAGATGGGATTAGATTGTGGTTTAGTGACTCACGGAGCTTCCCAGGTGGCAGAGTAGTAAAAAAGTTACCCAGGAACCATAACAACACTAAAAAAGTTACCCAGGAACCATAACAACACTAAGGAAAACCATGAATAGCATCACCAAACTATGGTGAAATCAGATTCATGTTTTAGAGAAGTTTTGACCTGTTAGTTTCCTGCTGGTGCCACAGTGACTACCACAAACTTAGTAGATTAATGTAACTCAGATTTCTTATGTTACATTTCTGTAGGGCAGAAGTCCAAAATGCTTCTCACTGGCCTAAAATCAGGGTGTGGATGGAGCAACATTCCTTTGTGTAGTGTCTAGGGAATAATTTGTTTTCTTGCCTCTGACAGCTTCTAGAGGCTACCTACATTTCCCCCTCCTTCATCTTTAAAGCCAGCAGTTTAGCATCTTCACATCTCTGACTCTATCTAGCTGCTTTCACTTGTAAGGACCTCTATGTTTACATGGGTCCCACCTAGAATTCAGGGTAATCTCCCCAGTATCAGTATCCTTATTTTAATCATTTCCAAAAAAATCTCTTTAACAGAATCTATTCACATAACATATTCACAGGTTCTGAGAATTAAGATGTAGATATCTTTGAGGGAAACAATTTATTCTGCCTGCTACATAGGGGTAAAATGAACAGTTTAAAAGCAGTGTGATGGTGTAGCTCCATATATGAAAGGCAAAAACACTCAGGAGTCTATGAATTTTATTTACTTGTTGGAAGCAAAATAAATGGAACATGAAGTCCTACAGTTATATAAGTAAACTCATCTTGGCCAGATGGAAGTTACAAATGACACTTTGCTGATTAAAATTATAAATCTGAACAGGAGAAAATAAAATAGGGATAAGTACATTACAGGGTATCAACTGGCTATGTATTTAGCTGAAGACAAAGTATTTAATTCTTGATGGCCTTAATAACAGTTCCACTTCTCAGAACACTGAGTATGGCAGAGATAATTGCTACTCTGAGCTGAATTCTGATCAACAAAGATGAACTGGTTAGTGATAGAGAGTGAGAAGGATCTGAGAAAGTGACCTCATTTTCTGGGGCATTCATATTAGCTAGAAAGGCGTACAGAGTACAGTCAGCCCATGCTTTAAGAAAATAGATCTCAAAATATTTTGGAGGACAAGACTGTAGATGTTACAAGCTCTTAGGAGAGATAGAAAGTTTTGAAAGCTGTCTTTGTACTAGAATCCTATATTAGGCTTCTCCAGAGAAGTAGACCCAATAGTGTGTGTGTGTATAGATTTATTGTAAGGAATTGTCTTATGTGTTTATGGAGGCTGAGAAGTCCCAAAATCTGCAGTTAGCAAGCTGTAGATTCAAAGTTGGTGACATAGTTCCAGTCTGAGTTCCAAAACCAGGAGAGGTGTTTGTATAAATTCCAGTCTAAATCTGAAGGCAGGAAAAGGTGGATATCTCAGTTGAATGACAGGCAGAGAGAGTAAACTCTTCCTTACTCCACCTTTTCTTGTATTCAGAGCTTCAACGGATTAGGTGAGGCCCACCCATGTTGGGGAGGACAATCTGCTTTACTTAGCCTACCAAATCACACACAATTCTCATCCGGAAATACACTGGCACACCAAAGATAGCATTTAACGAAATACCTGGGCTGCAATGGGACATGTTGACATACAAAATTAACCAATGCAAACCCCAGAGAGGAAAAAAGTGGAGGAGATACACAAAGGAAGCGGTATGGCTGCAGAATACTTCTAGTTGAGCCTACATTAGAAATTAATACTCACAGAAGACAAAGAGGGACACACAAGGTCAACACCACAGAAGGAAACAAACAAACAAAAAAAAGTGGTAGGAAGGTTCAAGCCATCTTGAGTTAAGGGCCAGGGGGCAGTCTCGGGGTTGGAGGCATTCCACAGCCAGGCAGAACTGAATCAGTCCCTTTGAGCTGTACCGTCAAGGTGAGAGTCTAGAGTATCTGGCTAGACCTGAAAGACTTAGCTCAGATTTGAAATGTAAGCAGGTTGTTATTCCACACCTAAATCATCTGGGGTCCAGACAGGCTTATTTAAGGTATAAAAGTTGAGCTGCTCACTTTTCCTTTTCTCCCCACAATTCTATTCTTCCTGTTTTTTGAAGGCCAGGAAAAGGTCTCAGTGATGTTGGAGAAAACAGCTTGCCTTGAGTAAAGAGCAGATTTGAAGGATAGAGGTTGAGGCAGGGGGAGGCAGAAGCATGGAGAATGGGAGCTGCGTGGCAGTTGAAGTTGTGGGAGTGAGAAGGTGGATGCTGAGTCTTCTCAGACCACAGGGCAGGCTCTGGGGGACTGTGGTTTTGCCTCCATTTTCATTGGGCCCCATCGCTTGGTGCTTGACTTGTTCAGCAGAGGTCTGCAGTCATTCCCAAGCTATTTGCTTGCTAAGATAAGGTCATACATGGTTGTCCTTTGGGATAATTGAGCAGTTTCTCAGGCAAACCACAGTGTAGGTAATAGAGGTGAGCACAAATGCACTGAGCATGTAGTGATGAGAAACACGCTGGTGCTACTTTCTGTTCCCACAAACTGAAAAACCAGGTATCATAGGGATTTCGTAAGAAAGTGCCCAGAAGTCATTGTTTTTTTCCTTCTGCCAAAAAACCCCCCAGTTCCCTATTAGCTCTTTTGTGGAATTGATGGTGGCAATGAAAAAGTAAAGGAGAAAGGGAGGAAGGTGGACTGTAATAAGACTGTTTTTTTTTTAAGGACATCTTTGTTGTTGTTGTTATTTTTAATATTTGGCTGCACAGGTCTCAGTTGTGATAAGAGATCTAGTTCCCTGAGCAGGGATCAAACTCGGCCCTCCTGCATTGAGACCGTGGAGTCTTAGCCACTGGACCACCACAGGAAAGTCCCCATAAGACTGTTTTTAAAGTTTTTTCTGGGAACGAATGCCTCTACCTGTCCATCCCACCCCCCATTTTAGGCCACAGTATAAAAAAAGGATGTGTGATGGTATATCTATTAATTTGACGACTTGAAGAATAAAATCCTACTACAGTTAGTGGGTGCCTATAGCTTTTCTTTCTTTGAACTTTAGGTAAAGCCTAGTTGAGTATTGACTTTTCTTGCACTGTGATTAAACTTCTTTCTCATTAGAAAATGTCACTTCCTTGCAACTTTTCTATTAACCACAGCTTACACTGTAGCAGACAGGCCTTGTAAAGATGCACGGAGTTGCAGGAATGAAGAATGCTCTTTTTCCCCTCAAAGTAGAATGATAATGCCCTGCCCACCCGCCTAGTCCCATCTCAGTGTTACTTCACTCTGCTTGGAACCGACTTTCTCCTCTTCCTTTCTGAATCAAGTTGACCCATCTTTACCCTTCAGGATTCAGTTGAACTCTCATTTTCTCAAGAAATCTCTTATCTGCCTCACCCATCCCATCATCAGCCTCATTCTTGGGCTTTTTACTTCTCGGATAACCTAACACATCTGTAATAACTGAAGAACTGGTGATTTAGTTGTTTCAAGTCTGTCTCTCCCCCCTCATCCCAGAAGAAGAGCCTCAGATAACATGGGTTGTATTTATCCTGAAGACAGTTTTATCTCTAGCTTCCATAACAGTGCCTGGTACATAACAGATACTTGAAAGATGCTTCATGAATGCTATGTACTAGGTCATGACCAGGATCAGGATGGAGCAAGAATTGTTGTTCAGTCGCTCAGTCAGGTCCAACTCTTTGCGACCCCATGGACTGCAGCACGCCAGGCCTCCCTGTCCATTACCAACTCCCGGAGCTTACTCAAACTCATATCCATTGAGTCAGTGATGCCATCCAACCGTCTCATCCTCTGTCATCCCCTTCTCATCCTGCCTTCAATCTTTCCCAGCATCAGGGTCTTTTTCAAATGAGGCAGTTCTTTGCATCAAGAGGCCAAAGTATTGGAGTTTCAGCTTCAGCATCAGTCCTTCCAATGAATATTCAGGACTGATTTCTTTTAGGATGGACTGGTTTAATCTCCTTGCAGTTCAAGGACTCTCAAGAGTCTTCTCCAACACCACAGTTCAAAAGCATCAATTCTTCAGCGCTCACAAATCCATACATGACTACTGGAAAAACCATAGCTTTGTCGGCAATGTCTCTGTTTTTTAATATGCTGTCTAAGTTTGTCATAGCTTTTCTTTCAGGGAGCAAGTGCCTTTTAATTTCATAGCTGCAGTCACTGTCTACAGTGATTTTGGAGCCCAGGAAGAGAAAATCTGTCACTGCTTTCCTGCTTTTCCCCTTCTGTTTGCCATGAAGTGATGAGACTGGATGCCATGATCTTAATTTTTTGAATGTTGAATTTTAAGCCAGCTTTTTCACTCTCCTCTTTCACTTCCATCAAGAGGTTCTTTAGTTGCTCTTCACTTTCTGCCATTAGAGTGGTGTCGTCTGCATATAGGTCGTTGATATTTCTTCCGTCCATCTTGATTCCAGCTTGTGGTTAATCCAGCCCAGCATTTCTCATGATGTGCTCTGCATATGAGTTAAATAGGCAGGGTGACAATATACAGCCTTGTCATATTCCTTTCAGAATTTCGAACCAGTCAGTTGTTCTATGTCAGGTTCTAACTTGCTTCTTGACTTGTATACACGTTTGTCAGGAGACAGGTAAGGTAGTCTGGTACTCCCGTCTCTTTAAAAACTTTCCACAGTTTGTTGTAATCACACACTCAGAGGCTTTAGCATAGTCATGAAGCAGAAATAAATGTTTTTCTGGAACTCCCTTGCTTTCTCCATGATCCAGCATATTCTGGTGTTTGATCTCTGGTTCCTTTGCATTCCTTAGTATTTTGCTTTTAGGGTGGGAGATTGAATCCACGGGGTAAGAAACCTGGGCCACATAGAGATTATCCCTAGCCCTGGGCTGTTGTCTACCTGTGTGGTCCTGACTTTGTGTGCATGGCAGGAAGCCCCTAAATCATCATCGGTCCTATCCATTCTTAGCATTTTCTGTCCACCAGTGTCTGAAGGGCTTGTTTGCAGTTTCTGTTGCTGTCTGTGACATTAGCAGTTCATTTCCTGGTATCTTGGATCACAAAGGCCTAAACCAGCTCTGATTTCAGGGCTTTCTGTCCTGCTGGTGCTTCCCTGCATCCAGCAGCTCTCCTCCATTCAGAGCTGTCCCACAGCCAGAGCCCCTGCACTGGAGGTACCATCTCCATATCCTGAGGCTGCCACGGAGCAGCTGCTTGGGAGTCCTGCTGGTGTCCAGCCTATACTGGGACAGTTGGTGGAGGGTGGATGGAAACCCTGCATGCCCCCACGGGACTCACAGCCCTCACTCCCCTCGGGACAGAGGACTACAAGGACAGTTGTCTAAAGCTTTGTTGCTAAAGGAGCAAAGATGAGAACTTTCCTTGAAATTAACCTCAAGGAGGAAGTTTATCAGCATTTCTTAGCTGCTGCTTCCTCTTCCTAGCCCCACACCTATTGGAAATTGCTAATGGGAGCTGGCTTTATCACTTCAAGTGTGTACAGACAAAATAAAAAGTAAGACACACTATACAGTGAGCTTTATCTGAGAATCTGAATCTGAGTGTTTTGACCCTTTCAAGGACAGAACCTGCATAACAGATTCTACTGTTTAGAAACTTACTGTATGTTCAAGTCTGGGTTTTGTTTTTTCTTTGAGCCTTTTTCTTTTTTCCTTTGAGCCTTCTTGATGACTCCAGGTGTTTTGTTTTACAGTTAAGAATTAACGTTTTAACCAGTCAGCTCTTTTGGCATTTACCCCTCGATTCTATCATGTGCATTGGCTGATACTGACCTAGTAATGGAGAAGCAGCAAATCTTCAGGCAACTCCCATATTTCTTTTTACACATGCCACACACCAATTATTTGTCTGCCTTGCGTTTTGGCAGTAGAGATTTCCTTAACAGTTGGTTGCAAATTGAATTTTTAGAAATCAAATCCCACTGGCTACTGGAACATACCAGATAAGCTTTATCTTCCTTCTAATTAAGCATCACTAGGCAGTGACTCCTGTCATTTAAGCTTTCAGATTCCTTTTCTTGATTCTTTTTGTCAAGTAATTGTTTTGTAAATAAGTACAGCTCAGCTGGTAAAGAATCCACCTGCAATGCAGGAGACCCTGGTTTGATTCCTGGGTCAAGAAGATCCCCTGAAGAAGGAAAAGGCTACCCACTCCAGTATTCTTGGGCTTCCGTGGTGATTCAGCTGGTAAAGAATCCGCCTGCAATGCAGGAGACCCCGGTTCAATTCCTGGATCAGGAAGATCACCTGGAGAAGGGAAAGGCTACCCATGCCAGTATTTCAGCTTGGAGAATTCCATGGACTCTATCGTCCATGGGATTGCAAAGAGTCTGACAGAACAGAGTGACTTTCACTTTGGGTTTCATTGAAGTTCCCTGGTTCAGGCTTCCTGTTGCAGGGAAGCCTGCAATGAGTTCTGCTGTATTTTAACACTTTGTGTTCATTTTCTGAAAGTGAAGCACGACTGTGACTTCTGTGGTTTGTTTTGATGGTAAACCTCAGGCCGCGCCTCATTGTGTTGGTAGTCTAGTGGCAGGCATTAAAAGAAATATAACTCCCAACCTCACTACTGAAAGAAACCAAGAAGACAAGAGGAGTCAGGCAAACACCAGTAAAGGCACTTTCTGAATTGTGAATACTTAAAATTTTTATTAGGATACAGAATCATACATTTTTTCACTTTGTTGGATATACCTTATTATACTAGCTAGGAATCTAGTGCAGTGTTGAATTGGTGAAATTGGCCTTCCTTCATTTTTTATCTTAAAGACAAAGCATTCAATCTTTTACTATTATTTTAGCTAACAGTAGATATTTCATCAATACCCTTTATCAATTTGAAAAATCTATTATTCTTTAGCTATTCTTATCACCTTTTATCGTTAATGGATGCTGAATTTTTCATGTTTTTAATACATCTGCTAATATAGTGAATCACATTGATTGATTGACTTTCAAATGTTAAAGTGATCGTTCATTACCAGGATAAACCTATTTAATCACTGTATGTGTGTTATGCTAAAATTTTATATAAGAATATTTGCATCTATGATGATGAGAGATAGCAAATCTGTAGTTTTATCTTAAAATGTCTTTGACTAATTTTGTCATAGATAATGCTGACCTCATAACATGAGTTAATTGTATTCCCTGTTTATTCTATATTCTGAGAGGATTTATATAGATTTGATGTGCTTTCTTCTAATTATTGCTTCATAGATAGAAGCCACCTGGGTCTGGAATTTTCCTTATATGCTCCTAATAGCAAGTTGAGTTTCTTTAATAGGTATAGAGTTATTTAGCTTATCCATTTTTCCTTGAATGAGTGAGGTAGGATTATAGCTTATACAAGCTGTCTATAAGACATATGGATTTTTATAAACCAAAATCAATTCATTTGAATTGTTTCACAGATGACATCTTTTAGAAAACCAAGCAGGATGGGCTGGGGTATTTGCAAGTGGGCACATCCTATAAATAAAATTTCCATTATGGGCCCAAGATAGACAATAATTTTGTGTTCATGACATCACATTGAAAAATAAACCTTCAGGACAATATGCATATTCACTGTTACTTTTTCAAAATGTTGAAATATATACTGCATGTAAGTTAATTTTTAGATTACTTATCACCTTACTATTTCAAATACTTATGACAAGTTAGAGATCAAAAATATGAAAAAATATTCAGAAAAGTAGATGATATTCATGACATGAATATAGTCAAAGTTCCAGACAGAGGACAGAAGAACTAGCAGTAGCAGGAAGGAAATAATACTAGAAATAATTCAAGGCAAGTTCCCAGAACTCAAGGGCATGGGTTTATAGATTTTAAGAGCCATGACAAAGTATATGATCATGACGTTTTGAAATGAAAGGAATAATTTCCTGAAAGCTTTCAGAGAGAGAAGCAAAAATAAAACGAAACTCTGATCATGGAGAAAGGGTTGGAAATCAGAATAGCAGGAAATAAAAAGTGTTAATTCAGCCAGAAATTGTGATATAACTCTTTTCAGAGGCTGGAGAGAAGAAAAAGAGGTTAAAAAAATACCAAAACAAAAAAACTAAATTCTCATCTACCATAGTAAGAAGTGAGTCGATAATCCATCTCAATGAAAAGTCTGGAGATAGCAAGAAAAGCATGCCATTTAGGTATTTGGTAGTAAAAACAAACAACAAACAAAAAAACCTGTTTCAATAAAAGAGTGAAAGGCCTTGTGAATACAGTGGTCATGGGCTGGGGAAGGGACGACCGTTTTTCAGTATCAACTTTGTAGAACGAGTACTTTTCTAACTATATGTGTTAATAATTTAGCAATTAAAATTAAAGAGTAGATAAGGATTTGCACGAGGTTTGCATGGGCCTGTTAAATATGACACTAATACTTCTTCTCCCTCCAGATTCCCGGTATATTCTTTTACCTGTCGTGCTACATCACCTCCACATGCACTTGCAAGAACAGAAGGACCTGATCATGTGTGCACGGATCCTTAGCAATGTATTTTGTCTCATCAAGAAAAATAGCTCAGTAAGTAAACACAGGTTATAGGATATAGTGCCCATCAGATGGCTTCTGGAAAGAAAATTTTAAGTTTTCTGAGAAAGCACACCAAAGAGTCATCCTTGGAGACTCTCACTTTCATTTCCATCTGTGTTGGATTTTTTACTTTTCTTCTAAAGGAATTTTTTTTTTTAACTTTGTAGGATGTCTGTAGCCCCAAATAACCTGCATGTCTTAAACTTGTATTTCAAGGAAGAACTGAATACCCAATGAGAAAAATTAGAAATCTCAAAGCCTCCCACATGTGTCTTTAATCTTGATAAATACTCTGTGGCAAGAATAAATTATTGCTTGCAAAGACAGTCTGTTTGGGCCCATTCAGTGAAAGACTGGATGATGATGGTCAGAGCTTGGCCACGGGCCTTGGGCCAAGCCCTGTGCAGATAGGGAAAGCTAAAGAGAGGCCCAGAAACCTGGTGGTATCTTGCACCACAACCATTACTAATCACTCCATTGTCATGGCTCTAGGAATTCCTGTCAATGTTCCTGACTCTTGAGGAATTGCAGTTTGTATTAGACGATAGAGTGTCAACAGAGAAAAATGGCACGCTTGCTTATAACCGGGGGTAACCCCCTGCATACTCATGGTTCAGAGGTCTGGTGTGAAGTCCATGTGCGAAGGATGTCCTAGTTTAGTTCCATCAGTTTGCACCTGTTTACTATGCAGCCTCATCCGTAACAACTTTTACACAGTAGGATTGGCAGTGAATGTTGGCATGCCTGTTTCTCTGCCTCCTACTTACTAGCATGCTACCGTTTCCCCATTTTCGTCCCTCTGAGTTATGATCACCTTCTGAAGAGCTTCCAGTAGAACTCTTGGACATAGGACTCCAGTACTGTGGGAACAGTTGTTGTTCAGTTGCTAAATCATGTCCAACTCTTTGTGACCCCATGGACTGCAGCATACCCGGCTCCTCTGTCCTTCACCATCGTCCGGAGTTTGCTCAGACTCATGTCTATTGAGTCAGTGATGCTTTTGTAACAGTCTCATCCTCTGTCACCCCCTTCTCCTCCTTCCTTCAATCTTTCTCAGCATCTGGGTCTTTTCCATTGAGTCAGCTCTTTGCATCAGGTGGTCAAAGTACTGGAGCTTCAGCTTCAGCGTCAGTCCTTCCAATGAGTATTAAGGGTTGATTTCCTTTAGGTTGACTAGTTTGATCTCCTTGCTGTCCAAGGGACTCTCAAGAGTCTTCTTCAGCACCTCATTTCAAAAGCATCAGGTCTTTGGTGGGAACAGAGTTGGCCCTTGAGAGAAAAAGACCAGAAACTCTGTGTCTGAAAGTATGGTGCGAGGTACCTGCCTAGGAGGGACCATTGCTTTTTACGTACCCAATTCAGTAAAGTAGAGCTATACCGTGCCTAGTGAGAATGTTTTTGCTAACTCTCATTGCTGAGAGTGAAAAGTAAGTTTAAAAGGTTACTGCAGAAAACCAAAAACATCAGGTGTTAGTAGAGATGATTTTTTTTCTTCCCTCTCCTATTTCATTGTTGAAGTTTTGGTCAGTTTTTGCACTTATCTGATAAGGATGTCAGAGCAGAAACTCTGTTCTGCGGGAAAATCTTTAGTAGTTTTCTTTCCAGTTGTAAGAAAGTTTATCATAAAATCCCAGCCAAAAGGGTTTTTCCAACTCATACTTTCTAAAAGTTTTCTTTGCAAAAGTAATCTTCTTGCTACACAAAGCATTTGTCATCATAGTGCTTTGTCTGGTGCAGTATAATAAGAACTCAAATCCAGTACCTTTAGTCAGTGCAGAAAACTTCACTCTCTCTCTCTCAAGTTCTGGGGCTTAGATAGTATTCATTTTGCTTCGGGAGAGCAGTCCCACCACAGCCACTGACATTAAGTCCAGTCTGTAACTAACATCATTCATTCAGACTGAATGCTGTTTGCTAATCTTTACATGTAGGGATTTTTAAAAATCACTTTATAGAAATAGTCATTTGCACTTAGGAGTTTTGGAAAATGACCCATGCAACTCCAGCGATGAGAAGAATAAATGTAAAAACAACCTGAAATCAAAAAATTACAAACTTAAAGCCAAGAGGGATGTTTAGTGAACTGTCAGGCCCAGAGAGGCAAACTTACCTCACAGAGAGACACACTCAATGTTAGTGGCATAGCTGGTGTTCCCAATTAGTCTGGGGTGTGTTTCAGACCATCACCCCACCTTTTTACTTGCATCTCAGGTTCCCACTGCGCTGCAGAGTCACGTACTCTTGGGTAAGGTGTTAATATCTCCATGCCTTTTGTTTTCTATGAAAGGTCATTCATTTAGATAAATTAGGGAGGTCCAGGACTGACGAGCTCAAGTCCTTTGTTAGGACTCTATTTTAGGCCACAATTTTCTGAGCACATTATTTTTTTTTCCTTTAGGAAAAATCTGTGCTGGAGGAAATAGATGTGATAGTGGCTAGCCTGCTGGACATCCTGCTGAGAACCATCTTGGAGATCACCAGTCGTCCGCAGCCATCTGGCTCCACCATGAGGCTTCAGTTTCAGGATGTCACGGTAAGGCCACGGCGCACAAAACTGCAGAGTTTTGCTTGTTAAAGCCTCAGTTGCTTTGAGGGTGGGAAATCTGAACTTGGGAGGTTGATCTGTGTTCATTTCAAATGTGTGTAAGTTTACCTTCGTTTTACCAGGGGATGGGAGTAAGATGCATGTTTGTTAAAAGATCTTCAATTAAGATATTTCTAATTGCAGAAAGGCCAAATTGGCCCAGTTCCCCACCCCCCCATTTTGCCCAATTCAAGTTAATCTGTGGCTCTACATCCTCAGTCTCCTTGATAACTATCCATTCTCTTTTCATTCATCAAATTGCTTGAGAAAGTTAGAACAGTGAAACAGAGCAATAGCAGTCAAGGGTCCTAAATTTTGATTGTGAATTTTTCACTATGGCTAGTAAGGATCTTAATTTGGTGGCGGGTTGGTGGGGGAGGTCAGTTTCCTCAGCTATGAATTGTGAAAGTTTGACCTGGTGATTTTGAGATATCTTCAAGCTCTACCATTTTATGGATCTAATGTAACATAAGTTGTAAATATTAAAACATAATTTATGTGATAGTTTATTTGTATATATGTGTGTGGAGAGAGAGATGTATAGATGGATGGATGGGTACATAAATCTTCACATTTGAAACTCACATTCAGTTGACCAATGTGGCCTTTTTTTTTTTAAGGTCTGATTCAGAACATTCTTCTAACTACCACTTGCAGAAATGGCAGTAGATGCTCTGGTTTTCCCATATAGGTTATTAACCAAAATGTCAGCCTTTTGCTATTATTTTTACAAATTGTGCACTATAGAACCACTATCATAAGAATGTTTGCCTAGCTCCTGATGAAGATAATTTTTTTTTTCTTTTACTTAAGAGAGTAGAGGGTTTCCCAGGTGTCTCAGTAGTAAACAAAAAAAAACCCATCTGGCAATCCAGGAGGTGCAGTTTCGATTCCTGGGTCAGGAAGATCCCCTGGGGGAGGAAACAGCAACCCACTGCAGTATTCTTGTCTGGGAAGTCCCCTGGACAGAGTGGGGTACAGTCCATGGTGTCGCAAAAGAGCTGGGCAGGACTTAGGGACTAAACAACAAACAACAACAAAACAGAAAGCCCACCCTGGCTGTCCTGCCAAGGTTGAATGTCTTAAGGATGGCCATCTTCTATTGCATTTTATTTTCTCTGCTTTCAGAGCTGAGATTTACCTGATTCTTCCTGCCAAGCTCCTGGTTGGGGAAGTAAAGTTACTCAATTTCTTGTAACAAGCTGCGGTTAAAGATTATACGAAAAAACTTCCTAATATATGTAATAGTTGTATTGCCTCATTAAAGAAAAGAAGAGGAAGCTATTAATTTCTCACGATCTGGTGGAATTTCATTTGTAGAATGACACCTACCTCACAGGGTTAGCTTTGTGTATTTGGCAACTCTTTGATCCATAGTAAATGCTCAAAACATGTTGTTTTTTCTTAAAACTACTGGACATCATTATGGATTTGAAAGTTTGCGTGAGTTTGTTTTGAATTTTTTTGTCCTGTCTTCTCATGTTTTTCTGAAATTCTTATTTTGTGATAATTTGAGTCACATGCAGTTGTGAAAAATAATACAGATATTCCATGTTCCTTTTATCCAGTTTCCCTAATGGTAATGTCTTTCAGAACTATAGCACAGTATCACAACTAGGATATCAACAGTAGTGCAGTCAAGATGCAGAATATTCCACCACCCCAAGAATCCCCTATCTTGTCCTTTTATAGCCAAACTCAATTCTCTCCCAACTCCACCTCCTTCTTAAGCCTGTCAACCACAAAATCTGTTCTCCTTTTCTTGTTATTTTGTCATTTTAAGAATGCTGTACTTGAGTCACTTCGCTGTACAACAGAGAATTGGTACAACATTGTAAATCGACTATTTTTAAAAAAATTTTTTAAAAAAATGTTATACAAGTAGAACCATACAGTACGTAACTTTTGTGATTGGCTTTTTTTTTTTTTACTCAGCTTAATCCTCTAGAAATTCATCCAGGTCATTGTGTATGTGTATATATACACATATATAAATATATATATATATATATATCTGTTCCTTTTTCTTACTGAGTAGTTTTCATGGTGTAGATATGCTGTAGTGGGTTTAACTATCTCCACTGAAGGCCATCTTGGTTGTTTCCAGATTTTGGCTGCTACTAACAAAGCTACTATAGATATTTGCGTGCAAGTTTTTATGTAAGCATAAGTCTTCATTTCTCTAGGATAAATACTCCCAGGAGTATGGTTGCTGGATTGTATGCTAGTAGCCTATTTTGGTTTTTAATAAATGGTCTTACCTACTTCCATAATGGGTGTATAACTTTACCTTCTCATATATACAGTGTATAATGAATGATCCAATTTCTCAGAACCTCATAAGCGTTTAGTGTTGTCACTTTGAGGAGTGGGGAAGGGATGGGGACCCTCGGATAGGTGGGTAGTGATATTTCATCGGTGGTTTTGACTTGTATTTCCCTAATGATTAATGAGGCCAAACATCTTTTCACATACTTGTTTGCCATCTATATATCACTTTCAGTGGAATATCTTTTTATGTCTTTTCTCCTTTTTCTAATTGGATTGCTGTCCTTGGTTGAATATGTCATTTACAAATATTTTATCCCACTTCTGTAGCTTGTTTTTTCATCCTTTTAACAGGGTCTTTTTGTTGTAGAGCAAAAGTTTTTAATTTTGATGAAGTCCAGTTTATCAATTTTTCCTTTGATGGATCATGCTTTTGATGTCAAGTTTAAGAACTCTTTTTGTCTAGCCCTATATTCTGAAGGTTATCTCCTAGGTTTTTTTTTCTTTTTGCCTAAAAGTATTATAGTTTTATATGTCACATTAAAGTCTGTGAACCGTTTTGAGTTGATTTTTATATTCACTGTGTCAGATAATTTTAACATCTCTATTATCTCAGTGTTGACATCTCTTGTCGTTTTTCATTCGGTTTGAGATCTTCTTGGGTTTTTGTATGACGAGTGATTTTCAGTTGAAACCTGGACATTTTTGTATTATAAGACTCCAGCTCTTATTTAAACCTTCTGTTTCACGTGGCCTTATGTGACACTACTTAGCAAGGAAAGGGTGAGGATGCCCACTCACGGTGGGCAGTTGGAGGCAGAAATCCAGGCTCCTTGCCTTGGCTTCACTTACACAGACCAGTGGTCATGAAAATACCTGCCCCCTATTTGGCTCTGCATTCTGGAGACAGATGTTGGGGTATCCCATCACAGCCTTGTAAAGATGGAAATCTGGACTCCCCATTTGGCTCTTGCAGGTTTGAAAACAGCCAGATTTTTGTGATGTTGAGCTACAGTAGAGAAGTTACTGCTAAAAGTTTTGTCTTGTTAAACTTCCCCTTTCCTGGTCCTTTGGCTTAAGAGAGCAGGCTTACTGGGAGGTGCCAGGCAGAGGTGGGGGGTTAGGGAGATTGTTGCAATTACTGTTATTTCAAGGAGGCCAGCTTCTTCAACTCCAGGGGCAGGATATAGGAGGCAAAAAGAAAACCCAGAGAACACAGCACCCTGTCCTTCCTTGGGTCTGAGGTCTCTAGCAGGCCTGTTCTCTTCTTTCCACTTTCCAGAGTCATCTTGTTTGTTTTGTATATAATGGAGGGGTTTTTGTTGTACTTGGTAGAAGGAATTGGGAAAAGCATATATACTCCAGCTTCCCAAAAGCAGAAGAGTCTCCTTCATTTTGGTTTTGCTGGTAACATTTCAACTGCTTCCTGGCAATACAGCTCCAACACAGTCCTAAAATTATAATGGCCAAGCAAACAAAATCACAGCAAATGCTCCATGTGGTCAAAGACTGCCCAAGGTCAAAAGCTAAAATACTTTGTCAAACTGCTTTGTATCTATCAACAGGGTTGAAACTGTCAAATTTTTCTGGGCCATGCATGACCTGTAGGTCTTCACAGCATAATGTTGTAGTTTAGTTGCTCAGTTGTGTCCAGCTGTTTGCAACCCCTTGGCCTGTAGCCCTCTAGGCTCCTCTGTCCATAGGATTTCCCCAGCAAGAATACTGGAGTGGGTTGCCATTTCCTCCTCCAGGGGATCTTCCCCACCCAGGGATCGAACCTGTGTCTCCTTCTTGGCAGGTGAATTCTTTACCAGTGAGTTACCTGGGAGGTCCTCACAGTATAATAACCAGTGCAAATTAAGAGACTTAAGAAGGCAGTGAGTGATGCTCATGGGTGGGTTTGGGCAGACAGGGCGTTTGTCTGGTCTGCTACAATTTTAGGAAAATCACATAAAGTGAAACCTTTCCCTCGTATAGCTGTTTTGTGGCCCTTGCCGTGTGCCAAACCAAACTCTGGGTATGTGGGATGAAGTTTGCAAGAAATGTCCACTTAAATAGTTTGGTATCTTAGATTTTATAGATTTTATGCTGCAAGATAGTATTTTTTTTTTCGAATCCTCAAGCAGACCCGGTCTAAATCCTACTCTGCCCTTTGATTAGCTGTGCATGCTCTTGGGCAAGCTTCTGTTTAATTGTCTTTAAAATAGAGAAAGTAATTGTACTTATCTGAACATGAGTTTAAGGGTTTCATCAAATATATAAAAGTGTTTAAGCAATATGAGTACATTTTAGCCATTAGTAATTGTGGTAGCAACAGACTGGTGTTAATAATATTATTAATAATATTATTATTATATTATATTAATATTAATAATAATAATAATATTGTAGAAGTAATATCTATGTTGTTATTGAACGAATCGAGTTCAGCTGCTTCCCACTTACAAGATCAATTACACACTCACAAATGGTAGAAAAGAAAGATGCCTTTACTCAAAATGCCAGCCATCTGGGGAGATGGTGAACTCAGCATCCCCCAAAACCACCTACAAAGATTCTGCTCAGCAACAAAAGCTTAAAAAAAAAAAAAATAAGGAAGTAACCTCAGTTCATCATTGAGATCGGGTGTTAGAATCACCACCATTCTTCAACTGTGTGCAGGCCTGTCCTACCCTCGTGACCTTCCTCTAGATGTTATCTCGTTCATACAGTTCGGTCACACGTTTTGTTCAGATTACTGAAGGGAAAGCTAGAGAAGAGATCTGGTCATTTGTTCATTACTTATTCTTCATTTCTTCTTTGATCTACAGAAGGAACAGACAAGTTAGGCAAAGTATTGTGTGATTAAAAGATTTGAAAGGTGTGTTGGGCTAGAGATGAGTAGAACGTGAGGGTGCCTGGTTTAAAAGTTAGCTATAGTGTAGCTCTGCTAAAGTGACAGGGAAAAGGGTCTTCCTGCTGAAGGCAGTTTCCTATAAGAGCTGCTTTATTGTTGTTGTTTATTATTGTTGTTTAGTTGCTAAGTCATGTCCAACTCATGACCCAGTGGACTGTAGCCTGCCAGGTCCTCTGTCCATGGGATTTTCCAGGCAAGAATACTGTAATGGGTTGCTGTTTCCTTCTCCAGAGGATTTCCCTGACCCAGGGGTTGAACCTGCATGTACTGCATAGGCAGGCAGATTTTTACTCCTGAGCCACCAGGAAAGCCCCTTAAAGAGCTACTTACTTTTTAACTAATTCTAAGGTGAGAAATGGGTCCTGATCATTGGCAAGGTTATTTCTCTGGGCACTGAAGACCTATCTGATTCCTTCCTCTTTCTGAATTAGAGAACAGGCTCTCTGAATAGGGAGGTTTCCCATGACAGTCCTACCCTGAGCACCTTTCTGCCTTTACAGGAAACGTGCCCACTATAAGTGGACATGCTGTGGGTAAAAGCCAGTCCCACCGTGTGTCATGGTGAAGTGTTTCAGCTCTCTGTAAGTGCCACATCTGTCACCCTGTCTCCTGGTAATGCCAACAGGATGACTGGCTTCCACTCTTGTCATAATTCCAGATAACAGTAGCCTTATTTTTACCATCTAAATGGGTTGTACTTTTTGTTCTTCTACCAACTGCTGTTTAAGCTTTAAAATGCTCTCACTAGTTGAGGGGAGTTGGGGGAGGGTAGAGCACCATTGTAATCAGTTCCATTCAAACATCTAATTGTACATGGAAGCAGATTTTATAAAGAGGCATGTATGGCCATTTGTTCACACCCTCAACTATTGGACTCCAGGGTTGCTTACAGTTGGTAAGTGCATCTGTGTACAAAGTTCTGTTCAGCACTGTTTATAGTACAGGTGACTTAGTTCAGCAGGAACCATGCCTAAGACACAGGTCTACATTTGTCTGCAGTTTTTGTGTGCTACGGGCTGTGGTTGGGGGAAGAAGAAGGCAGAATTCTGTACGGGGGAATTCTGGGGGAAATTTGGGTATATATAATGAAAGGTTTCTTGAAGACCTTATAGCAATCTACTAATCTTATTCCCAGTTATTGGTGGAAATGGCCATTATACTCAATCTAGTTGTAATATGGATGAAACCACTGTGGCGTGGAGTTCTTGCTAAAGGTGATTTGTACTTAAATTCCAACATTAAAATGAATTGAATCTTGGCTGACAATAATTTAGTTTTTATTTTTAACAAATTATGAGTCTACGGCTTTCATGCAGACACTTAAAGTCTCTTAAAAACAAAATTGCAGGTGAAAAATATGTCAGTGAAATATTGAACATCTCGGCCTCTTAACAGGGTTAAATGTTCCTAAACTGATGAAGTGAATAAATAAAATGACATCGTAAGGTAGATATTGGAATTGACAACATGTCTTAAATGTGCCAGGATGAGATATTAGCATGACAAGTTGTTTGCATTGGGCCTAAACCGGATGTGACAGAGATAAATAGTCAATAATATGGATTCAGAGAGAGATTCTCTTAGTTCAGTGACTGTAAAGATTTAATGAAATGAATATCTTTTCATTTTTGAGTAATTTTTATGATTTACTAAAATCATTAAAAATAATGTCATTTAAGATATATCACTATTCATAGACAGAATGTATGTTGAAATAGTCTAAGAATGTTAATCTCATAGATACATTGGAGATAGTTTGGTTAAGATGCAGAAAAACTGAAGATGAAAAATTGAATGCATTACTACTAACTAGATTTGTGTTTTCAGGTTGAGACATAAGAGCAGCTAAAAAGCGCAGACATTAACAAAGTAATATATTGAGCTTAGAGGGTATTTCTGCTAGCCCATACTGGTGAGCTCTTAAATATTTGCCCTAAAAAGTGTGTAGGAATATTAATTTGTCATATCTATGTGTTGCAAATTATTATACACATGCAAGGAGTCAACTTGCATCTCTGGTTCTTGAGTGTGTGTGTGTGCATGCGCGTGCACATTCATTCAATCAGTCATGTCAGACTCTTGGAACCCAGTGGTCTGTAGTCCACTAGGCTTTTTGTCCATGGGATTTTCCAGTTAAAAATACTGGAGTCAGTTGCCATATCCTCCTCCAGGGGATCTTCCTGACCCAGGGATTGAATCTGCATCTTTTGCATCACCTGCATTGGCAGGTGGATTCTTTGCCACTAACATGGCCATAAAGTAGCATCCTTGGGCCTCCCATGGCCTTGGTGGCTTTGTCTTGACTTAGCTACTGCTATGGGTAGATTCCATTTCTCAAAGCTTTTAGTCTCAAGTTGTACATATGAGTCTATAATATTTTCCCATGTAAACTCAAAGAATTCAATTCCCAGTTAAACTGCATTTCTCTAAATCCACAGTCACTTATCACTGGTTACCTCTTTTGTTGTGCTTATACTGTTTTAAATGTACTTAAAAGTAGGTAAATTCTTTGCTGAGCAAAAGTTTCATTGAAAACAAATATTTTAAGTTAGAAATGCATCAGGAAGTGCAGCAATAATGATTTTGTGTGTGTGTATGTGTTCTCAGTCACTCAGTTGTGTCTGACTCTTTGTCACCCCATGGACTGAAGCCCTCCAATCTCCTCTGTCCATTGGATTTTCAAGGCAAGAGCACTGGAGTGTGTTGCCATTTCCTTCTCCAGAGGATCTTACCAACCAAGGGATCTAACCCACCCACATCTCCTGTGACTCCTACTTTGGTGGGCGGGTTCTTTTCCTCTGAATCACCAGGGAAGCCTGATAATTTTATCAGTCCTCAAATCTACGGATGCTATATGTATTTTTTTCTTTTCATTATTAATTTTTAAGAT
This sequence comes from Odocoileus virginianus, assembly GCF_023699985.2. Lineage (NCBI taxonomy): Eukaryota > Metazoa > Chordata > Mammalia > Artiodactyla > Cervidae > Odocoileus > Odocoileus virginianus. The sequence goes on along the minus strand of NC_069674.1, from coordinate 59,363,476 downwards.
TTGGATTTTATGGAAGTCAGTTGCATAGCACCCAAGCACAAAAGAATCACAATTAACTTTAACTATTCTTAGACTTGTGGTTGCTGGGGGGACTGGGGGTGAAAGGGGAGGGATGGATTGGAATTGGGGGTTAGCAGATGCAAACTAGTATATACAGGATGGATAAACAAGATCCTCCTGTATAGCACAATGGACTGTCTTCAATATCCTGTGATAAGCCATAATGGAAAAAAATATGAAAAAGGATGTTTATACGTTCTATATAACAATCACTTAGCTGTACCACAGAAGTTAATACAACATTGTAAATCAACTATATTTCAATAAAATTTTTAAAAATTAACTGGTCTTAAAAGGAGATTGAAACCAACATTATGCAGTGTATGGCTTTCTTTACGTCCAGCAAGTTAGCTGATAGGCCCTTTAATGAGCTGGAGAAGAACATAGGAATTCAAATATTGAGCAGGAAGTTACAGGAAGAGCTTTGGAGTATAAAAAGCTGGAAATAACTCCAATTCTGCCACTTTCTTTTTTAGTCCACCAAACCTTTATTTTACTTTCTTTCAATTAGTATTCCCTATGCTATACATCAGAAATTAACACAACATTGTAATCAACTATACTTCAATTAAAAAAAAGAAAGAAAAAAATTAGTATTACATTCCCTACCTTATAGCACTGATATGAAGCTCAAATGATGCAATGAACTAAGGCACAGTAAATGCTTAATAAATAGTTGGAGCCGCATTGCCTCACCTTCTTTAAGTGTATGTAGTTACTGCCCTACTGAAAAGCTTCCACCTAAGTTAAAAAAAAAAAAAAAACTCTAAATTTTAAATTTTAAAGTGCATGTCTACCATGATCACAGGGAGAAATTTTGACTGTAATGTCATGGTTAATTTAGATTAAGACAATATCATATTGTAAATTTGGATCATAGTGGGTTTTTTCTTCAAGTGTTCTATTTGAGAGCACTTTGAGAGTTGAAAGTAAGTTGCTGATGTTGCTTTATGTACTTGCTAAAACAATGTGCTTGCTCTTTTTTTCATTAGGGGGAGTTTGTTGCTTGTCTCCTGTCCCTATTACGGCAAATGACAGATAGACATTATCAGCAGCTTCTTGATAGTTTCAATACAAAAGAAGAACTAAGGGTAAGTGACATTATATGGTGTTATTTAGTATATCTTTTTAGCTTCTCTTTTTCTTATTTATCATCATTCAGATAATTTTTTCACCATTGCTTTATCTGATTCCATTAAATTCTGTTTTTTATCAGATTTATCCATAGATTTGCTCTTCTGTAAATTGACTCTTTAAAATTTCTGTACCCAAGCTGAGAAATTAACTCTTATTTTGGGCAAGCATATAAGATTTGAAACACCTATCATCAAAGTCCAGTAAAGTAACCTAGAAATAGAGTAACAGAACTAATGAGACAAAAATCAAATAGACTAATAGTGGTAATGTTGCCTTAACAGAAAATAAGGGAGAACATATTATCTTAATAGAAATAGCCTTAATATAAAATAAGGGAGAATATATTTTAGCTGATTTCATCCTGCTAAAGCCGATGGACAGGGAGGCCTGGCGTGCTGCAATTCATGGGGTCACAAAGAGTTGGACACGACTGAGCAACTGAACTGAACTAAAAGCCACAGTGAGAAGTTCTGGCTACAGTATTCTGACTAGGGAGGCAGAGTTTATATTTGATATTCTCTATAGGCTGTAGTCTAATCATTATGCTATGCTACTCTGACAGTCTGACATTAAATAGAAAATATTGATGTCTGATTTGTAAAAGTCTGATCTTTGCCAAGATTTAGGGAACCTTAATGCTTCCTTCCTTTAATGCTTCCTGGTGTGCTGCAGTCCATGGGATTGCAAAGAGTTGGATACAAATGGCCACTGAAAAACAATGCTTCCTTCATGGTGTTCACTAAAATCTTAGATGTTGATTGTCCTCAGTGATAGGAATGATCTGTCATCTGTCATTAGTTATGTTTATTTCTCTTCCATTGCTTCAGTTTCCAGACAGGTTCATACATAAGCCATCAAAATGGAAGGGTTTCTTTAGTGCTGGCGAAACCACCCTCCTTCTCAGATGGGACTTAAACCCACAATCTCTGGCTTAGGAGGGGACTCAAACCCCATCTTTCTATTGAAACTGCTCACCTTCTCACCTGAACTCACTGAAGCTCAGGTTCTTTTGTTCTGTCACAGAAAGAATTCAGCAAGAGGCAAAGTGATAGGAGAACAGTGAGATCATTAGCATAGAACGCTTGTGAGAGATACACAAGTGGGCCAGCAAGACAGTGCACCCCCAAGAACAAAGAGGGCTACATTTTTTTTAATCAAAGAAAAAGTGGGGAAAAGACCACCTTCTTCCTCGTTTGGGGGTAGATATAAAGGTTTTACATCATCAGTTCTGCCTTTGAACCCAGTGTGGACTGAGACTGTCATGGCACTATTTAAGTCATATGTATATTAGTAAATATAGTAATTCATCTCAGATTTTGGTATAATACCCTTTTTCAAATAGTTTCTTTCCCCTTTCACCTGTATTCCTATCTTGACTACATACAGAAATGCTGCTCTTCAAAGACCATTAATTTCCTGACTTCATGTAACATATCTATTGTCTTGTGTTTTAACTATCACAACTTGTTCACAGGTTGAGTGTGCCTTGCACTTGAATGCACCTGATCGTCCTTAAAGGTGGTATAGATTGTTGCTAGGTTACTGTCTTTTCTTGAGTGATTAGCCTATAACAGTTTCACAAACCCTCTTAAAATTCTGTTTGTTTTTAATCCTCTCTCTAGTGAGATTTCTAAACTGTTAATTTTCCTCCTCTGTCCCTATCATTAAGGGATGAAGAATTATAAGACAGTGGATATAGTTACACTGTAAGAATTACATGATTAAAAGCCTTCATGGTGTCAATGGATAGGGAAAAAGTGGAAACAGTGTCGGATTTCATTTTTTGGGGCTCCAGAATCACTGCAGATGGGGACTGCAGCCTTGAAATTAAAAGACGCATGCTCCTTGGAAGAAAAGCTATGGAAAACCTAGACAGTGTATTAAAGATTAGAGAGATCACTTTGCTGACAAAGGTCCATATAGTCAAAGCTATGGTTTTTCCAGTAGTCATGTATGGATGTGAGAGTTGGACCATAAAGAAGACTGAGCACTGAAGAATTGATGCTTTTGAACTGTGGTGTTGGAGAAGACTCTTGAGAGTCCCTTAGATGGCAGGGAGATTAAACCAGTCAATCCTAAAGGAAATCAATCCTGAATACTCATTGGAAGGACTGGTGCTGAAGCTGAAGCTCCAATACTTTGGCCACCTGATACGAAGAGCCGACTCGTTGGAAAAGACCCTGATGCTGGGAAAGATTGAGGGTGTGATAGAGGATGATATGTATGGATGATATCACTGACTCATTGGACATGAGTTTGAGCAAACTCAGTGAAGAACAGGGAAGCCTGACGTGCTGCAGCCCATGGGGTCACAGATAGTTGGACATGACTTAGTGATTGAGCAATGGTGTCTTAGAGCAAGATTTATAGTTTTAATATAGATAATGCATAAGGGTCACTTCTTTTTGACTTTTAAATGTTGTATAATCTCAGATGAATTTTTCAATTACCTTGGATCAGTTTATAAGCAGAGTCATATGAAACAAAGAATAGATTTGGGCAGGTGTAATCTATTTGACAGTTGATTAGCATATGTCCAAACCTGAAAATATCATGTTTTTCATGCTTGTATTAATATTTAATCTTGAGGTTAGAATTTGAAATGGATAAATAGATCTTAGAGCTTATCTACTCTACATACAGAAATCCATGTGATTAAAAAGGAAAATAATTGTGCAGTTATGAACTATCATCACAAGTTGAATATTTAACACAGCTAAGGAATCATTAGATTTTATGAAGTCTGTAACTTCATATTTCAGAATTCACATAGGAAAAGATTATGTATTTTCACAGAGCCTGGGAATAAAAAAAATAGTGGAAAAGCATAAGCCAGAAAAACATTGTCTAATCTAGGTATTGAGTTTTATGCTTTAATATTCATGTTAACAATAATAAAGCAAATGAAAATAATGAATGATAATGGAATAATGAAAATAATGGAATGTTTCAGGTGACTTTTTCTTTGGTCAGCCACATGCTTTTTCAAAAGACATATGTCCCTCTTCAAAATAGTGGAGCCTAAAAACAAAACAAAACTGGACTTTCAGGTCAGGAAAATTATTTAATGATAATACTTTATCTGTCCTTCAGAAAGTATAGATTGAGCAATTCAGGCATACCAAGTGCTGTCAGTGTTGTTATGTAACCAGTGGCAAAAAGGCCATTTCCTGTTGGGGGGTGGGATCAAACAGGTTAATGGGCAGTGACATAGGCAAATGAAGTGGTGAAGACACAGAGTTAACACGCAGTGCCTTGGAGCATCTAGGAATTGCAGCCAGCCCAAACTCAAGGGTAGAGGAAACCTTGCCAAAGGAAGTCTTGGCTGAAAACTGAGTAGGAGTGTGCTGACCATGTTTGGCTAAGACATTCGGCTCTCAACTATGCTAGTGCTCAGTCGCGAAGCTGTGTCTGACTCTTTGTGACCCAATGGGCTGCAGCACGCCAGGTTCCTCTGTCCTTCACTCTCTCCCGGAGTTTGCTCAGATTCATGTCCATTGAGTTGGTGATGCCTATCTCAACATCTCATCTGCTGCCACCCACTTCTTCCACCCAGATATCCTGATACACCACATCTGCCATTCTACCATTATAATAGTTACTAGAATCTGGAATCTTTTTGCTTGTTTATATATATCCCAACTCCTAGCTACTAGGTTATATAAGCTTCTTGACATCTGAAACTATTGCTGGTTCACTGCTGTATCCTCAAGCCCAGAACTTGCCTAACACATTGTCAGTATTCAGGCAACATCTGTGAATGGACTGACTGTAGAGTTTAGAAGAGAGTTGTAAAATGTAAGCCTCTCTGAATATATATATAGAGAGAGATTTTATTATGAAGACGTTGGAAAACTATGGAGGGTTTTAAGAAGGGACAGACATGATCACATTTGTATTAAGAAAGACCTATCTGGATGCACTATGGAATTATTGCATATTTGGTAAATTTGATGAGCATTTTCAATGCATTGGTAAGAGTGGGAAGCCAAGGTGTCATAGACTGAAGGATTAAAAAAGAAAAAGATGTAGTGGATGTAAACTGTGTTTCAAAAAGAGGAGTATAAGGTGTCTACTGAAGGAGAACTTGAGCTATTAGAGGAATATTTGTCATGGAGAAAGCTTAAACATATTGAATTGTTAATAATCAGAGCTGGTAGAAAGGGAGACACTAAAAATAAAAAGGTGCTAACTCACCGGGGAAAGTCCCTACGAAAGCAGCAGGAGGGACCTAATTAATCTTACGCCTTGCCCAGTGTAAGACTGGAAGGAAAATAACTGGAGTGAAGGCAGGCTGGAGGGCATTTATCTTATGAAAGGCTAATTAGTCATCTGGTTTTCATCTGTACTTAAAAAATGCAGATGCCACCTTTTAGCATATGTTTTTCGTGTTCTCAGTTTTCTTCAAAGTCAGATATCTGTATTCATGCTACTGAAACCTATGTTACAAGACTTTCCAAAGATGATTGCAGTGGCCCACAGTCCCTTAACTAGAGTCCTCATACCACATGTATTTCAGAAATCAGAATGTTTGCTATTCCAGAAAGATAGTGTGGCACATATACTGTGTAGTATCATCTATAGCATCTCCAGGAGTACTAGTGGTAGCAACTACAGTTTGACCCTTGAACAATGTGCAATTGAAAATCCACATGGAACTTAGGGTCAGTCCTCTGTATATGTGGTTCCTCTGTATCCCAGTTTCCTCTGTATCTGTAACTCCATATACACGGATTCAACCAGCTACAATTGTGCAGTATTGGGGTATTTACTACTGAAAAGCTGAAACTACAATACTTTGGCCACCTGATGCAAAGAACTGACTCATTTGAAAAGGCCCTGATGCTGGGAAAGACTGAAGGCGGGAGGAGAAGGGGACAACAGAGGATGAGATGGTTGGATGGCATCACCAACTCAATGGATATGAGTTTGAGCAAGTTCTGGGAGTTGGTGATGGACAGGGAAGCCTGGTGTGCTGCAGTCCATGGGGTTGCAAAGAGTCAGACATGATTGAGCGACTAAACTGAACTGAATTGAACTGAACTATTGAAAAAAATCTGTATAAGTGAATCTGCACAGCCAAACCCATATTGTCAAGGGTCCACTGCATAATCAAACACTCAGTTTTTCTGCAGCTAAACAAAATATTCAGTCTAGGTGGGATATATAAAGACCTTCTAAGTAGTTTGGTTTTGCTGCCAAATGGATCCTCAAACCAAAAGTCTTAAGAGGACTATGGGCTTTGGTATTCTTATAAAGGAACTGAGGTCCTCAAAAAGCAAACATTTAGTCTCATGGAGCTGAATCTTAGGGAAACCTGAACAAACTTTTTGACCAACTCAGTACATATGCAGCACTGTTCTAAGAGGTTGATTAGCATTGACTCATTTAATCCTGAAAAGAACCCCATGAGGTAGGCACTATTATCATTTTATTGTGTCAGGCACTTGACTCAATAAATATTTGTTGAGTACCTTGACTAGATGTCTGGGATATCAAGACTAATAAAACAGTCTCTATTAATGCCTTTATGTTATTAGGGCATCTAAATCACTGTTAGAAATGTGTGTGATATGTATTGATATAAACAACAGTGATGATGGCTAACAGTTATAGGTGAAGGTGAAGTCACTAAGTTGTGTCCGACTCTTTGTGACCCCACGGACTGTAGCCTACCAGGCTCTTCCATCCATAGGATTTTCAAGGCAAGAGTACTGGAGTGGGTTGCCATTTCCTTCTCCAGCAGTTATAGAGTCCCTCCTTACTCTCACCCTCATAGCCATGAACCAGATACAGTGCTAAACTTTTCTTGCAGTGTCTCATTTCATCACCCCCTGCAGTGAAGATTGATACTATTTCATTCCCAAGTAACTGGGAGGGCTAGGAATTCTTTTAATGTCTAAGCTCTTGGCTTAGTCAACAAAACTCAACTTTCCCCCATACTTTCATAACCCAAAATCTTTGATCTAAAATTGTACAACCTTTTCCTTTATCACCTCTTTATAAAAAATGAGCTATTCTAGTCATGAATTGGAGGTATCTGAAAATACCAAAGTAGCAGAGGGAGAGTTTGGGGAGATTTTTTTTGGTTAGGTGAGAAATTGAATAAATAAGGAGTATCAGGTAAGAAAAGATAAAGCTTCATTGTTGTTGTTGTTTAGTCTCTAAGTCATGTCCAACCCTTTGTGACCCCATAAACTGTGGCATGCAAGGCTTCTCTGTCCATCACTATCTCCCTGAGTTTGCTAAAACTCATGTCTATTGAGTCAATGATGCCATACAACCATCTTATCCTCTATTGCCCCTTTCTCCTTTTGCCCTCAATTTTTCCCAGCATCAGGGTCTTTTCCAGTGAGTCTGCTCTTCACATCAGGTGGCCAAAGTATTGGAGCTTCAGCATCAGTCCTTCCAATGAATCTTCAGGACTGATCTCCTTTAGGATGGATGATTGGACCTCCTTGCAGTCCAAGGGACTCTCAAGAGTCTTCTCCAATACCACAGTTCAAAAGCATCAATTCAGCACTCAGCTTTCTTTATGGTCCAACTCTCACATCCATATACGACTAATGGAAAACCATAGCTTTGACTAGACGGACCTTTGTCAACAAAGTGATCTCTCTGCTAACTTTCTCGAGTGATTAGTGAAAAATCATAGCTGATACTGGAATTAGACACTGAAAATCCCAATAAGCCTACCAGTTTAAAGTAATAAAGCATACATCCTCTTTTCCTTCACACATATGTATTCTAATTCCCAGAGGTAACTACTGTTAACACATCAGGGTATATCTTCATAGACTGTTTTCTTTGCTGCATCCGCATGCCTATGGATCATATTATTCATATGGGTTGCACTTCTTTTCACACAATAATTTATCATGGACATTATATAGCCCACTGCATCATTCATTTTTCTGAATCTCATTATATAATGTTCCAAAGTTAATCATTCCCCTTTTGGTGAGCATTCAGTATGTTTATGACTTTTTCCATTAGAAAGGATCCTTCATGGGAATGTAAATTGGAAAGCTATTGGAGAGAACAGTATAGAGATTCCTTACAAAACTAAAAATAGAGCTACCATATTGTCCTGTAATCTTAATCCTGGCCATATATCTAGACAAAATTCTAATTTGAAAAGCTACATGCACTCCAATTTCATAGCCACACTATTTACAATAGTCAAGATATGAAAGCAACCTAAATGTCTATCAATGGAGGAATGCATAAAGTTGTGTTATGTATATACAGTGCACACCTGAAACTAACACAACATTGTAAATTAACTATACTTCAATAAAAAGATTAAAAAAAATGAAATAACTACCTTCTATCAAAAAATATACATATGTATATATTAATATAAAGAAGGGACCCTGCCATGTACATCTTAATGTCAATACATAGATCTCCATGGACTTGTGCCCTTATTGCTGTAGAATGAATTTCTGGAATTTGAACTGTTGGATCATGGGATATACACATTCTAAATCTTATTTGGTGCTGACAAATTATATACTGAGATTTTCAAATTACTGTTTTGGTTGTTCATTTTTTTTTTTCTTCTTATCAATTCAAAGAGGGATTTGGCCTAGCAATTCCCCATGAGTCTCTAAATCAAAATGATTGTTGCAAGTATGTAGTTCTCAAGTATCTGCTAAGCCTCGAGTATTTGAATTCCATTCTTGCTTGGAAAACTTGGGTGTCTCCAGGGTTACTCTTGGAGTCGCTTCTAGCATGGTGAACAGTAGGCTGTTTCTCCTTGGTCTTTAGGTCCTTGTGTGTGAGTCACAGAGTCAGCTGAAGTGTGGAGGAGCATGGCCCTCCGTGCTAGTCCTCTGGATTGTTTCCTTCCTTCTCTAGAACCTGCCATTATTTTAGAAATGATCAAAAGTGAGAACTAAGCAGTGATTAAAGTTTTTTTCCTTCTTCTGTAGTCAGTAATGTTTTATTATAACCGACCCTTTATAATACACCCACCTTCTACTGTGGGCTAAAGTTTTGTCCATATCCCTGACATTTTATGTATATATAGAGAGCAGTAAAACTCCTGTTTTTTGTTGATTATGACTTGTCATATAGAGCTGTGAGGATCTTGCCCTCAGCTTGAGAGTATACATGTTCTGAAAGTTAGATACAGCACTATTATTACCTTTCATTGTCTCCCTTATATTAGCCCACTAGCTTCCAACAGTCATATCTGATCAAGTCTCAAGCCATCTGTAAAACTCTGAGGCCTTAACATTGTCTGCAGGACAAAACCCAGTCTCTTCATCGTCTTCCTTATCCTCAGTCTTCCTTCCATCCTCATTGTCCTCCATCCCTTTCCAAACACCTTTCATTCCTGTCACTTAAGATTAGTGTGATTACCTGTATATTCCTCACAAACTATAGATAATTTTAAATTCCTGCGTCACCTCCTGCTTTAAATCAGGCTCAGGAGTCACTTTTTAAAGCACTGTATTTTACAGTCTGCTGGGTCTTCCTTGCAGTGTGGGCTCTCTCTCCAGTTGCCGTGAATGGGGCTCCTCTCCAGCTGTGGTCTGGGCTTTTCATCGCAGTGGCGTCTCTTGTTGTGGGGTCAGCAGCTGTAGCTCCTGGGTTCTAGAGCATGGGCTGAATAGTTGTGGGCATGGGCTTAGTTGCTCTGTAGCATGTGGGATCTTCCCGAATCAGGGGTCAAACCCACGTCTCCTGCATGGGCAGGTGGATTCTTTACCACTGAGCCACAGGGAAGCCCCAGATGTCACTTTTTAAAAATGAAGCCTTCACAGACCACAGTCCCTCTCTGTAAGCACATGTGCTTTTGTTTTCTTGTATTCTTGATGACTGTGAGCTCTCTGAGAGTAAGGCCTCTGTGTCCTAAGCATTAATCTTTATTGAGTGAATCAACCCTCATAATAAATGTCTGATTGCTGCAGAAGCCGTCTTTTTCCATTAAGTTATTTCAACTTATAGTCTTTATTTCATTACAAAAAAAATTCTATAGTTCTTGAAGATTGAGGACCATTTGGAAGTTATTTTTGCATAATCTACTTAGTAAATTGTAAGGATATAAATTTCAATGTGATAATTTTGATTAACACTCTTTAACTGAGTTCAGACCCTGAATCAACGGTGTCACATATTTGAAATTTGTGGCAGATTTTCAAAATAATATTTGACTATAGCCTGAATCATGTTGTTATTGTTCAGGCGCTGAGTTGTATCTAACTCTGTTAGCCCACGGACTGCAGTGCACCAGGCTCCCATGTCCTTCACTGTCTTCTGGAGAGAAATTACTCAAATTCGTTTCCATCGAGTCAGTGATGCTATCTAACCATCTTATACTCTGCCACCCTTTTCTCCTTTTGCCTTCAGTCTTTCCCAGCATCAGGGTCTTTTCCAATGAGTCAGCTCTTTGCAAGAGGTGGCATTGGAGCTTCAGCATCAGTCCTTCCAATGAATATTCAGGGTTGGTTTCCTTTAGGATTGACTGGTTTGATCTCCTAGCTGTCCAAGGGACTCTCAAGAGTCTTCTCTAGAACCACATTTCGAAAGCATCAGTTCTTCAGTGCTCAGCCTTCTTTATGGTCCAACTCCCCCAGATTTCTTAACTCAGGTTTCCTGATCTCCAAAGGTCTTCTTCTGTGTTTCACCAATTCTGTTTCATATACGGCTGATTTCTATCTTGTGTTGTTCTGATACCATAGTATATTTAAACACAAAGCATTGTGTTGTACATTGTAGTCAGAAAATCTTTGTGAAACAGGAGAGTGATCTTCTTACATGTATGTATAAAGTCCCTCAGTGTCTCTACATTGTCCTCAGGATGAATTTCCAAACTGCTTACCAGGGAAAAGGTAGGAGATTCATTTGTCTCTTTTTTGTTTATATATCCTTGGTCCATATTTATTGTTATCTTCCTGTTTATCTATCTATCCATCTTTTATGTATCCCTACCCACCTACCATTATATCTACTACTGTGGGCAAGAATCCCTTAGAAGAAATGGAGTCACCATCATAGTCCACAAAAAGTCCAAAATGCAGTACTTGGATGCAGTCTCAGAAATGACAGAATGATCTCCGTTTGTTTCCAAGACAAGCTATTCAATAACACAGTAATCCAAGTCTATGCCCTCACCAATAATGCTGAAGAAGCTGAAGTTGAACGGTTCTATGAAGACCTACAAGACCTTCTAGAACTAACACCCAAAAAACATGTCCTTTTCATTATAGGGGACTGGTATGCAAAAGTAGGAAGTCAGGAAATATCTGGAATAACAGACTAATTTGGTCTTGGAGTACAGAATGAAGCAGGGCAAAGGCTAACAGAGTTTTGCCAAGAGAACGCACTGGTCATAGCAAACACCCTCTTCCAACAACACAAGAGAAGACTCTACACATGGACATCATCAGATGATCAATACTGAAATCAGATTGATTATATTCTTTGCAGCCAAAGATGGAGAAGCTCTACACAGTCAGCAAAAACAAGGCTGGGAGCTGACTGTGGCTCAGATCATGAACTCCTTATTGCCAAATTCAGACTTAAATTGAAGAAAGTAGGGAAAACCACCAGACCATTCAGGTATGACCTGAATCAAATCCCTTATGACTATACAGTGGAAGTGACAAGTAGCTTCATTCAAGGGATTAGATCCAATAGAAAGAGTGCCTAAAGAAGTATGGATGGAGAAGGTTCGGAACATTGTACAGGAGGTAGGGATCAAGATGATCCCCAAGAAAAAGAAATGCAAAAAAGGCAGAATGATTGTCTGAGGAGGGCTTACAAACAGCTATGAAAAGAAGAGAAGCAAAAGGCAAAGGAGAAAAGGAAAGATATACCCATTTGATTGCAGAGTTCCAAAGAATAGCAAGGAGAGATAAGAAAGCCCTCCTCAGTAATCAATGCAAGGAAATAGAGGAAAACAATAGAATGGGAAAGACTAGAGATCTCTTCAAGAAAATTAGGGATACCAAGGGAAATTTTCATGCAAAGATGGGCTCAATAAAGGACAGAAATGGTATGGACCTAACAGAAGCAGAATATATTAAGAAGAGGTGGCAAGAATAAAGAGAAGAATATACAGAAAAGGTCTTCAGGACCCAGGTAAATCATGATGGTATGATCACTCACCTATAGCCAGACATCCTGGAATGCAAAGTCAAGTGGGTCTTAGGAAGCATCGCTACAAAAAAAGTTGTACGACTCTTTTCTTTTAGGTGATGGAATTCCAACTGAGCCATTTCAAATCCTAAAAGATGATGCTGTGAAAGTACTGCACTCAATATGCCAGCAAATTTGGAAAACTCAGCAGTGGCCACAGGACTAGAAAAGGTCAGTTTTCATTCCAATCCCAAAGAAAGGTAATACCAAAGAATGTTCAAACTACCACACAGTTGCACTCATCTCACATGCTAGCAAAGTAATGCTCAAAATTTTCCAAGCCAGACTTCAACAGTATGTGAACCATGAACTTCCAGATATTCAAGCTGGTTTTAAAAAAGGCAGATGAAGCAAAGATCAAATTGCCAACAACCTTTGGATCATTGAAAAAGCACAAGAGTTCCAGAAAACCATCTACTTTTGCTTTATTGACTATGCCGAAGCCTTTGACAGTGTAGATCAGAACAAACTATGGAAAATTCTTTGAGGGATGGGACTATCAGACCACCTGACTGCCTCCTGAGAAATCTGTATGCAGGTAAAGAAGCAACAGTTAGAATTGGACATGGAACAACAGACTTGTTCCAAATTGGAAAAGCAGTACGTCAAGGCTGTATATTGTCATCCTGCTTATTTAACTTATATGCAGAGTACATCATGAGAAACACTGGGCTGAAAGAAACACAAGCTGGAATCAAGATTGCTAGGAGAAAGATGATGACACCACCTTTATTGCAGAAAGCGAAGGACTATAGAGCCTCATGATGAAAGTGAAAGAGGAGGGTGAAAAAGTTGGCTTAAAACTCCACATTCAGAAAACTAAGATCACGGCACCTGACCCTATCACTTCATGGCAGATAGATGGGAAAACAGTGGAAAGAGTGACAGATTGTATTTTGGGGGCTCCAGAATCACTGCAGATGGGGAACTGCAGCCATGAAATTAAAAGATGCTTGCTCCTATGGAAGAAAAGCTATGATCAACCTAGACAGCATATTAAAAAGCAGAGACATTCCTTTGCCAACAAAGGTCCATCTAGTCAAAGCTATGGTTTTTCCAGTAGTCATGTATGGAAGTGAGAGTTGGACTATAAAGAAAGCTGAGCACTGAAGAATTGATGCTTTGAACTGTGGTATTGGTGAAGACTCTTGAGAGTCCCTTGGACTGCAAGATCAGTCCTGGGTGTTCATCGGAAGGACTGATGTTGAAGCTGAAACTCCAATACTTTGGCCACCTGATGCGAAGAACTGACTCATTAGAACAGACCCTGATGCTGGAAAAGATTGAAGGCGGGAGGAGAAGGGAATGACAGAGGATGAGATGGTTGGATGGCATCACCAACTCAATGGACATGAGTTTGAGTAGGCTCTGGGAGTTGGAGATGGACAGGGAGTCCTGGCGTGCTGCAGTCCATGGGGTCGCAAAGAGTTGGACATTACTGAGCAACTGAGCTGATCTGACCCACCTACCCGCCCCATTTCTGAGCACTCCGTTTTACAGCCTGGGTGAGCCTGTGTTCTGTCTTGCCTCTGGGGCTGGGAGGTGCCCTTCCCTTGGTGTGAAATACCTGTGAAAGTGAAAGTGTTAGTCCCTCAGTCCTGACTCTTTGTGACACCATGGACTATATCCCACCTAGCCCGCCAAACTCTTCCATCCACGGGATTTTCCAGGCAAGAATACTGGAGTGGGTTGCCATTTCCTTCTCCAGGGGATCTTCCTGACCCAGGGATTGATCCCGGTCTCCACATTGCAAGTCTGCAATGCAGGTCAATTGCAGTGACCTGCAGTATAGTCACTGCAATTAATGACCATATTAATTATTTTTAGTCTCTTCTAACTACAAGAGACTTTAAAGTGTTATTCACTCAACTACAAGAGACTTTAAAGTGTTATTCACTCAGTCATGTCTGACTCTTTGAGACTCCATGGATTGTCGTCTACCATCTGAGCTATCAGGGAAGCAGTGAAATAACTGGCCCACAGATTTATCCTAGATTGTAACATATCCTTAAACAGATGAGCACTCATCTCTCCAACAAAACAGTTTGAGGAAGGCAAAGGTCACATTCAGCTAACTCATCATGGTGTGGCCTGTTGCAGATACTGTGTAAATATTCTTGCATGAATAAAGGAAAGAATATATTTTATCCCACTAGGTGTCCCCAGTCTCTTACTGTGCCTAGCACATATTAAAGCACCCAATATTTATGAATGAATAAATGTTAATGATAATCTAACACCATAACAATTACTTCTGCTTTCTTTTCTATTTGAATGTGAGACTTTTATTGTTTGTGAAGGTTTTCACCTGAACCTTCTTTGAACCCCTCGCACTGCAGAAAAGAAGTGTTGCTGAGAAATAACTCCTCCCTATTTTTTTTAATTTGATGCCTTATTTGAATAATAACCAGTAATGCAACTAAATACCTGTGTTGTGCTATTTGAAGTTAACAAACATAAAAGAAACTGCTGCCAGGCTGCCAATTTTAAAATAATGGCATATGAAACACTTATTTTTGTGTGCTATCCAAACCAGAGTATGATTGCAACAGTGTTCTTTTTTTAAATTTTAAAAAGAATCTGTTACTTATTGTTTATATGTGCAAAATAATTTCACTTATCTGTGCAGACAGTCTTGTTTAGTGAAAAGTACTTAGAATAGACAAGGAAATACCCTTGCATTTGGGGAGGGATGGGATGGTGAGCCTCACAGTCAGGTCTTAGTGCTTTAAATTATGGGAAGTGAGTTTGAAATGTAACCTGTCACAGGCAGTTGACAAGAATACTTGCTGAACCCGTGTGAGTACCACAGTGGAATATGCTTGTGTTACCATCTACCGAAACATTAACCTTCGGTTTAGAAATATAAAAAGTTTTGTATACTGCATGAATAGATGAATGACCATATAAATTATTTTTAGTCTCTTCTAACTACAAGAGACTTTAAAGTGTTAGTCACTCAGTCATGTCTGACTCTGAGACTCCATGGACTGTCGTCTACCAGGCTCCTCTGTACATGGAATTCTCCAGACAAGAATACTAGAGTGGGTAGCCATTCCCTTCTCCAGAGGATCTTCCCAATTCAGGGATTGAACCTGGGTCATGCATTGCAGGCAGATTTTTCACCATCTGCTGCTGCTGCTAAGTCGCTCTAGTCGTGTCTGACCGTGTGCGACCCCATAGACAGCAGCCCACCAAGCTCCTCTGTCCCTGGGATTCTCCAGGCAAAAACACTGGAGTGGGTTGCCATTTCCTTCTCCAATGCATGCATGCATGCTAAGTCGCTTCAGTTGTGTCCGACCCTGTGGGACCCTATGTCCAGCAGCCCACCAGGCTCCCCTGTCCACAGGATTATCTAGGCAAGAATACTGGAGTGGGTTGCCATTTCCTTCTCCATTTTACCATCTGAGTCACCAGGAAAGCCCAAGCCCTCGCATTATAAAGCCTCAGAGCTCAACTCCAGAGAGGTTAAATAAATTATCTAGGTCATTGAGCTTGTTAATGACAGAGGCAGGATTAAAATCCAGATTTTCTGATCTCAGTATAATGTTCTTTTATTTTTCATTATAAGATTTCTACAAATGAATGTGTTTGGTTCCACAAAGATAGATGAAGCTCAGAAAACTACTTGAGATAGTGAGAGGTTTTCTTCAGGGAAACAAAGGTTGATGTCAGTTCGTAGGCATTGGCCCGAGGCCCCATGCTGCCATGCCTTTTATTGTGTGAGATAAATGGGAATAGGAAAATGAGATGGTACAGAAACAGCTTGTATGTTGCCAGTCCTACACCTGGAATAACTTTGCCTTTGCCCCCTGCACTGCAAAACAGCAGTCAAAGTTGCTAGTCCTGAAGATAGATTTCTTGCCTCCTGTAGCCAATTTTTCAGCCATTTTTTTCCCTCTGTGCAACAGACATCCCTCTCTCCTATGCCCTAGTGAGGGGTGCTGCCTCCACTTTCCAATTCTGTTTACTGATTAGAGGAGAAAAGATGAAACATCAGCATTTTAGAACCCACAGTGGTGAAGATTCCACCTGCCAGTACAGGAGGTACAACAAGAGATGTGGATTCGATCCCTGGGTCGGGAAGGTCCACTGGAAATGAAATGGTAATCCACTCCAGTTTTTTTGCCTGGAAAAGTCCATGGATAGAGGAGCCTTTTGGGCTACAGTCCATGGGGTCACGAACAGTCAGACACGACTTAGCAACTGAGGGCCCGTGCACACACACACACACACACACACACACACACACATACATAAGTGTGTGTGTGTGCTAAGCTGCTTCAGTAGCATCTGACTCCTTGTGACCCTATGTTCTATAGCCCACCTGAATCCTCAGTCCACGGGATTCTCCAGGCAAGAATACTGGAGTGGGCTGCCATTTCATTTTCCCAAAGTACTTGTAAACTGTGAAAAACAAGTGACTCCCCACCTTCAGGATTTTTCTTTAATATCTATCTAAGCAAATACATCAAGACAGAAAACTAAAGTGAGGTATAACACTTTGAAAGGTAAATGCAAACAGTTTTTGCAAGGGTTATTTGTGTTCATATCTGCAAAACTCAGAAGACTCAACAGGAAAACTGAAAAAAGATTTAGAAGTGCATTAAAAAGAGCTTCTCATAGTTTTGATATGCTAATGATCCCCTATCCCAGTGGAGGGCTAGAATGGGAGGTTTCCCAAAATTATCTGACCTGAAGGAGAATGTGTTTGGGAAACTGTGGTAATTCTGCCAACACAGGAAGTATCTGTCTCACGGTTTAAAGGCAGATGACCTAGTGGGCATGTTTCCACCTGGCATGGACTGCACATCAGCATATGTGTGCTGATGCCAAAGAAACTAAATTAAATCCTTGTCAAAATATTTATGAGTCTGATCAAAGCTGTTAGAATATGTAAACACACACACACACACACACACACACACAGCTCCCACATGTTTCTAGCTTTTTAGGATCTTTCTGTCTACTGATGATATGGGTGACAATGATAATCTTATTTTCAAGTGGCTTACATGTTTAACCTAATGTGTTGTTAGGTTTGATAAATAAAACTCTTATATTTGGGGTATTTTTCTAAGCAACACAATACTGTTACTTTCAGTGAAATTGTGAAATATATTTTCCTAGCAGTAATTAAGTTACAAAACTATCTTTAAGTTTTCTAGTTAACAAATCTAAATCATAATTAGATTGAGCCGATCTCTTTTTGAGTAGGACAAGCTCCATTTCATTCATTACCTGTGATGTGTTAGCTTCTTGAGTTCTTGTTAAGTATAATGTGCTCCAGCACTTTGGGTCTGTTTCTTACAATGTTTTAAGAAATGGTATTTCCATGCCTGACAAAAGCTTTTTGTCAAGAGTGTTTCCAGGTGGTCAGCCTAAAGATACCATCGCCATAGATACCACTGCCCCCTAGTATGGCATCTCTGTGAAGGATACGTTGACACACTCTTAGTTTCTAAGGACTTGTCACTGGGCTCAGCTTCATACACGTCCCTCTCTCTATTTATTCTGCCTAGGACCTTCAGATTCTATAAACCTGCATGCACCCCATTAATCCTGCATTTTCAGAATGCCCTTTAAGAAACATGGGTTTTTGCCTAAGATGCTTTCCCATGAGCATAGCTTTCTAAATTCTAACACCCACTTAAAAGAAAGCATAACTGAACTAAGACCCTTTGCAGTTCTCTTGAACTGAAAAGTTCTGAAGTTTAGGATACTATAATAGAAGAAAGAAAATACATTTCCCTGCTAATCTGTTAGTAGTTTTCTGTTTTATTTCTTAAACCTAAATGTTTAGAGCTTGTGGAGAAAAACAAAGCGTCATTTCCACTAGGCATGAGAAAGAGAAAGAAGGAGGAATGTTTGGGAAGGGTAGCAAATCAACTGGTCACTGAGAATGAGTAGGGAGATGATTTTTTTCTCCTGGGTAAAGTATTGAGTATGGCTCCTTTCTCTGTAAGAGCTTTGGAAATGGTAACAATAGCTGTGTGTGTGTGTGTGTGTGTGTGTGTGTGTGTGTGTGTGAATAATTACAATAACTCAGTAAAATGGTCTCTTTCCTCCTTACCCAAGGATTTCCTGCTGCAGATATTTACTGTGTTCCGAATATTGATACGCCCAGAGATGTTTCCAAAGGACTGGACTGTCATGCGCTTGGTGGCTAACAAGTAAGACATTTACATTGAAGATAATTGCAACTCATTGAATATGGGAAGTGGAGAATATGATACATTCACTTTGATCTCAAATTTGAAACCTCCAAATCCTGAAGTTCTTTTTCTTTACTTCTGAGTTAACTTGTCTCACTTGTTTTGTTTGTGTCTTTGCTTGCCTGCTTGTTTTTCCCAATCATTACTATTTGTTTTAAATATGTAGTATGTTAACATAGTTCAAAAATCAAACAGTATAACAGAGTATGCCTCGAGAAGTCCCTCTCCCACCTACTTTATTTACCCCTACTCCCAGCCTGCAATAACCACGTTTAGTTTCTTGCATGTCCTTCCACTGTTCCATTATGCAGAGCTTAGCAGGTAGCAGAATAAATGAACTGTCCTGCAAATCTTTCTTTTAAATAAAAATCCTAGTAGTCTTTCCAAATCAATACATAGAAAGTCCCTCATTCATTTATGGTTTCTTTTTCTTTTGTAGCTGTATAATATTCCACTGACTAAGTGTACCATAGGTTATTTAATACCAGCTTTATTTCTGGACCCTTGAGTCATTTCTGATCTTTCTTAACTCAATTTTAACTCAGAGAATACATTCAGCATCTCCCATATGCTGAGCACTAGGAATAACATAGGACCCCTGAGTTAGACAGGTGAAGATTGAAGTTCCTTTTACACACCTGAGTGATGTGTATTTTCAGAAGGCTGAAAATAGTGCTCTGAAGGAAGTTCAGGAAGAGATACGGACATCTGGGGAGTTACTGATGTTGACAAAATTAGCTTATATTGAGCATATTGGGGGGGAAAGTAAAATGATCTGAGGTCAATAGTTGAATGAGTAGGAACCAGGAAAGGAGAGTAAGGGATGGTCAGAACGGCCTTCTATTCCAGGAGCTATTCCTGGAGGGCACAGCGTCGTGGGTTTATCTGCTCTCACACTTTTGGCCTCTATTATCTCAGGATTTGAAATGAAGATGAAGTGGGTTTGTTTGTTTGTTTTTAGGAAAGTGGCTTGATCTTTACCTCCACATTTATAGTTTACCCTATTTCATAAACATCCTTTCCTTCCAGCCCACATTTGCCTCCCTCTCCTTCCTCCTCTTCTCCCATCCCCAAAACCCTCATGCTCAGGTGAAGCTTGGATTCTTCAGATATCTGTTCACAGGTCAAAAACACCATTTGTCTTCCCCAGGTACCCAAATATGAAGAAGGTAAGAGCCCCAGGAAGATTGGGTTTGATGTTGATTAGAGATGCCTAATGTGGCTTCTGCTGCAGTACACATTTAGAGACGAGGAGGTGTTAAAATGCCGTGTTAAAAACTTTGTGAAGTAACAAATTGTATAATATGGCATATTATATTTTACATAAGTACAGAAACAGCTTTTCCATTTTGAAGACTAATTGAGAATCCTGAAATAGCTCTCTTTAGAGTTTAGCATATTTAGTTTGATATCTGTGAGTAGAATCAAATATCTCTTCATCTGGATGTCCAGATGCCACAGGTTTAAGTGGGAACCATTGGTCATGTTTCTGGCCTCATTACCAAACAGCAAATATTCTGGGTATCTGGAGAGGGTGTTGAGTGGTCCAGGGAGCCAGCACAGGAAGGGGTCTATGCCGTTGACACCATCATCATACAGCATCATTATTTGGTCATCCTGCCTGCATCTGTGTGCAGATGGATATTTTGACTTGAATTAGAATTTCCAGTGGCAAACATTCAAACTGAAAGTGAATTTAACATTTTGTTCCTTTTGTACAAAGGTGGTGGTTTAGCTTCTGAAAGCCATGACAATCATGTGGCTTATGATAGGAAATGCCATCTCACTCTGCCGCCACCTAAAAATCTCTACTACACTTGGGAAGACTTTATGGTCATGTGAGTGGGGAGCAGACTTAGAAGTCAGATTCTGTTTTTGAGTAAACTTACAATGTTTAAGATTTCCATCCCTAATGTTAGCTAAATAGGAGCATGGTTCTGTTAGAGATGAGTTCTGTGTAATGTGTTTAAACCAAAGATTAGTCTCATAGCAAACGTAAGAAAAAGGTCGTAAGACTTTGCGGAATGCAGTACCATCATTCCATTGACACCCAAGTCAGTGCTGATAGGAATCTGGCACTGCTTTTCCCCTGGTGATGTCTGGCTGTGATATATCCAACCTAATTCATAGACAGGACTCCACAGCCTGTGAACCACCTGCCAAATTGGAATAGACCCCCTGATTTCAACTGTTCAGTTTCCTGTCCTCTCCTCATTTAACTGTCATAGTCATTTCCCATTCAAACCTTGAAAGCATGTGGGATCTTTCTTGTGTGATCATGGTTTTTCCAGTAGTTATGTATGGATATGAGAGTTGGACTATAAAGGTGAGCACTGAGAATTGGTGCTTTTGAACTGTGGTGTTGGTGAAGACTCTTGAGAGTCCCTTGGACTGCAAAGAGATCCAACCAGTCCATCCTAAAGAAAATCAGTTCTGAATATTCATTGAAAGGACTGATGCTGACACTGAAACTCCAATACTTTGGCCACCTGATACAAAGAACTGACTCATTTGAAAAGACCTTGATGCTGGGAAAGATTAGAGGCGGGAGGAGAAGGGGATGACAGAGGATTAGATGGTTGGATGGCATCACCGACTCAATGGACATGAATTTGAGTAAACTCTGGGAGTTGGTGATGGACAGGGGGGCCTGGTGTGCTGCAGTCCATGGGCTCACAAAGAGTCAGACATGACTGAGCGACTGAACTGATAGTTCAGAAATAAACCTTCAGCTATTTGTGTCTAATCTGTTAGAAAATATAAACATCAATAGTATTGATAGAGAAATAAATCTCTGAAAGATATTTTAAATATGTTAAAGAGCCCACACCAGAAATTAAAAGGTTTTACTTTGTTAAATTATATAGAAGCAAGTTTCATAAGCTAGATCTAGGTCCCTGCAGTTGACCACCTTTTCTTCCATGACACTAGAGAAATATTTGAGAAGAGCCTCTCAAAGAGGCATTTTCACCTAAACTTCTACTTTTACTACCCACTTGTATATTTGATACATGTCAAATTGATGGTAACTGGCCCAGAAGTCACCGTTGTCTAGGCATGAACTCAAATGAATGGCTCATCTCTCAAAGAAGGTGTTCTTTTACATGTTGGTCCTTTCTTCCAGTGTTTTCAAGTCAGTTAAATGCTGTCTTTAAACTGTGCTGTCACAAATCCTGTAGCTTCTCTGCATTATGTGAAGTCCTACCAAAAGCTTTGACTATAAAAACCTGGCTGTTAGTGTGGTCTTTTGTTTTTTTCTACCTGAATGTCTCACATTGTGTGTTCAGGCTAAATTTTCCAAGGATAAGAAAGCTGACTTCTGCTTGCCTGCAAAGCTTAATTGTGCCTGGCCACTGTAAGTTCTTGGTAGATGTTTCACATGAGGACAACTGCTCAATCTGAGAAAGAAGGAACATAAGGAAGATGAAAATTGAGTACCAAAAATACAGGACACTTTGAGACAGACTTCTCTCCACCCTCTTCCATACACATTGCAAAATACAGTACAAAAATAAAGTCACAGCTTTATACATATTTTCAAGATTTGCTTACTGAGGAAAGTAAAAATTCCCTGGTCCTGCAGTTAAAATTTCAGACCCTTATTTTGTTTATCTTCTCTGCATGTTGGCTTCAAACATTTACTTGTGTGTGTGTGTGTGTGTGTGTGTGTGTGTGTGTGTGTTTTCCCACCAAACACTGAATTGTTTAGCTGATTATTACCTTCACCAGTTTATGTTCAAATGAGATATATATAGCAAATAAGTGATTTATGGAATCAGAGATTCTTAGGGAAGGTCATCCATTCCTTCATTGACTCTTTCATTCAGTAAATATTTTCTAGTGCCTAATCTGTAAAATAAATGTCATCATTAAAAAGCACAGTTCTGAGAGGAAAGCTATGAAAGGAACTTTGTTCTGGACTGGAATAGGAGGAGTTTTTATGAAGGAGTGAAACTTGAGCTGAAATCTGTAGCAGGAGTTAATAGGCAGACAGCAAAGGAAGACTTCTTATCAGCAGGAATAGCATACACACAGGCCCTGTGGTCAGAATGAAGATGGCACATTCAAAGATCTGGAAGACTGTGTGGAGGAAGTGTGAGGTGCGAAGCAACCAATAACAATGAGGTTGGAAGAAGACAAGGTCCAGATACTAGGGGCTAAAGAGACAAGAGAGAAACCAGGAAGGACCAGTTAGGAGCTTAATACAGCAATCTGGGTAAGAGACAATGATGACTTGAATAGGTGGATTGCAATGATGGTAGTAGGAAGATTGATTTTTTTTTTTAGATTTATTAATTTTTTTATTGAAGGATAATTGCTTTACAGAATTTTGTTGTTCTCTGTCAAACCTCAACATGAATCAGCCATAGTTATACATATATCCCCTCCCTTTTGACATTCCCTCCCATCTCCCTCCCCACCCCACCCTCCTGGTTTGATACAGAGCCCCTGTTTGAAGACAGAGATGACAAGACTTGCAGATGGCTGGATCTGGGTGGGGGAGGAAAAAGTTTGAAGATGGCTCTTAGAATTGTGGCCTCAACAGAAGGATAAATGGTGGTAACATTCACTTAAATGGAAGATACTGAGAGAGGAATAGGAGAGGTGAGGGATCCTTAATTGAGCAAAAATTTAAGATGCTGTTAGATACCCAAGTGGAGATGTAAGAGAAGAGGCTGGACATGCTTGTATGGAGCTCAGAGAAGTTAAGCCTAGCGACATGCTAATACATTTGAGGTCCCCGGCATTGGGTAGTATTTGAAGTCATCAAACTGAACGAGAGCACTCTAGAGGAAAGTACAGATTGAAAAGAGAAATCTACTTAAGACTGGGCCCTGGAACCTGCCAACCTTCCAAGGTCAAGATGTTTGGAAGCCACCAGCAACAGAGATGGAAAAGGAGTAGCCTATGATGTAAGATGAGAACCAGAAGGGCATAATACCAACCACATGAGGAGAGTATTTCATAAAGGAAGGAGGTAAAGAGCTTCTGGGAGGTTGGCGGATGAAGATTGACAGTTATCCCTGGATTTTGGCAGTGGGGTGCAGATACTGGTGACCTTGACAAGTACTGTTTCAGTGGAGCGGTAGAGATGAAAGTCTTATCAGACTGAATTCGAGAGCAGATGGGAATTGAAAAAATGAAAGCAATAATTATCAGCTCTTTAGAAGATTTTGCTATAAGAAGGAGCAGAGAAATGTGGCTATATCTGGAAGGAGATATGAATGCTAAGATTCATTTCTGAATATGGAATATTATGCGTGTTGGTTTACAGATAGGAAGGGCACAGAAAAAAGAAATATTGATAGTGCTAAAGAAAACAGGCCTAAGTGAAGAAACAGTGTCCTTGGGTAAGCCAGTAGGGGTGAGGTCAAGTACAGGATTTCTCATTGTGCCTGTCTGAGAATACCTTTCCTGAAGGTAGCGCTGTCCACTGTCAATTTGCACTGGAAATTGGGTCAGCTGTGTAAGCATACAGTTTAGTTCCATTGACATTGTTTTTTGTGGTGAGACTTTCTCAATGAAGGAAGCTCACCACACTTAGGGTAGCACTGATAAAGTACCCACCAGGAAGCTTGGCTTTAGCTAGGAGTGTTGATACTTTAGGTAGGAGCATTGATCCATTGTAACAGGAAGGAAGACAAAGTATGTGATACTGACTATGAAAAGGTTTATGTTAGAGTAGATGATCTGTTGAAAGGGAAAAATTGAAAGTGTTAGTTGCTCAGTCATGTCCGACTCTTTTCAACCCCGTGGACTGCAGCCCTTTAGGCTCCTCTGTCCATGGAATTTTCCAAGCAAGAATACTGAAGTGGGTTACCAGTCCCTTTTCCAGGGGATCTTCCCCACCTCGGGATTGAACCGTATCTCCTGCATTGCAGGCAAATTCTTTACCATCTGCGCCACCAGGGAAGCCTGAGGTCTGCCAGGCTCCTCTGTCCATGGAATTTTCCAGGCAGGAATACTGGAGAAGGTAACCATTCCCTTCTCCAAATGTTCTTCCAACCCAGGGCTTGAGCCAGGGTCTCCTGGCTTGCACGCAGATTCTTTATCATCTGAGCCATCAGGGAAGCCCATCATCTGTTGAAGATCCATTGAAAAATAATTACTATTGTTTTTTGTTGATGGTGGGGTTTTTCTATTAGGGTTATTATCTTTAAATACTTTACTGTGGCGGGGGGTGGGGGGCGGGGCATGGGAGAAGATAGTGATTTTTACCAAAAACTGTATATTACTAAGAGAAATGTGCCATACTTCCAGAGTTATAGTAAATATTTAAAAAAGAATTGCCTGCATCTCCTGGTGAGGTGTGAGGAGTTGGTAGAATGAATATATGAGGAAAGGCAAGAATACATTAGGATTTAAGTCTAGTAGGCCAAACAAACAAAAACTGAGGCTGTTGCCACATGAGTGACTTTGTACCAACACTGCCCAAAGGAGAAGGTCATGGAATTTCTAAAAATCCTTCCCTTTCAATCCTTGTTGATTCTTTTGACCTCACCCGCACTGCATACCTCCTTGACTAAAAGCAGAATCACTTCTTTTCCTGCCTTCCTGTTTCGGCTTATTCTGTGACCTCCATTTAGAGTGGCTTTCTCCATCAGCTTTGCTTGTCTTAATCTCAGTCTCTTCTTCAAAATATCTATAGCAACAGTATTGGTTCCTTCACAGTGATAAATGTACCATACCAATAATAGATGTTAATATAAGGGAAACTGGGTATGACGTATACAGGAACTCTGTATTATCTTTGCAATAATCCTGTAAGCCTAAAACTGTTCTTTAAAAAAAGTTTATTTAAAAAAAACTAGCTATAGAAAAGTATAAAAAGTTCTACGAGGCTTACATTTTAGAAATACCAGTAATTAGCCTCCAACTAATAAAAATAAATGGGAAAAAAAAAAAAAAAAGAAATACCTAGTACAGCAAATAATTATCACAAACCATAGATTTAAATACCAGTTTGAAACCACAGTCATTCAGCAAACACTTACTGGGCTAGGCCCTTGGCGATTTAGTGTTTACCATAGACAAATTTCCCAAATGTCATTGCTCACCGAGTTCCAACCCTTTTCTATCTTCTTTTCCGTCTCTAACACCAGACCTCAGAATGAATAATCACACACATCAGAATTACGTGGCTGAGCCCTGGCGTGATCTCACCAAGCCATAGCCTCTGGTGAGGCCCGAAAGCCTTATGTATCTTTCAGGTGCTACTCATGTACTGACATTTGAGGACCGCTAGCTTAGGTCAGTTTCCCTGATGGCTGTCCAGGGTTTGATCTGCCCTCTTAACCCTCAAGCTTGTAGGAAATTTGTCATCTTCCAAGTACATTAACCTTGTTGATGGCCAGTTTATCCAAAAACTGGATATTGGAATCCAAAATATTCAGTTTATTTATAATTTATGGAGCTGGGCTTTTGCTTGAGCAGATTATCAGGTTAGAGTAGTTCTCAAAAGGACAGTTTATAGGATGAGGTTTCTCTAGGGGGGATGGCATTGCATAAAAATACTTTCTAAGTGCCAGAAATGAAGTGGCAGCTGGAAAATTTGAAGAGAGAGTTTTGATCTCCTGTGTGCTGGTTTCCCTTTTATGTACACATTTGTCATGCTCTGCCATAGATTTATCATGCTCTGCCATAGATTTATCATGCTCTGCCATAGATCAGTGTTGTCAAAAGTGGTCTTTATGCTTTCATTCCTATGGCAGACATCAGTATTTTGACGATTTGTAGTAACAGATTGCAAACCTTTCTTGGCTATTGAATTGGAACCCTGAGATTTGAAAAGTCCACCTATTCAGAAACTGAGTCATGAGTAAAAGAATAAAGCCAAAGGAGCCACATGGTTTTGGGTAAATTAGAACAAGTAAAAAAAAAAATCCTTAAACACTACAGGTTTCCACCACAGTGAAGGAGCCATAATATATATATGCCTTTTTAGCTGATTGAGGGTCTGTATGCCAGGAAACTGTCTTAGTGCTGAGACATAAAAAGCTCTGGGAGCTGCCTCTGTGACTTGGGCTGAGGATTATAAGCATAAATGAAAAGCGATTGAAATTGTCATTTTAAGATCTTTTTAGCCCTGGGAAGTCATATTTTTGAAGGTCTTATCCCTCATCATACCACCTGCCGCATGCCAAAATGAAAAGCAGTTTTTACATTTTGTTTTTTGAAGTATTGGCCTTTGGAATAAATTGCCAGGCTTCCCTGGTGACTGAGACAGTAAAGAATCTTCCTGCAATATAAGAGACCCGGGTTCGATCCCTGGGTCAGGAAGATCCCCTGGAGAAGGAAATGACAACCCACTCCAGTATTCTTACCTGGAAAACCTCATGGACAGAGAAGTCTGGCAGGCTTCAACCCATGGGGTCGCACAGAGTCGGACATGACTGAGCAACTAACAAACACACGCAGTACTTTCCAAAGCCCCTGAAAAGGCCTGTGCCCTGTACTTCTTATGCCTGATGATAAAGCACCCTTGGATTGAGGGTGAGATAGTGTAGAGCAAGGATGCATGTCCTGTTAAAGAACCACAGTGGTCACTGGCCTAAAATTCTCGAAGGCAGGAGAATGTGAAGCAGTGTTGTTTGGAATGTGTTTCTGACTTGAACCTCTCCAGAACCTTGCTCTTCAAAAGTTGGATTGTGAATCAACAGCATGAACATTTCCTGGCGCTTGTAAGAAATGCAGAACTTTTGGCCCTATCCCAAGCCAGCTGAATCATGATCTACATCTTAAGTGATCACCAGGCATCCATGGAAGTTTGTCTAACTTTTAAAAATGTTTGTCTTGAGCAGTGGTTCTCAACTCTGGGTGTGCAAAGGAATCACCTGGGAGCTTTACTGATCCTGAGATTCACATTGCGCCCCAGTCCAATTATTAAATCTTTGGGGTGTGATCCAGACATCTGTGTTTTTTAAAACTCCCCAGTGATTCCAGTAAGCAGTCAGCTTGAGGCTCACAGGTCCTTCTTAAAGTCAGAGAGTCCTTGTTGTTTACCAGCAAGCGCTGTTCAAGAAGCCGTGGATTTTGTTCATGTGTTTGGAATCCAGCATATAAATTACAAATGAATAGTCTTTGGCAAGGAATCATCTCACTTGGAAGGTTGAGTTTGTTGGCTCCTTTCCACAGCATTGGGCCCAATAATCCAAATCTCAGATACGTCATGTTTTACTAACACTAGAGGTTACTGTTTCTGAACAACAGTTCAAGCTAGAGTTGCAGGCCAGAAGGTGGTTTTGATGTGAAACTCAGGTATCATGGTTCTGTGTATGTTTCTTCATTGACTATTGAAGGAAAACATTTGTTAAGGATGCAAAATTTTCTTCTTTAAACTTAGAAGCCCAACAATGCAATAGGTGCTGGACAAAGAGCCCCTTCCTTGCCTGATAGCATTCCATTTTCTGATAATTAAGCTTTAGTTTTATATACTAAGATTTGAATGAACTGCTTTAGAAACTTAACCAGTTACCACCTTGGATTTCATCAGTGAACATTTATGTTCTCCAGAAACTATAAATATTCTTCTAATGAGTAAATATTCTTTTAATCTCTATTTTACAAGTAGGATAACCAAGGTGTGAGGTTGATGAGGTGTTTTGTTTTGTTTCATGTTATTTTACCTAGGGTCACACAATTACGTCCCTCAGTTACAAATCCTGCAATGAGAACTAGGGCCTCATCACATCACAAGCACTTCCTTATGCATGCATCTTAGGAAAGGCCAAAGAGATTTTAAATATCAATCATTTATAAATTGGTGCTTGGTTTCTGGTGGTTTGGGGAGTGACCTATCTTGTTTCAATAAATGCTGTTATCTGACATTAAGTGAGCCAATTGGAATTGCATTCAGTTTTGAACATATGCTCTTGTAGCTGTAAAAAGGAGATTTTTTAAAAATTGCTTAACTCAAGAGTTAACCAAGGATGCTTACTAAATCTTCCTTTTATAATCTCCCTAGCAAGATACAGATGACTATATATGGCCCCTCTGACAGGCTTTCCCTAATTCTCCAGCCCAGAGATGCCCCATTCTCTAAACTGCTGTAACACTGTCAGTTTCACACAGCTTAGTACTAGGATATAGACAATTTCACAGTCTGTAATGGTTTCTTTAGTGCAATCTTGTCACCATGGAGAGGGAATCTGACTCCCATAACTCTTACATGCCCGCTAACACCTTAAATAGGGAAGAGCAGAGAGAAGACAGTCAAATAAATACTCAATATAATCTATTGCTTTAGCCTGTCCATTTCATCTGTGGGCTCTCTCTCTTTTGCTGTATTTTATAAGTTTTTATACTTTCTTCCATGTTAATAAAATATAGACTATTGTAAATTTATTTAAAAATTTTTGCTTTGTTTAGAAATTTAAAAATTGTAAAACATCAAGACAATATAATTCTGAGTCGTATGAATTTATAGATTTTTCTGCATATCATTTCAGTGATAGATTCTTTTACTTTTTTTCCCTAGGTGTCCTCTTTTTTATTTCAAATGTGAATTATCTAATATTGTTCCACAGGCTTACTGAAGAGGTTTTCTTTTGTCTTAATTACTTTATTCTTGCCTAATAATGGTTTTCACTAATGTGAAGTTTTCAACTTAAAATGTATTCTTTTTTATCACTAGCGTCATTATTACAACAGTTCTGTACCTGTCAGATGCACTTCGGAAGAACTTCTTAAATGAAAACTTTGATTATAAGGTCAGTATCCATTTAGATAACTATCTTGCTTGGGCTAAAAGGTTTTACATTATCCCTCAAGAAATTGCCTCATGAATTTTCTTTCTCTTAGTAATAGGAAAATAAAATTATTCTGGCTACCTCAAATTAATCTTGGAACATATTAGTTTCAATTATGAATAATGTTAAGAGTTCCTCATTCTATTTGTGAATAAGTTAGGTCTATAACTATGTTCATCAACCTGGTCAAAATCATAGTGCTTAAGAGGAAAGAATGTTCTTTACTGTTACTGTAAATTTTAATTCTTTTTCTTTTTGATCCCCTGCATGACAAAAAGAACTTAGAGCATAATGTTTTAAAACATCTTTTAAAATAGAGTTTATATAAAGAACATATTTACAAAGTAAACTGTTTAGTTCCTTTAGATCTCTATCTTCTTATATTTTAGAATGAACTAGTGAAAAGAAAAAAAATGAAAAATTAGTAAGATTCTTTAGGGCAGATCTCTCTGTAAGTTTGTAATGTAATATGATATGCCTGGGTCTCTAAGAATTCTCAGTATACCATTTTTTAAATAGAAAATGAAAAATGGTAAATAAAGATGGGCAGTGCCTATCCTGGTTTCCCTTCTTAGTGGTGTTTTATGTTTTTGACATCTTAATTTCCCATTCTTTTAAAAATAACATATTTTATACTAAACATTCAATAAAATTTCCTTATCAGAGAACTAGAAAATACAAAAAGTATAATAGAAACCAGTGGAATTTTAATGGTTGCATAATAAATGTCTTTATACTTTATAACAATCAAAATATCAAAATTTCATAATCACCACATTACTTTTTAATATTCAGTTTGTTTCTACTGTTTTATTCTCATAAATTACTCTTTTTATGTATTTCTTACAAAATAAAATTTGACTTATATTCCTAATTGTTTCTTTGGATAAATATTTATAAATGAAAATGTTGAGTTAAAGGTTGTAGCAATTATATTTGGTTACCTAGGTGTACATCAGCACTAGAGGAGACCATTTTGGGGGGCACTTTGATAAGCAGAACAATTTTTTGCTTGATTTACATTTCTCACTGAGGTGAAGTGAAGTCGCTCAGTCATGTCTGACTCTTTGAACCCCATGGACTGTAGCCTGCCAGGTTCCCCCATCCATGGGATTTTCCAGGCAAGGATACTGGAGTGGGTTGCTATTTCCTTCTCCAGGGGACCTTCCCGACCCAGGGATCGAACCGGGGTCTCCTGTATTGCAGGCGGATTCTTTACCATCTGAGCCAAGAGGAAGCCCACATTTCTCACTAGTTATGTTTTTAATTATTTATTGGTTATTAATCATTAACTAGTTATTAGCTATTGACTAATTATTGACTAAAATTCATGTTTTGTGAGGTGTCTGTTCTTTTGTTCGTTATTTTGCTTAGAGTTTTTTTGTTTTTTTTTTTAGAAAAGCATTTTTTTTTTATTAGTTGGAGGCTAATTACTTTACAATATTGTAGTGGGTTTTGTCATACATTGACATGAATCAGCCATGGATTTACATGTGTTCCCCATCCCGATCCCCCCTCCCACCTCCCTCTCTGCCCATTTTATATTCTTTTTTATTTGTGAGCACTCTTTATGTATAAAATATATTAATTCTTTATAATGTTTCATAGTAATCTTTAATTTTACATGGTGTCCATAGAAAAGTCATTTCTTTCCCTATGTCCTCCATGTTTTTGGTTACATTTATTTCTGGAAATTTTATTTTGATCTCTTTCTAATGTGTTTTTGGTGTAAGAGAACTTAGAAGATTTGTCTGGGTGGGGAATTTCTGTGTACTCTCTGAATTTAAATCAATTAGCATATCCAAAATAGTGTATGTATCTTTTTTTTTTTTTTTTGAGTCCTACATTAAAAGGGGTTCCAAAATGAAATCACACTGAAATAAAGTTATCCAGCTTATGCCTCAGCCTTCTTGGAGACACACAGACATGTTATGAGAAAAATGAAGTATCTACCATTTAGCATATACCAGAGAGCCCATGAAACTTGGGATACAGCAATATAAAAATAGTATCTATTTAGTTAGTTTGCTGCTTTGTTATAGGAAATTTCACGGATGTATAAAAGTAAAGAGAACAGTATGATGAATCCCTCATGTACCCATACCCAGGTTCAGCTACTATCAACTCATGGCCCATCTTATTGCAACTCTCCCCCCATCCACTTACCACTTTTGAAGCAAATCCAAGATATTTTGTCACTTCACCTGTAAATATTTTTGTAACCCCATAGTATTTAAATGTGTCATTCTCATTTTAGATCTGGGATTCCTACTTTTACCTTGCGGTCATTTTTATAAACCAGTTGTGTCTGCAGTTAGAGATGTTTACACCTTCCAAAAAGAAAAAGGTATTAGAAAAGTAAGTACCAGTGTATAATTGGGTAATAATATGAGTCAAATCAAATGTTGTGCCCTTTAAAAAGTATTTTATTTGGAGTGATTCATAAATCTGATCTCCATAACTAGAAATCAAAGTGGAGAGGCAATGACTAAGAGGACAGCAAGCGACTTTTCTGGGGATTTCACTATTTTGAGCTTATTTAGAAATCTTTGTCCTCAATCTTTCAGGATTCAAAAATACTATAGGAGCCAAAAATTATGAGACAAATATGTTTCACCCAGGGGTTAATATGTGAACTTGAATTAGAGGCATCAAGACATGTATTAATACATTGTACAAATTTCCAGTTATAAAATGAATGCCATGGGGATGTAATGTACATACAACACTGGTGATTCTCGTTAATAATACTGCATTGCATATTTGAAAGTAGCTAAGAGAATGCATCTTGAAAGTTTTCATCAAAAGAGAAAACATTGTGACTAGTTATGGTGACGGGTATCAACTGGACTCACTGTGGTGGCAATTTTGCAATATATACAGATATTCAGATTGTTATGTATATGTCAGTTATACCTCAGTAAAGGATGTGCACATTAAACATTTTTAATTAAGAACATGTTGTCTTTTAATTCAGAATGATAGATTGTGTCCTAAAAAGACACAGATAACTTCTTTTTTCTGGAGTCTTTGTATCAGGTTTGATTTCTGTTCTATTTCAGATATGGTGACATGCGGGTAACAATGGGTTGTGAAATTTTCAGCATGTGGCAAAATCTAGGTAAGTAATGAAAAAAGAAGCCACCTCCATTTTGTAGCTTATCACTGTCCTTGTAAGGAAACAAATGAAGATGGACAGTTTACCATTGACAGCATTTGAAACCAAGTGTCTAAATCAATAAAGAAGTCTAGAGAGACTAAGGGACACTTTGGCATAGAATAAGGCTACAACTGATTCTTTAAATTGGTATCTGTCTGAAAAATCACCTTCCTTTTGTGTGTTTCACTGAATGACAAATTTTATAATCTAGCATTATTCCAGTAAGACCTGCAATGAGCTAACCTTTCAGAATTTGGAATTATAGCAACTCAGAATGAATTGAGGCTGTGAATCATAACAAATTTAGAATAAGGTTCATGAAACATTGACTTGAGCATCTGTACTCTTAAAATCCTGAAACCAATGGCCTATATCATAAAGACTATAGTCAAAGGATTTTAAAGCATCTGTAGTTGCTAAGAAACGATTAGATCCAGTTTTGTTAATCTGCCACAGCAAATAGAGCATATTATCCAGCAAATTGATGACACAGATCTGGTTGCATAAAAAAATAATATTTAGAAGAAACATTGTTTTAAAATCTCATTGGCATTGGGTTTCTTATAGAAAGTCATGACTTACTTAATTTGACATGTTAATTATGCATGTTTAAAGCTCTGCTCTGCCTAGTTGCTCAGTTGTGTCCCATTCTTTTCAACCCTTTGGACTGTAGCCCACCAGGCCCCTCTGTCCCTGAGATTTTTCAGGCAGGAATACTGGAGTGGGTTGCCATTTCCTCCTCCAGGGTATCTTCCCCACCCAGGGATTCCTTATGATTTATTAAAGTGATAGACCTATTTGAATTGAATATATAATGACCTGAAACTATATTTTCTCTTGGACTTATCCAAACACAACTTGAAAATGGCAGAATTTGTTTTCTATAACTGGAAATACAACCCTTATCATTTTACTTCAATTCATGTTACAGAAGTGATATTTGACCAAGATACCCCGCAAATGTAGAATACATACAGGGCAATTTGAAGAAACCTTGTTATATATAATTGAGCCCAGGGTTCAGTGCTCACTGATAATTTCAGTGGGAAAAAAGGAAGTTACCACTTGAAAGCAACCTCCAACCGTCAAAAACCAGCCAGAGAAGCCCATGAAATCTGTTTAGATTCAACTGAAAAATAACCTCAATTTGTCTTGTTTGAAGAACACCTCCTCTCAGTCTTCATGTTTCATTGATTCTTTGTGCTTTGTTTTTCAAAAACAGATCAAGACCCTTGGAATGTCCCTATTGCTTTTGGCTTTAGTTTAGCAAAGTGTTTTCCAAAGAAGGCTACACTGAAGTGTGGTTGTGGCTTAGGCTCTTGTCAGAGCACAAATGATAAGACCTGGACAGTTCACTTGAGTTAACAGAATGTGAGAAAATGGCAGGTTAACATCTTCTAGATAAATCTTAGCACAGTCATGTGTGGTTATTTCCACATAAATCATTCTCTAAGCCAGCATACCTGTGTCCTTAGGCCCATGATCTGCTAAATAAAACTGGCACCTTTTGTTGCATTAAAGATGTCATTGTTTGCTTCGTAAACTTTTCTCCTCTATTTTGTCTTTAACAAAAATATGTCTACCTCTCTGGGTTTTGTTTTCCTCAGAAACCCAAAGAATGTAAAAAATCTCTAAAGCATTCTGGTCCCCATAACATATTATGATGTCAGTGCTCTTTAGAACAGTGGGTCCCAGGTGGCTTAGTGATAAAGAATTGCCCCTGCCAAACAGGAAATGTGGGTTCAGTCCCTGGGTTGGGAAGATACCTGGGGGAAGGAAATGGCAATCCACTCCAGTATTCTTGCCTGGAGAATCTCATGGGCAGAGGAACCTAGTAGGCTCCAGTCCATGGGATCGCAAAGAGTTGGACACAACTTAGCAACTGAACAACAATAGCACTCAATAAACAGCATCGCCTGGAAGCTTGTAAGAAATGCAGATTCTTTGGCTCCTCTCAAGACTACTGAAACAGAGTCTCTAAGAACCTCTGAGAGGAGGCACAACAGTCTTGAATTTTCCCAAGTTCTCCAGGTGATTCTTAGGCACTTGGCTAAAGACTGAAAAGCACTGCTGACAGCACTCTAGCCTTTCTTTGTTTTTCCAACCCTAAAGTCTAGCTCTAGCACCCTGTTATAAAAGGCTCATTATAATCAAGTGCAAATTCCCAGCATGACATAGTTCAAGTATAAGGTGTGTGTACATTTTCACTTCATTCCTTGGTTTCTGCATTATTTCCCTAGAGTTGTGGTCATAGCCTTCCACAACATGAGGTGAATTTTAAAGGTCATTGTTGCCATACAACAATTGGAATTGGAGACTGTTTAGAAATGTAAAACCTCTTTTCCAACGTATATTTTTACAAAATGTTAAGAAACATTAAGTATTCATGGTACTATTTTAACACCCCTCAAAGGGCTTAAGTCAGCATGTTACTTAAGAATATCAATATATATTAGTTATAATTTGGATTACCTATAAATATATAATATTGAGTGTTTTGCTTGCTAAAGGAGAATTTATTCAGATAATTAAAGATTTTCATTTTATACCATACACAAAAAGTTTAAATGGATTAAAGACTTAAATATAAGACCTGAAACTATAAAACTCTAAAAAGAAAACAAAGACAGTACAGTCTTTGACATCAGTCTTAGCAATATCTTCCTAAGTATGTCTGCTTAGGCAAGGGAAACAAAAGCAAATATAAACCAATGGGATTAAATAAAACTTAGAAATGTCTGCACAGCAAAGGAAACAATCAACAAAACAACAAACTACCTACTGAATGGGAGAAGATATTTGCAAATCATATATCCAGTAAGAGGTTATTATCCAAATATATGGGGCATCTCAGGTGGCACAGTGGTAAAGAATCTGCCCTGCCAATGCAGGAGACACAGGTTTGATCCCTGGGTCAGGAAGATCCCCTAGAGAAGGGGATGGCTACCCCACTGTAGTATTCTTCCTGGAGAAGAATTCCACGGACAGAGGAGCCTGGCAGGCTACAGTCCATGGGGTCACAAAGAGTTAGAAATGACTGAGCAACTTAGCACTCATACAACTCAACCACAACAACAAATGATTAAAAAATGGGCA
Organism: Odocoileus virginianus; assembly: GCF_023699985.2. NCBI lineage: Eukaryota > Metazoa > Chordata > Mammalia > Artiodactyla > Cervidae > Odocoileus > Odocoileus virginianus. The sequence continues at coordinate 59,327,909 of NC_069674.1, read as the reverse complement.
GAGAATCTGAATAGACATATTTTCAAAGGAGACGTGAAGATGACCAGCAGGCACATGAAAAGATGTTTAACATCACTAATTATTAGGGAAATGTCAATCAAAACCACAATGAGATATCATTTCATGCCCATTGGAATGGCTGTTATCAAAAAGATAAGAAGTAATAGTGCTGAACAGGATGTGAAAGAAGGGAAACCATCATATACTGTTGGTGATAATTTTCTGTAGTGGCTACACCAATTGACATTGATAAATTTGGTAAATTGGTACAGCCAGTATGGAAAAAAGTATGAAGAGTCCTCAAAAAATTAAGATTAGATCTACTATGTGACCCAGCAATTCTGCTTCTGGATATCCAAAGAATACCAAAAAAGTAATTTGTACAGATATATGCACTCCAGTATTCATTGCAGCATTATTTGTTATAGCCAAGATATGGAAACAACCTAACTCTCCATTAACAGAAGAATGGGTCAAGAGATTGTATATACAAAGAATGGAATACTACTCTGTCATAGGAAAGGTGAAATATTGTCATTTGTGATAACCTAGAGGGTATTATGGGTGTCCCTGATGGTTCAGATGGTGAAGAATCCGCGTGCGATGCAGGAGACCTGGGTTCGATCTCTGGGTTGGGAAGAACCTCTGGAAAGGGAATGGCTACCCACTCCAGGATTCTATCTAGTCTGGAAAATTCCATGGACTGTGTAGTCCATGGGGTCAACAAAGAGTCGGACACTACTGAGCAACTTTCACTGAAACCAAAACTGAGAGGGTGTTATGCTAAGTGAAACAAATCAGGCAATGACAGTAACCATATGACTGCACTCATGAAGAATATTAAAGTAAATAAATGAACAAAGGGAGACAAAAGTAAGCATATAGAGGATGGATTAGTGACTACCAGATGGGAAGGGAAGCTGCTGTTGCTCTTCAGTCCCTAAGTCATGTCCAACTCTTCGAGACCCCATGGACTGCAGCCCACCAGGCTTCCCTGTCTTTCACATTCTCCTGGAGTCTGCTCAAACTCATGTCCATTGAGTCCGTGATGCCATCCAGCTATTTCATCCTCTGTCACCCACTTTTCTTCCTGTCATCAATCTTGCCCAGCATCATGGTCTTTTTCAATGAGTCAGCTCTTCGCATCAAGTGGCCAGAGTATTGGAGCTTCAGCTTCAGTGAATATTCCAATGAATATTCAGGGTTGATTTCCTTTAGGACTTAATCCGCTTGCTGTCCAAGGGACCCTCAAGAGTCTTCTCCAGCATCACAGTTTAAAAGCATCAATTCTTTGGCACTCAGCCTTCTTTATGTTCCAACTCTCACATCCATACATATTAACTGGAAAAATGGTAGCTTTGACTATATAGACCTCTGTCAGCAAAGTGATGTCTCTGCTTTTTAATATGCTATCTAGTTTTATCATAGCTTTTCTCCAAGGAGCAAGCATCTTTTAATTTCATGGCTGCAATCACCATCTGCAGTGATTCTGGAGCCTAAAAAAATAAAGTCTGTTACTGCTTCCACTTTTCCCCCTTCTATTAATATTTGCCATCAAGTGATGGGCCTGGATGCCATGATCTTAGTTTTTTGAATGTTGAGTTTTAAGCCAGCATTTCACTCTCCTCTTTTACCCTCATCAAGAGGCTCTTTAGTTCCTCTTCACTTTCTGCAGATATGCTATCATCTGCATATGTGAGGTTTTTGATATTTTTTCGGCAATCTTAATTCCAGCTTGTGCTTCAACCAGCCTGGCATTTTGCCTGATGTACTCTGTAAGTTAAATAAGCACAGTAATAATATATAGCCTTGATGTACTCCTTTCCCAGTTTTGAACCAGTCCATTGTTCCATGTCCGATTCTAACTGTTGCTTCTTGACCTGCATACAGATTTCTAAGGAGGCAGGTAAAGTGTTCTGGTATTCCCATCTCTTTAAGAATTTTCCACAGTTTGTTGTAATCACATAGTCAAAGGCTTTACCATAGTCAATGAAGCAGAGGTAGATGTTTTTCTAGAATTTTCTGCTATGTTTATGATCCAGTGGATGTTGGCAATTTGATTTCTGTTTCCTCTGCCTTTTCTAAATCCAGCTTGTACATCTGGAAGTTCTTTGTTCATGTACTGCTGAAGTCTAGCTTTAAGGATTTTGAACATTACCTTACTAGCATGTGAAAGTACTGCAATCATACAGTAGTTTGAATATTCTTTGGCATTGCCCTTTGGGATTGTAATGAAAATTGACCTTTTCCAGTCCTGTGGCCCCTGCTGAGTTTTCCAAATTTGCTGATATATTGAGTGCAGCACTTTCACAGCATCATCTTTTCGGATTTGAAATAGCTCAGCTGGAATTTCATCATCTCCACTAGTTCATTTCTTAGTAATGCTTCCTAAGGTCCACTTGACTTCATACTCCAGGATGTCTGGCTCTAGGTGAGTGACCACACCTTCATGGTTATCGAGGTCATTAAGACCTTTATGTACAGTTCTTCTGTGTATTCTTGCCACTTCTTAATTTCTTCTGCTTCTGTTAGGTCCTTGCCATTTCTGTCCTTTATTGTGCCCATCCTTGCATGAAGTATTCCCTTGATATCTCCAATTTTCTTGAACACTTCTCTAGTCTTTCCCGTTCTATTGTTTTCCTCTACTGCCATTGTTCACTTAGGAAGGCTTTCTTATCCCTCCTTGCTCTTCTCTGGAACTCTGCATTCAGTTGTGTATATCTTTCCCTTTCTCCTTTGCCTTTCACTTCTCTTCTTTTCCCAGCTATTTATAAGATCTCTTCAAACAACTATTTTGCCTTCTTGCAATTCTTTTCCTTTGGGATGCTTTTGGTCACCGCCTCCTAGACAGTGTTACTAACCTTTGTCTGTAGTTCTTCAGGCACTTTGTCTACCAGATCTAATCTCTTAAATCTTTGTCAACTGCACTGTAAAGTCATAAGGGATTTGATTTAGGTCATACCTGAATGGCCTAGTGGGTTTCCCTACTTCAATTTAAGCCTGAATTTGGCAATAAGGAGCTCATGACCTGAGCCACAGTCAGCTTCAGGTCTTGTTTTTGACTGTAGAGAGCTTCTCCATCTTCAGCTGCAAAGAATGTAATCAGTCTGATTTCCATATTGACCATCCGATGATGTCCATGTGTAGCGTCATCTCTTGTGTTGTTGAAAAAGGATATTTGCTGTGACCAGTGTGTTCTCTTGGCAACCTCTGTTAACCTTTGCCCTGCTTCATTTTGTACTCCAAGGTCAAACTTGCCTGTTACTCCAGACATCTCTTGACTTCCTACTTTTGCGTTTGAGTCCCCTGTGATTAAAAAGAACATCTTTTTTGTGTGTTATAGAAGATCTTAGGTCGTCATAGAACTATTCAACTTCAGCTTCTTCGGCATTAGTAGTTGGGGCATAGACTTGGGTTACTGTGATGTTTGCCTTGGAAATGAACTAAGATTATTTTGTCTTTTTTGAGATTGCTCCCAAGTACTGAATTTTCTACTCTTATGTTGACTATGAGGGCTACTCCTTTTCTAAGGGATTCTTGCCCACTAGAAGATATTATGGTCATCTGAATTAAATTCACTCATTCCCATCCATTTTAGTTCACTGATTCCTAAAATGCCATCTCCTGCTTGACCATGTCCAGTTTACCTTGATTCATGGGCCTAGTATTTCAGGTTCCTATCCAATACTATTCTTTACAGCATTGGACTTTACTTTCACCACCAGACACATCCACAGCTGAGCATCATTTCCACTATGGCCCAGCCTTTTCATTATTTCTAAAGCTATTTCTCCACTCCTAGTAGCGTATTGGACATCTACTGACCTGGAGGGCTCATCTTCTAGTATCATATCATTTTGCCTTTTCATACTGTTCATGGAGTTCTTGAAACAAGAATACGTGAGTGATTTGCCATTCCCTTCTCCAATGGACCATGTTTTGTCAGAACTCTCCACCATGACCTGTCTGTCTTGGGTGGACCTGCATGGCTCATAGCTCCATTGAGTTACACAAAGCTGTGATCCATATGATCATTTTGGTTAGCTTTCTGTGATTGTTGTTTTCATTCTGGAGGGCGTGGGGCTGTAGGTCTTGCTTCTTCTGTCTGGCCTCTGAAGGGAGGTAGAAAAGGGTGAAATAAGTAAAGGGGTCAACAGTTCAATGATGGATGAAAACTAAATTTTTGATAATGAGCATGCTGTAGTGTATACAGAAGTCAAAATATAATGTACACATGAAATTTGTATGATGTTATAAACCAGTGTTACCTCCATAAAAAATGAAAGTGAGTAAAGCATGAAATCCCCTCAAATTTATTTATTTGTACCTATACTTGCAAGAGTAGTCTACAAAGAAAGAGGTGATTCTCTACTGCTGTGTTCTACCTTTGCCATTCATCATGCTGCAAGGTTAAGTTTTTTCTTTCTATTTTTAGTTGAACTAACATCCTTACTAAATATAAAGTGGGCTCCTCTTCCACATTTGCAAACACAGCGTCTTATAACTGCTGTAGAAAAATCAATACTTCCCTAACAGACTGCTATGTGTGCATAAATACACAACTCCAGCAGCCCAACTAGCAGGTGCCCTAAATACTTCAAAACAAGACCATGTGGCTGACAATTAGAGATGGGAAAAGTATACTAAATCTGTGATTTAAGAAGAAATAATCTAAGTGAAGTTTGTTTTCCTGCTGCTATACATAGCTCAAGATTTTGCTTTGCGGATTGGGTAAGAGTAAAATTTTCTGTGGTGGAAAACTTGTACAGTTGCACAGATTCTTTGTTTCCAAAGTGTGTTCTCAGTAAAGAAGGCTAGCCTCATACAGTCTGCACAATAATTTAAATGTGCGTATGGCTTCCCTGGTGGCTCAGCGGTAAAGAACCTGCCTGCCAATGCAGAAGACACAGGTTCAGTCCCTGGGTCAGGAAGAACCTCTGGAGAAAGTGAAAGTCACTCAGTCGTGTCTGACTCTGTGACTCTGGTCCATGGAATTCTCCAGGCCAGAATACTGGAGTGAGTAGCCTTTCCCTTCCAGGGATGGAACCCAGGTCTCCTGCATTGCAGGTGGATTCTTTACCAGCTGAACCACAAGGGAAGCCCAGGAATACCGGAGTGGGTAGCCTATCCCTTCTACAGCGGATCTTCCTAAACCAGAAATTGAACCAGCATCTCCTGCATTTCAGGCAGGATTCTCTACCAACTGAGCTATCAGGGAAGTCCTAGGAAATGACTCCAGTATTCTTGCCTGAGAAATCCCATAGACAAAGGAGCCTAACAGGATATGGTTCATGGGGTCACAAAAGAGTTGGACACAACTTGGTGACTAAACAACAACATGGTTTCTTTACTGTCGTAGAAAATCAGGCTACAAAATACTATATGTATTTTGTTTGTATTGTGATTGAAAGAAGCCAACTATAAATGACATGTTTTAAGACAATCTGGAAATTTGTAATATAGACTGGTTTTAGATTAATTTGAATAATTACTGTCTGCCTTTTTTAAAGATGTGATAAAGGTGTTGTGATCCTATATTTATAAAATGACCTGCCTGTGAAAGATGCTTACTGATGTTTATACAAGTAGAATGTTATGATGTCTCTGACTTGGTTTAAAATTTCTCAGTGACAAAATAGTTGGGTTGATAAGTGAAACAAAATTAGAAAAAAAAATGTTGATAATTATTGAAGCTAGATGATAGGGATGTGGGGATTTATCTTACTGTTCTTTGTAATTCTGTGTACATTTGAGATTTTTCAAAGTAAGAAAATTTTAAAAGAGAAATTCATGTTGTAAAATGCCTATAAATGGAAGAGAGTTTTTAAAAAGATTCATGGATGCTCAAAGAAATAGTGGTAAATAAATTAAGTGCATGCTAATGATGCTCTTTGCTAGGAGGTCAAAGGATGCCAGGCTCAGGGAAGATTAAAAGTAAAAATTCTGTAATGGAGCAGTTCTGAATATCATTCCACCATAGCAGCTGTGGGAGGACTATCTGGCTGGCAGGAGTTTTCATTTTATTCTATATTTGTTGCTTCACTCATCTGCCTCACCCCATGCACACCCCAAAACTGTGCAAAGGATTGGTGTCTTACACAGTGTCAAGGAAGCAGAAAGGTCCTCTTGGTTATTAGTCACGTGCCAGGGTGGCCTTGTCCTGTGTGCAGAGTCCCTCCAGCCCGTGGCTCTGCAGAAGCAGAGCATCTGTGGCTGGACTCTGCAGCCCTGCAGCCAGCTCCTGGGGCAGGGGCAGAGATAAGAGTAAGGCTGGCTGATCTCAAGACTTGCCAGCCCTCATCTCTGCAGAAATCTCCTTTCCTCTTTCCTCTTTCTTCCCCTCGCTTGCCAGAACACCTTGAAGAAGCAGTGAGTGGGTTTAGACTTTTGCAAATGACAGGAAGAGTGATTGAGTTCAGGTTGCTCTGCATTCTGCCCTGACAAAAATAACTACAGAAAGGAATTGCAAATGCTGGCTGCTAGTTACCTGCTCTAAATGTGTATGTTGGGGGGATGGGGAAAATGCAGGGAGAAAACCATGAATTGATGTTTTTGTATATTCTGCCACAGTTGAGTTTGTTGGTCTTGAAATTATTCATTCTTTTGGAGGAAAATATACAAGGGCAGATTAATAAAGACATTTCTTTTGATGAATAAGAGGGAAGTGTTCTTGCTCTGAAGAGGAAAACTAAGTAGTCCCTTGGAAAAGATAAAATATTACCCAGGTCAAGAATAAAGTTAGGAAGGCAAAAAGAATTACAAACCATGTTTCCTCCTCACATGTAATGGATGCCTTGATATATAAGTAATTTAGAGATGATAACAAACTACGAAGTTACTTTCAACGAAACATGAGAGAAAGAGGAAAGGACCATGTGGTGTCACTGAAGTACCGGGACTTTCAGATACAGAGGGGCCCGACAGTTGTGTCCTGTTATCATCCCATATTGAGTACAAAGGATGAGAGCCACTTTCTGAAGACGTCAGAAATATCCCAAGGTGTTTGCAGTCACAAAAAAACAGTGACTTCACAACACCTACTTGGGTTTGCCCATCCATCATTTTTCTTTTCTTTCCAAATTTTCTTCATGTTCTCCTTCCTTTAAAAATCCCTCTAAAGTCAATACAAATTTAAACTGTATGTTTCCATTCTGGATTTATGTCTGTCCAAGTCTGGGTTCACCTTCATGCCTTCTGCTACAGAAACAAAATAGAGAAAATGATAATTAATGTGAAGATATTTAACTCCAAAATTGGCAAGTAAGTCTGAACAGCAAGATTTTGTGTGTATTCAACACTTACTAAAAAAGATCAAAGATGGAAAAATTAATAGGAGGGAAATGATCTTTTTTCATGAAGCCAGCTCTCTTCTGCTCAGCCTCCCAGGATCATATGCTTTTGTCCATGATGCAAAAAGTTGTGCATGTAATGTGCATACATGAAATGTACCTTGTACATTTTCTATAGTGTGCAGTTTTTTTTATTATAAAACTAGAAACTCTCTGAGATTTAACTTAGATGACTAGGGTAATAGACTGAACTCAACACACATCTGCTAGACAAAATCATCTGTGTCCAGCCCACCCTCCACTTTCCTTTGCTCTGAATTATCAACAGTATACTTTTTAGGACTTGCTAAATACCATTTTGAATTCACTATTATTGCATTGTAGTCTTTTCAGAAAATTGTTCTGTTGTTGTTTGGGCCAATGTTTATATGCTACTTAGGCTGTTATGTTTATTATGTAAAGAAGGAAGACAAATTACATAATGCAGATAGGAACCACCTTTTTCATATATAAAAGTCACTAGTAATATTATCACCCAGAGATAACCTATGTGGTTACTACTAGGGGATATAACCTTTTAGACTATCATATATATATTCTTTTTAAATGAAAGATGTACCTTTGCGTACTGTGTGGTGCGCTGCTTTTACAGTTAATTATATTGAGAAACTTATCTGTGTTATTCTTCAACCTCATTTTTAATGATTGCATAAGAATTTTAATATGTGAAGTACAGTAGTATACATAACAAGTTCCTGATGATTTATATAATGTGTAATTGTATCTTATGGCTTTTTTTTAAACTGTGAAAAGATAAATCCCTAGGTTGTTTTTTTTTTTTAATTAAAAATGATGCAGAAATACTAACTCATGGAAATCTACTGTTTATATAGCTGCTTAGAGAAATATTTTCTTGCTTGAGACAACTATAATCGATCGTGTTCTTGTGACAGTAGTTTTAAACAAGTCATATAATACTGATTTTCTGAAATCTTATTAAAACTAAATCTACAGAAAGGTAAATATTTCATTCATTTTAGGAGAGCACAAGCTCCATTTCATCCCTGCCCTGATCGGCCCCTTCTTGGAAGTAACCTTGATACCCCAGCCAGATCTCCGCAATGTCATGATTCCTATTTTCCACGATATGATGGACTGGGAGCAGAGGCGGAGTGGCAATTTTAAACAGGTGGGTGGATGTGCTCTCAGAGCAGTCATAAGAGTCTCAGTTCTCTTAGAGTTGAGTGCGGTGGCTCAGAGATGCTCCGAGTTGAGGAATGAGCTCTGAACCAGATTTCAACATAGGCTGCTTACTTCCAAGCTGAATACATAGCCTTGGACACCTTTCAGGGACTGTCTCCCTGAATCTCTGAGAAGCCCTGAAAAAAAAAAATTTAATTACCTTTCAGCTAAAAAAAAAATCCTGTGATTCCCAAGGTCTGTGTTTAAGAACTAGCAGAAACTTTATTTGCTCCCAGCTGGACACAGCACAGAGGAATCAGAAGGTTAATGATTCCTAAAATTGCTGACCTCTCAGTGGTCTGCACATTGTGTTTGGTGAATGGCTTAGCTTTGAGCATTTGATGCACAGTATGTTTTATTGCTCTTTGCTTGAAGTGCTGAGAATTAATTTAAAGGGAAAAGCAGTCAAAATTGTTGTAAAAGAAATTCCAAGATGAGCATGAGCTTATCATTTCTCTTTGATACAGGATCTCCTTGTCACAGGCTCCAGTTTTGGAGAGATACTTGTTCTTATTCCAAAACCAGATCTCAGAGCAGAAATCAACTGCCTTTGCCAGGGCAAGTCACTCCTATTGGAGACAGCAGGCCAACTGTTCACACAGTCATGGCACTCACCTGTGTGCATTCTGCTGCATGAAGGAAGCTTCTTGCTTCTCCCTGTGAGCCCTTCTCAAGTCTTAGAAAATGATGGTCAACTGTATGAACAAGCTGAATGCATACATAGAACCCTCCCATTGCCAAAAGCATGACATTTCATCTGTATCAAGACCTTCATTTATTTTCAGGAGAGTCAATACGTGAATGAAAGCCTATTTAAAAATTATATTGGGGAAAACACACCTTTCTTCCCTTATCTCTTTACCCATTTATTGAAATTTTTGATTCAAAGAAAATAATAGTGCTCAGTCCTCTGACAAAGTCAGATATCCCTCCATACCCCTAGTTGTTAACTCTCTGGCCTTGCAGAAACTCTTCCTTTCCTGTCCCCTCTGCTGTCTCCGAGAGATGAAGGGATATTTATTTCTGCTTTCCTGACACTGAAGTCCTAAAGGATTTATGTTCTTGAAAATATAAATGTTTTGACTACAGTTTTCAGGAAATATGTCCTTTCTGTCTCGTGCTGCCGATTGCTGACTTAGAATATGTCTATGGATCTACCATCTGTACATGGTTAGGACAAATTCTCAACTTCAGCAAAGATTTAGTGCAACCTCAAACTGTTTTGAGAAAGAAAATAGATACAAAACACATCAAAGATTTAACTGAATGTTTGTGGATATGGTAGTTTGCTGATGTTCTTATATATATGTATGTGTGTGTGTGTGTGTGTGTGTGTGTATATATATATATATATATATCATATATTATGAAAAAAAACCAAAAAGCCTTGCCAGTTTTTACAGCTCCTAAAAAAAGAATTCAAACATTTAAGCTGGGCTGCAGGCATTTGTGTTTGAATCAACAAATAGAAGTCTTTCGCAGCAGCACACGCTACCCCACCGGGAGTTTGAAGTCATGTTCCTGCATCTAAATTGGCCCCCTAGAATTCCAAGGGGGTGTCTCCGGTTAACCACAGCTGATAAATTCACAAAATTTACTGTGGCTTTTTCCCTTTCAGAAATAAATATGTTTCCATGTGCCTAGAAAATCCTCCTTGTGAGAAGGAAAGAAAGAGAGTAACATTTGGGTCTGTTTTAGGTGGAAGCCAAGCTCATTGACAAACTGGACAGCCTGATGTCCGAAGGCAAAGGCGATGAAACCTACCGTGAGCTCTTCAACAGTATGTGAGTAACATGTGTATCTCCAGTTGATTCTTTTGGGGGGATTTGGGTGTCAGTGTTAAGCAGCTGAGAGCTGCAAAGATAGCTTGGGTCTCCCCAGAGTGCTTTGTCTTTGTGGAGTGTGAAATAAAGGATCATTGCCTAACTCTGGTGAATGGATCTTATTATGCTGATGATTAGACATATCTCCTTGTATTAATCTCTGATTAGGACAGGTTACAAGTGTTACATAACAAATCTCACTCTTTTCATGACTAACAATTTTAAAATTGGGGCTGCAAGGTAATGATTTTCAATTGGGTAGCTAGTGGGAGAGGAAAACAAAATAGTGATGCGATTGTTGTGTTTGTGTGCAATGCTTTCCAAGATGTCCTTGGCTGATTTGCTGTTAGGAAAATTAACCTAGTTTGCATCTGTGCTTCAGCGCTTGCTTTAATTCAGCAATGGTTATTGCTCTTTCAGCATTATTAATTGCTTCCTAAATGTTCCTTACTAGAATATCACAGAAGCAAATAATTTCTAGTAGATTCTGTGATTAGGATTTGTAAGGAGGATAAAGAAGTAATGGAGTATTTTAAGGAGACTTGAAGTTGTCCTTACTAAGGAAAGACTGGGATCACTGTCCCAGGATGAAGTGCGTATACTGAGTAGTCACTCACTTTGTAAAATGGCCACAGACAATACATAAGAAGCTTCCAGTGCTTAAGGATTTTAATTCTAGCACTTGTTTTCTCTACAGCTTTCTAAGGATCTTAGTCATTGTCTAACCTTTTATACTTATGAAGTGTTTCTTTTTGAGGAAGAACCAGCTCATTGTGCTTGGGAAATGTTTGCAGTTCTTTCAAAAGTGCAGAAACAATTTAGCAATATATTTTTCTATTACAAAATATGCTTTTCCTTGTAGTTACAACCAAGTAAATCTAAAACTAAATACTACTGCTTTAGCACTGATAGCCAGATAGAAAACTCTGTAATTTAAATGTTATGATCATAAATTTAGAGCAGCAGATATATTAATATATAGGGTTGAAAAGTGTTACTAATGGTTGATAGATTTCAACTTGCCTGATTTAAAGTCATTCTTGACGCTTTTAAGAAAATTATATTAAAGGGAAAAGCCAAGAAGGGGTATACAGATCTCTTGTGGTGGTGGTATGTGATAAAATACATTCTTTGTACTGAATCCTGAACAATGGCATTTTCTTCTGATACTGTAATTAAACTGGAACTTTTAATAATTATTCACCAAGCCTTTGTTCATTCTACTGTACAAAGCATCTGTCTTTCATGACAGCTGGAGTTTAGCAAGAATTCTGATTAAAACCTCATCCAGTATAATAAATTACTTTTGAAAACCACTCTCAATTCCGTTACTAGTCTTTGGTTTGAACAAAGAACTAAAATGAGAAAGCACTTGGTGAAATGAATCTCTTGAGATTTGTGATTAATTATTTATAATAAATTCATAAGATTAATAAGCACTCGCATAGCTCTGTAGTGCCTCTTATCTACTTTAATAAAGGCCTGATAGCATGCAATTTGGACTGCTTGTGTGTAAATATGGCTTTGAAATAGAAGATGTACCTTGACATTAAAATCAAACCAATAATTAAAATATTAAGCCTCTATAATTAGGACTGTTTTAAGGTCCCTGATTCATTCACTGGAGATTTTTATTCTTTTCCTGATTTTCTAGCATATCACTAGCAATCTTACTATAAATGTTTCTCATACTTTTATGATCAGCATATTGAGAATAAATAAAATCTAAAGTGATAATTAAATGTCATTACTACCTGGGCTCAGAAAAGAAAGGGAAAATCCAACTATATTTCAGGAAACAATAAAATGCTTTTTTGACAATAGAAATCACAAAGAATTAGGGTAATCACACTGTGTCACTGCACACATTATGAATTGGGAACACGTGACATTGTGGTACAGATTTTCATTTTTTCTCTGTAATTCATGTCTAAAACTTCTTAAAATTCGGTCAGAAGCTGAAAGTAGCTCACTGCTTCCTGAAAATGGGATATATACTTGCCAAAAGAGCCTCCTTAGAATGGAACTGTAAATTTATAAAGTACAGTCCTTCCTAAGAACTTGTCTTTCCCTGACCCTCATGTTATCCTCATTTTCCCACACTACATCTTTTTGAAATAAATGAGGGTTGGGATATATTGGTTTTGATAATGCTGAAATTGTGGATCATCGCTGCCCGTGAGATATGCAGAATAAGGTATCGGAATGAAATCCTGCTTCCCTGCATCCGCTTCGTTGACTCCTTCAGCTTCATTAATTGAGCATCTCCCCGTGCTTGCTGGTCTTCTGAGGCTGAGGGTGCGTCAGTGGCTGGCTGTTGGCGCACACAGCGAGGGTACTGACAGCCTCGGGGGTTAGGAAGGGGATTTCCGGAAGATGTAACCTCCACCTCAGTCCTCCACTGTGTTTTATTGTGTGTTGCTCTGAATAATTCAGTAAGGCTCCAAATAATTTCATAGAGCTGTGTGTGTGTGTGCATATGTGTGTGTGTGTGTGTGTGTGTGTATTTGAAGTGAAGAAATGAAGTGAAAGTTGCTCCGTTGTGTCCGACTCTGCGACCCCATAGACTGTAGCCCACCAGGCTCCTCTGTCCTTGGCATTCTCCATGCAAGAATGCTGGAGTGGGTTGCCATTCCCTTCTCCAGGGGATCTTCCTGACCCAGGGATCGAACCCAGGTCTCCTACATTGCAGGCAGATGCCTTACCATCTGAGCCACCTATGTATATAAAGCGTTGGCCTCCACACAGTCCTGTTAAGACACAGAGAGAGGTAAAGTGAGGGTCAAATTCTGCACCCTTCATTCCATCAGAGGAGAAAAGCCTAATGAGCCAGGGCATAGTCCTGCAGGACGTTATTTATGTGGCTCCTCGTTGTCGTGGCAGCCAATTGCCTATCATTAGCAATAAAAAATCACCTTGGAGTGGGGAGATAAATTAGGAGTTTGGGATTAACACAGACGAACTTCTATATCTCAACAGAAAGGACCTATTGTATAGCACAGAGAGCTATATTCAATATCTTGTAATAATCTATAATAGAAAAGAAAAAAGGGAGATATATTTGTATATATATGTATCTGAATCATTTTGCTGTACCCTTGAAACTAACAACATTGTAAATTAACTGTAGTTCTGTTTTTTAAAATGGTTTTTAAAAGTTATAAAGAAATGATGCATCATTTATGCTCTTGTGACATGTATGTAAAGTTAGCGCATTAGTTTATGTAGCAACCATTTATCATCTTATTGCCTCAAAAAAAAAATAGAAAACTTTCATTGTTACTAGATGAGTTCCCTGTGTACTCAGCATGGGCACATTGGCATGATTGTAGACCAGATTATAGACCTGTGTCACCCAAGTTTTATGGAAAGACTCTTCTTGTCTGATAGCCTCTCCTTGTCCGGGTGTATCAAGTGAGCTTGGAGGGCCAGCTTTCCCACAGAAGGAATAATCCTGGCCAAGAAAGCAGATGAACCAGGTTCTCGGCTTGGTCCTGATAATTTGAGTCTCAGGTTAGTCAAGGCAGCAGGCTCTGCAGAGCTGTGCCTCTTTTCGCAAGAGGATTCTGTAGCTCTGATTTCTGACTGCATCCAGGGGCTGTGCAAGTTAGTGAAGCTCATGCCTATAAAAGAAGTCTCCCATTTATTTTTAGAATTATTACTTAACTTGAGTTCTTTGTTTTTCAGCCTCTAAAGTATATGAGGTGTGGGCTGTCGCTTGGGAAGATTTCTCCGTCATCCTGCCTTGCTTTGGCAGGCAGAGTTTCATTTGCGTACTTGGTTCAATACCAGTTTGGCATTTAAGCTTGAAACAGGTGCTTTTCAGAGGGTTTTTTCTTTTTTTTTCTTTTTTTTAAAGAAAACACATTTAGAACAAACTAGGGGACTTTTCCCTGGGGGATTAGTCAGGGCAAGCTCCATTCCTTCATGTGTTACCTCTCCCTTCCTTCCCCTCCTTAGTTTAGGAAGCAGTTCAGAATAAGCCAGAAAAACAAATGATCAGGGATGCCTAGGCACCAGATGAGGAGCCAGGACAGAAGACCAGGCACTGGAAGGGCAGTGGCCGAAAGAATGTGGGGAGAGCAGGAGGGACAATTGAGAGAGAACATAGCCAAAGACCAAAAAAAGAAAAAAGCTTTGACAAAATAGCTTTTTTTTTCCTACTAAGCACAATACAGGCTAGACTGAGATGGTACTTGTGAAAAAAATAAAAAGTAAAAAATGTCTTCTCTCTCTGTTATTCATGAATCCAGGATAAGAGGGAAACAAGATTTTAGAAATAATCATCATTAAATTTAGGAGGACAGAGTATCCTCATGTTGTCATGCCTATGTTCTTTTTTTCTTTTGGGGAAAGTTCAATCTTAAAGGGGTTTTGCCAAGTATATGGTTAATTTGCCGAGAGGTGGGAGTGAAAGTAAAAAGAGATCCTAATTATTATGATTGTTATTGTTTTGTGTTTACATAGCATGCCTCTGCTCCAAGGTGCTTAAGATTAGGGGAAAAATGTAGGAGGAGAGATGTGGTTCGGTACTTGTCATCAATCTGCTGTAACAACCACATAGAAAATCCTCGGTGATTAATGACAAAATGAATGAAACTGTTGAGTGAGTGCACAGATAGTACAATATGTATTGAGTGGGCAAATGTTAAGTGAAAGGAAAAAACGCAAAACGTCATACCGTCTGTACAAGGATTTTCCTGTAGCAGTTGCATTGCAGTAAAATTGCTTGGATGAAGATGCATTCCACTGAGAGGTAGGAAAACATTTTTGTGTGACTAAAGCAAGATCTTACTTAAAAGTAAACTTTGAGGCACTCCTGTTTTTGCTTTTCTCAATGTTGTTTGTTGTGGGGAGGCACAAGCCTCTAATATTAGTGGAAGAGAGAAGCTAGGAAACATGTCTTTGAGCTCTGAGGTGCTTGCATATTTTGAAAGTATGATTTATATGCATGTGTTTGTATTTGATGACTTGGATAATCTGAAAATCAATTTGCTTTGTCAATGCTTCCTGGATTAGAATTCCACTCTTTGGTCCCTATCCTAGGTAAGACATTGTTTGCATCGTGGTACTTGTGAGATGTTGCGGTGGTTGCTAAGGCATTTAAGGTACTGATGGAAGTAAAATGGTTGTCATGGTGACTGATAAAAATAAATGTTGAAAATACCCTGGGTTCTTTCTTTTCCAGTCTACTAAAGAAAATTGAGCGGGAAACATGGAGAGAAAGTGGTGTTTCCTTAATCGCCACTGTAACTCGGCTGATGGAGAGGTTGTTAGATTACAGGTAAGCCCCGTTTCCCAGATACTCTGCGCTCCAGTTAGGAAGTCGAAGAGTCAGAATACAGTTTCACTTGAGTTTATCACTCAAAGAACTGATAATCAGACCATGGAACCTTGTGCAGTAAAATAGTGGACTTTTAACTAGCTAGCTCAATTTTCTCTTTGTTTGTTTTTCCTTTTTTAATGTTTTGTTCTGGGGTTTACGGCAGTTCTTTTAAAGTTTTAGTAAATTGAGAGAGTCCTGTTATTAAGGAAATCCCTTGTTGCTGTTTTTGAAACTCACCCATTAGAATCAATAGACCCATTCATCTTAGTGTGACGGTGTTGTAACAGAGAATTGTATAACCATGCTGCTTTCTTATAGAAGGAGAGAGGGAATGAAACTCACACCGTTACCTTTCAGAGGCATGATTTTTTTTATTTTGAAGTGATCTAAACTGTTGAAGCAGGTCATCCCACTTAAATGCATGGTATTTTAAGAAAAAAAGCTGCATTGTTACTACTGATGGCCAGGCTTACCGACTCCTTTTCAGCCCAGTAAAAGGTGTGTCGTAACATCCCCTCTCCTCTTCCTTAGCCCACTCTCTGTTGAGAGAGGGCACAGCCCACCTGGAAGTGAAATCTACAGTCACGTTGGTGCTCAGGGAGGGTCTGACTGCCCACCCCCCCCCCGCCCCAAACCCCAAGCCTCTTGGGGCTCTGGCCTCCTTGATCCAAACAGCAACTTGCAAATAGCCTCTAGTCTCTGACAGTTTCATTTTTTCCCCTAGAAGAACAAACTGTGTTTGCCCTTAGGAAGGAAGTTCTGAGTTCTGACCCTTGCTTCTTGTTTTTAGGGACTGCATGAAAATGGGCGAGGTAGATGGCAAAAAGATTGGCTGCACCGTGAGCCTCCTGGTTAGTCAATGACTTCCCTTTCCCTCCTTGCATTATAATGTTTGCTTTTTCTCAGAAATACTATATTTTGTTTGTTTTTCTGCCACAGTGTGTCTTTGTCTGAGTGCTTCTTAGAAGAGTTTAGAAGTGTTCTTTGCTTTAGTTTGAATTAAATGCTAGAGAATTCTCAGCTCCCCAGTGTTGCAGAAAGTACCCACTGTAAGATCCCAGGGTGATGCCAGCTTCTCCCTGTTGTCTCACTTTTCTGCCCTGGAGTCCTTTGTTGCTCTCCTAGGAAAAAGGATGATGTCCCTGGAAAAAGATCTTTCCACTTCTGTGTAAACAGTTCCTTTCTACCCTGCTTATATTTATTCTAGATTTTAATAAATATTAATGTTCCTTTCTGAATAAATGACAGTTTTCTGTTTAACACACATATTTTCACTCTATAGCATCTTTGCAAATTAAAGCCATCTGTGGTTAAAGTTTGGACTATACCTGGGATAACCATATAGTTTCTCATCCAAACAAGAAATTTTTGAAAATAAAAATCAGTATCGTAAGGATAATAGGCTACAGCAGAACAGTTCTAGGAACACAAAATTTATCCTGAAAGTTCTCATAACTAATTATCAAATAGAATGATATTCTCACTACAGAGCAAAAGAAGGACTATACATTTACATTCCTTTTTCAAATTTTGGTGTAGGATAAATTGATGCTTTTAATAATTTACATTGATCATATTTAAAATACAAGAATACTCTGTTTCTGGTTCTAAATTTGTGTATATCATGGTTTCTTTTTCTTATTTCACAGAATAGGTATACCTCATCATCTATCCTAAGTATTTGCACAAACAATTCTAATTCTTACTCTGATCCACGAGTCTCTTACATCCATGCCTTTTTGTTCACTATTTGCCTGCACCTTAAAATTTTGTTTTTTCCCCAATTTGATTCTGTCTTGTCTTAGCTTATTGATTTCAGATTTTTTTGTTTTGTTTATTCCCCTCACAGTCCCTCTTCAGAGCTCAGAATTTTTACTTTCTTAGGACTATCTTTCTCCTTTATTTCTTTTCTCGCTGTACTGTTCATCACTGAGTATATGACTTTATCCTTTTTTTTTTTAACCACACCCACCACTTCCTCCTCATTTTTGCATTTAATTGTTACACCCCACCTCTGATACCAGGTGCTAAAAATAGTGAGACCTGAGTATCCTTTGTCAGGCCACCTCTTGTTATGCAGTTTCTTCCATAATTTTTATCATCAGACCCAATAGTAACCTGCAGGCCATCAGGCCAAGCTCATGGGGTCAGCCCATTACCTCTCCTCTTAGCACTTAATGTCTAACCTTGAGCAGAGTCATTCCCACTTCTGAATTTCCTTTCTGTGCTTTCCCCACTGTTTGCCAGCCTTTGGCCGTGGTCAAGGTCCTCAGCCTGATCTCCTTCCGTGTCTCTGCTTGTACATCAATATTTGAGGAAAGAAGCCAAGTGCTCTGTCGTCTTCGGGTTTTCTCAGTCTGTCTCCTTAATCCTGGCTCTTCCCCAGCTCCAAGCCCAAAATCTCATAAATAACCTCAAAGGAAAGCCTTTACCTTTTCCCGAAGGAATCGTCTTCCATTGTCTCCATCTGCTTTCACAGCACCCTCTGTGACCTTGGGAGGTACACTCTTAAGTGTAGACTCTGGGTCCATTTCCTTAACTGGTATAAACAGAAGATATCATTTCCTCGGATGAAAGACTGAATACTCTTGACCTACATGTGTTTACTCTAGTTTCCCAGGAGGAATGAGCCAGAGACAATAAAATCTGTGGTCCCCATCAGTGTTCACATGAGACAAAGAATCTATCTTGTTAGTTTTACACTGACCAAGAATAGTCCTTATAGGAAATGCTAACATTTTGAACACTGTTTTAATTTCAACTGCACAGGAATACTTATTATTAAAGGACCGAATATATAGCTCTGAAGCTAATCTTTTTAGCTTATACTCCATATGGAAAGTTTTCTGATGTTTTCTAGCTGCAATATGCTTCTCTTTAATCACTTACTTCCTCCTGGAGATTTTTCTTAACTCTTTGGAAAGATCAATTCCAGATTGTCTTCAGAGGAACTCTGACTTTCTCTACAAGCTCTGAGTTAAACGGTAGTATTAGACTGCTAAAAATGTGTAATCTTTGACATGACTAAAACTAGGAAATTAATTATTGTTTTATTCTTTCTGTCACTAGTTTTGCCAGACATACATGAAAGAGACTCATCTGCTGACTGGAGATATCTTTTCTTTCTTTTTTTTTTTTTAAAGAACTATTATTCATTTACGGAATGATCAGTTATTTTGTTCCCAAAGAAATCTGCTTCTTACCAGAAAGCTATTGGGAAAAAACAAAACAAAACATTGTTTAATAATGTAAAGGTCTGCTATTGAGTGGTTAGATTTATGTTTATGGTACAATAATTCTTGCTAATTAAAATGATTTTGGTTATAATAAGAGAGAGGTGAAGAGCATTGTTTACTTAGCTTTTTAAAGAACGCTAAGATCTACGGGAAACTGTAGCCTACCAGGCTCCTGTCCATGGGATTCTCCAGGCAAGAATGTTGGAGTAGGGTGCTGTGCCCTCCTCTTGGAGATCTTTCCAACCCAAGAATTGAGCCCAGGTCTATTATGTCTCCTGCATTGACAGCTGGGTTCTTTACGATTAGTGCCACCTGGCAAGCCACTCAAGATTAGTGCCACCCAAGATCTACAGGACACAAGAGGAAAGGGAAAGGATAATGGTATAAATTGGAGGAGGTATTTTTCTATGATCATTTCAACTACATGTCAGCTTCTTGAAGTTAGATGTGTCCTCATATTGAAGAATGGATACCTGTTAGGTAGTGGCCATAAAGCACATTGACCGGAGGCCCTCAGGCTTCAGCCCAAGTACAGTTAAGCAGCCACACTGGCTAGTTTGGTCCGTGACCAAAGCCCTCTCCAGCTAATCAACTTTAGAAATGTTTAAAATTCCTGGCCTTTCCCCCTAGAAAAACCTGTTACTCCTTCAATCAACAGATTTGTCTCCCCATCACTGTTCATTTTTCATTCTAAACACCAAGTAGCATCTGTCAAAAGAATAGCAATAGTAATGATAGTAGTTCAGATGGCTGTAAGCAGAGAGTTCATAAGATCTGCAGTGATCTGCTTGCTGAAGGAGCCTTATACAGAGCCTCACAGCATCACGCTTTTGCTGAGTTCCAACTTCTTACACTTTTGCTCCTATGTTTACAAAGTTCAGTGAGGACTAACATACTTTCTATATTAGAAAATTGATATTGATAAAGAAATAGATGTGGCGACCTGTAATGTAAACATTTAAAATAACAACATAATGTGTTCAGTTAAGTCAAAGTTGAGTTTCTGATGATGAATGTTAAACATTTTAGAGAAGTTTAAATAAGATCCAGATACTTTGTTTTCATAAACCAAATGTTTCCAGTAAGCATGCCCTTGTAGCAATAATTTGAAATAAAATCTCTTACAAATCCCTTTATGTTGTAGTCATAAACTGGAAGCCTTTAATTCATCATAAAATAATTTTAAGATGAAAGAAATTATCCTTTGACTATCAGTGATCAAATGTAATAAATAGATTAATATCTTAACATATTTTTAATATTTTAGTTGAATTTTTAGAGTAGTTCATTGGCAGTTAAACTTAACCAAAAAACAATAGAAAGTAACAAAAGAAATGTGAATCAGTGGTAATAACATCCCCCCCAGGAGTTACCAGCCTATCCAGTTATTGGTAGGTAATTTTTAATACAGACAGTGTTGAATTAAAGATATGTCACTGTCTTTTGCCCTTGACTGGCTGTCCAAAGGTTAAGACTGCACTAACAATGCAGGGAGTGCAGGTTCTATCCTTAGTCAGGGGACTAAGATTCCACATGCCATGTGGCACAGCCAAAATAAAATGAAAGAAATGTCAAATATATATATATATATATATATATATATATATATACATGAATGACTGTGTCCCTTACTTAATTTTGTAAGACATTTATATGAAAAATTTGTCTGTTTTCTTGGTTCAAGACATGAAACTTCAAGCAGAGTAAAGGGTAGATACCTGCCAACCTAACTGTTGAAAAATTATCCATACTTATACTCTTTTTTTTTTCTCTTAGAACTTCTATAAGACTGAACTGAACAAGGAGGAGATGTATATACGCTACATCCACAAACTCTATGATCTGCACCTCAAAGCACAGAATTTCACAGGTAATGTGTCTTTTGACTTGAGTTGGGGAAAGTGGGCTGGTCACTGTTATATTAAATATAATTCCTCTGTTTTTTAAATTAGAGCTGAAGACTCAAGCATTTCTCCTTTTAAAATTGGAATTTAGAACCGGAATATATATGTTTTTTCTTTACTATATCTATTTACATAATTTTTTAGGAGTTGGCTTTGGGATTGGTTTTTGAGTGGTTTATAAAATACACACCTAGCTTTTTACAGTTAGTATTTTAGAGTTAGTATTTTAGAGTTAGTATTTCACCACTTCAAGTTAAATATAGGAACTTTACAACCTCCCCACTGGACATTGTAATAGTCATAAGCATATACGTATGTACATTGAAAAATTCCATTGTATAGTGTCATAATTTTTAAGTCATACCTATTTTAAAGAATTTAAGAGAATAAAAATCATCTATTATATTTACTCAGATATTTACCATTCCTGTTGCTCTTTCTTCACTCATGAAATTCTCAATTTTCCTCTGTTAACATTTTCATTCAATCTCTAGAACTTGTTACAGTATTTCTTTTAGAACAGATCTAGTAGTGAAGAATTCTTAGTTGTCCTTCATCTTTAGTTTACCTTTATCCCTGAAGGAAATGTTTGCTGGATACAGTTGGACAGTGTCTTTGTAACAGTACTTAAAACTTTTATTTTCTTTTGGCCTCCATTGTTTTTGATGAGAGCTGTAGTCATTTAAATTGTTCCCCTGTATGTAATGTGTAATTTTCTCTGGTTGCCTTTAAGACTTTGTCTTTGGTTTTCAGCACTTCAATTATGATATATATATATCAGCATGGTTTTTTTAAAGTGTGTACTGGTTGGGTTTGCTGAGCCCCTTGGATCTCTCAACATTTCTTTCACCAAATTTGGGAAACGTTCAGGCATTATTTCTTCAAATATATTTTCTGCACTGATTCTCTGTTTTGGGACTCCAGTTTTATCGATATTAGACCATTTGGTATTGTTCTATAATTTCCTGGGGTGCTGTTTTGTGGGAGGGGTTTCAATTTTTTTATTCTTTCTGTTTTTCAGATTGGATAATTTCCATTTATCCATTTTCAAGTTCATTGGCTCTTCTTTATCATTTCCATTCAACTACGGAGCCCTTCCAGTGAAGTTTTAATTTTTTTAATTTTTTATTATTTGTCTAAAAGTTTATTTAGTTATTTTTAATAGCTTCAATGACTTTGCAAAAATTTGTATTTTTCTCTTCATTTCACAAGTGTTCACTTTTACTTCAAGTAGCACGGTTATAATAGCTGTTTCATAGTATTTGCCTGTAATTTCAACAACTGAATCATCTTAGAGTTGGCATCTGTTAATTGCTTTTTCCCTCTGAGATTTATTTAGTTTTCCTGGTTCTCTGAATGTCAAGTAATTTTGGATTGTATCCCAGACATTTTGAATATTGTGAGATTCTGGGTTTTGTTAAAATCTTCAAAAAATCAATCCAGCTAAGTTCAGACTTAAAGTCCCGAGTTACCTTTTGAAGGTCGGTTTAGTTTTCAAAGCCTTTGCTGCACTTCCGTGGTCTTTCCTGCTGTGTGCCCCCTGGGGAGAACCTGGGACGAGGACAGTTATCTATACCATAGTTCATTTATCAAAAGCTTTGTTATGTTGATTCTGATTCATTCTATACGTGTACAGCTTAAGGGTGAGCCCAGGAAGTCATACACATAATTTGAAAATTCCTTTCTCCATCTACTTGCTCCCTCTGATCTTTCTCACTCTTAGCATCTCCCAAGAGCTCCTTTTCCTGATACTCTCGCCTAATCAGAGCCGAGTACTCAGAGCCAAGACTTGATCCTCCACACTATGATCTACTATGTATAGTCAGCCTCCCTGGTAGGGGGAAGGCAGTGAAAGAAAATAGAAAAATGGAAGTTGCCACTGTGACTGCCCCTCATGTCACAATGCAGGTTTGCAGCTTTGTTCCTGGGTCTCAGAGTGGACCAGAAGAACACAAAGTCCTCCATCCCACAGAAGGTCCTTTTCCCAGTTCTCTGACTAGAGGAGCTTTTCCTGTCTGTTTTCCATTTGAAGTTACAGGAAACAGGGAAGGCTAAGCCTGGAGATATAAAAGGCAAAAAGGTAAAAACCAGGAGCTCACCACTATGTCATCCTCCTCTAAGTATTGATTTTCCTGTTCTGTCTACCTTCTTGTTTACTTTTCAGAATTCTCTAATAGTTGCTTTATATATTCTGTCTTGGGTTTTTAGTTGAATCAGTGAGAAAAAATACACTAAAATGTGCATACCACATCTTAACCAGAATGAGAACCCTTTAATTGGATTTAGAAATTACAAATCTTAGTCTTTTGGCACGTTGTTCTTCCAAGGAACTCCTGAATCTTGGTTCCTCCCCCAGCTTTGAAAGAGTAAAGGAACATTTTCTGAAGTGATGCTTATGTTCCCAGGATTTAAGCATGCCTCTAGCTACGGTTCCACTATATCAGTTAAGAGAATTGCTTAAAAGTTAAAAGTTCCCAGTTCTTGACTCAGACTGGAGACCTGTATGATATCTTTGATACCTCCCCTTCATGAGGTGCTATTGGTTCTGCTTCCTAAAAATGAAAGCCATATCCTTTCTTATTGTTTCCAGTTTCACTGCCTCAATCAGGCCTTCATCGTCTCTCTCTTGGACTGCTTCTTAACTCTCCCGAGTTATTCACTAGAGCAGGGATCAGTAAACTTCAACCTGCAGCACTGTCATTTGATTATTTAAAGAATGTTTTAGCAAGTTTTCATCTTCTGGGATATACTTTTTAAAACTTCCATCCCCTGTAGTTATGACTGCATGTGCCAGGCCTCTAGAAGTTAGTGTGTTAAGCTGAACCAACTTGATTGGAGTTGCTGTCCATACATAGGGCTTGTTTTCCAAAGAAAAATATTGTTTAGAGTAGCAAACTTATAAGCCTGCTCAGGCATGTTGTAAAGCCGCTGGAAAAGTAACTTGGAGCAAGTTTTGTGAATGGAAATGTAGTGCTCAAGTCACATTCTGCTTTAAAAAGTTGTGACAAATACAGATGACTTAAAAAAAAAAAAAAGAATGTTTTATTAAAACTCCAGCCACACCCACTTAATTACATATCGTGTATGGTTGCTGTAGCACTCAGATGGCGTAGCTGAGTAGTTGCAACAAAGACTGTGTGTCCTACAAGCCTAAATATTTGACTGTATGATCCCTGAGAAAAAACTTTGTCACTCCCTTCTCTAGACGTAACTCTATCAACTCATGTATTCTACAAAGTAAAGCTCAAAGTCTTTATTCAAGGCCCATCATAATTGAAGCAACACCTGTCCATTACAGCCTAATGTATTCTTGCTTACCTCTAATACTGTGTTCATTCTTTTTATCCTTCAGAGCCAGCTCCTATGTCATCTTTTTCATGAAGTCTTTATCTTCCTTCTCTCTCCCTCACCAACTCCATGAGCTCGCACCCCCTGCCATGGGCTGAATTAATGTTTCATACTCTTTTCCCATTGCAGTTTTTTCAGGTTTCCATTCAAGTATTCATCATATCATTTTATTCATAGTTATATGACAAATGTGTGTGTGTGTGAGTGTTGACAAGTAGGTAGGTAGGTAGGCTGAGAGATCTTTAGTTGAAGGGTAAATTCCTTGAGGACAGAGATGATATTTTCTTGTTAGTCTTCTCAGTTGTTAGATTAGTGCCTAGTGCTGTGAGATTTAAATAAATGCATTACTAAGAATGCACTCAGATTTTAACACCCCAAGAGCAGATTTTTCTCCTTTAATATTGTTAATTCCTTAATCACCAAGGAAGCCCCAGTATCTCTTCACACAGATGTCCTGATAGTCTTGATTAAATAAACCAAGATTTTTTAGCTGACTCTGTTGTCTAGAAGTTTAAGTAGTCATTTTAAAGTAGTTAGCAGCTAATATTAGAAAAATGGTGAACCTGTTTTTTGTTTTTTTATCTGTGAAAACAATCTAGTAGACTTGTTTAATTTTGAAGCCCATAAAAAAAAAACAGAAGAAATAAGAGAGGGAAGTGAGGACAAGCTCTTGCAGATATGTAACAGATATATTTTGGTTTTCTGAAACTCCAAATCTGTCACCTTATATTTTGAAAATGTATAAATCTTTTTTCTTTAATTTGTTTACTTAGCTTGGAGTTTTTATGTTCCCCAAAGCCATAAGAAATAAGTTATTTTCCCATATAACATTTTACTCATTTCTTCTCTGTCCTCATTTCTGTGGGTCCTTGGAGAAAGTGGAATTGATGGAAAAACTTCTGTCTTTACAGGATTTGTTTCTTATGGCTTAATCCTTTCCAGCCGTCTGTGACAATGCCCTCCATTGCATGATTCGTCTCCACATTTATCCTGTGTTACTTCTTTCTGCATATTGATATCTTCCCTGTGCAATTCTCAAAACAATGGAATGAGATAGCCCATATTTAATTATGTGAGATGGCCTTTTGTTCAAAATTGTAAACACTTTTAAGTACATTGTTCATAATTTTGGATGTAAGTCATCTTTCTCTTTTCAGTATGTAATACAGTCTTCTAAAGTAACATAGGAATAAACATGCAACATATTGTAAGAAAACATCTTTGATGTGCTGAGGTTTTCCAAAAACCTCAGTAGTCTGTTGCTGACACCTCAGAGGCATACGTTTCCTTTAATGAAAATTTTCTGCAGTTTTCTTCACACATGCCGTTTACCCCTGATATACATTGTTATCTTCCGGAATCAACTTCTGATCCAGGTGTAACTTGCTTTCACACTTTACCACGTCACCCACCGGTCATTTGTCAGCTTGCTTTGCTGGCCTGCCAGTTGTTGTTCATTCACTAAAGTCATGTCTGACTCTCTGTGACCACATGGACTGAAGCACGCCAGGCTTCCCTGTTTTTCGTTATCTCCTGGAGTTTGTTCAAACTCATGTCCATTAACTTGGTGATGCCATCCAACTATCTCATCATCTGTCACCCCCTTCTCCTCCTGCCATCAGTCTTTCCCAGCATCAGGTTCTTTTCCAGTGAGTCAGCTCTTCACATCAGATGGCCAAAGTATTGAAGCTTCAGTTTCAGCATCAGTCCTTCCAGTGAATATTTAAGGTTGATTTCCTTTAGGATTGACTGGTTTGATCTCCTTGCTGTCCAAGGGACTCTCAAGAGTCTTCTCCAGCACCACCGTTCAAAAGCATCAATTCTTTGACACTCAGCCTTCTCTATGGTCCAACTCTCACATCCATACATGACTACTGGAAAAACCATAGCTTTGACTAAACCAGACCCTGGTCAGCAAAGTGATGTGTCTGCGTTTTAACACACTGTCTAGGTTTGTCATAGCTTTTCATCCAAAGAGCAAGCATGTTTTAATTTCATGGCTACAGTCTCCATCTGCAGTGATTTTGGAGCCCAAGAACATAAAATCTACCACTGTTTCCACTTTTTCCCTATCTCTGTACCATGAAGTGATGGGACTGGATGCTTTGATCTTAGTTTTTTGAATGTTGAGTTTTAATCCAGCCTTTTCCCTCTCCTCTTTCACCTTCATCAAGAGGCTCTTTAGTTTCTCTTCGCTTTCTGCCATGCAGAGATCCAGGGAATAGCAAGGAGAGATAAGAAAACCTTCTTAAGTGAACAATGCAAAGAAATAGAGGAAAACAATAAAATGGGAAAGACTAGAGATCTCCTGAAGAAAACTGGAGATACCAAGGGAACCTTTCATTCAAGATGTATACAATAAATGACAGAAACAGCAAGGACTTAACAGAAACAGAAGAGATTAAGGTGGCAAGAATACACAGAAGAACTGTACAAAAAACCTGCCAGTAGTTACTTCTTCGACCCTTCTCAGGGGCAGCTCACCCACACCTGACCTTCCAGCCATCCCTTGGACCTTCCCAGGGCAAACATTACTTGAACAGCAGTTTACAGATTAGAAACACTTCATTACTCCCCACTTTTTCCATTTTATTTATTGTGGCAAAATGTACATAACATAAAATTTGCCATCTTACCCATTTTTCAGTGTACACTTCAGTGGCCATTAAGTGCATTCATGTTGTTGGGCCACCATCACCACCATCTGTCTCCGGAACTTCTTCATCCACCCAATCTGAAACCCTGTGCACATTAAACAGTAACTTCCCATTTTCCCCTCACCCATCTCTGGCACCACTATTCTACTTTCTCTGTGTATAAATTTGACCTTCATTGCCTTTTTGGTCCCTCCCTGTGGGCAGCTGAGATGTGGGAAGGGGTTCCCTCTGACCTCCCCACTCACTATTCCACCTTTACATTGTGGCATGGTTAGTCTCAAGGATATTTTTTGAGAGCTCAGGGAGATACAAAAGAAACCTGAGAGGCAAAGATGGTCATTCTGGAGCTGTGTCATTAAGAGAAAATAGGAATTATTCAGCAGCTAAAGGCTTGAAGGAACAGGCTGTGAAGGACCCCAGGTGTGGGTTGGTGTGATAAGGGAGAGGAATCGTAGTTTGTTCAGGTGACAGGAGCAAAGAGTGTGGACAGACAAACAAAGATGCCCTTAGGGTTTTTTTAGATGCTTGGCATTATAAGGGTATGTGGGTAATTAAAAATTAGGAAGTGATCTCAGGAGGCCTCAGGGAAAATGAGGATGCTGTTCAAATACGGCATAGCTCTGATGATCTTGTTATCATCATCATCTGTCTTGTCCCCTGCAAAGCAGTCTTCCATGGCAACCCACGTCATGGCAGATTTGGCTGCTTCTACATCCACTGATTATTTGACACCCTCCAGCAGACATTTACTCTGTCCATCTCACCCCAGGAAAGGGCCTGCCCCATGTCCACGCAGTGGAAGGCGCCTGTGTCCCTGACAGGCAGCCGCCTCTGGATCAGGATGCATCATGTTTCATTCAGCAAAAGTGATGATGGAGTCGGGGGGCTGGAGGCTTTTTAGGGAGACAGTAGCAAGCTCATAGAAGCAGGCTCCTTCTTACCCATCATAAGTGGGGACATTGGGAAAATGTGAGTGGAGGGACCAGATCATGGGCGGCCTTCTGTGTCACTTTAGGAAGTCTAAATTCATTCTATTGTTAATAGTTACTGAAAATCATTGACTTGTTTTAATCATGGGAGCAATGTGATCATTTACAGTGAAGAAGACTTGTATTAGTAACAGCTTGCACCCTGGATGCTGGGGGATAAGAGATTGCTGGTGGGTGATGAAAAGTTTTGCTGCAATCGCTGAAATTACTGGGTTGAGCTCACCAAAGGTAATTAGAGGCAAACCCAGCCAGAACCTGTGCCTTACCAGACTTCTACACTTAAAAGACAAGAGAATAGTGATGGGGACCAAGGCCTTTCTTATCACAGCTATATTTTATACATTGAGATGGCCAGATCACAGTACTGGAACATAACATGTTACTTAGGAGCCTTATGTGTAGTTATCCTTAAAGCAAATAAGTGAAGAAAAAGAATTACCATTTATGGATATTGTATTAAAAGTTACTACTGTGTCATTTCAGACATGTGTGGAGATGGTAGGTAAATGGATACCTAACATAAGGGTTTTATCATTTTATTCAGTTTAGTAAATAAGTTGGCTGTTACAGTGTCAGGTGAAAAAAATTATTATAGTCTTTCATCAGAGACAGTGAATTCTGGTTCCCATTCTTGATGTATTTGGCTGTATTTATGGCTCAGGAAAAGAAGAGACCTGCAGAATGGCAAGTATCCTATTAAATACATTACCTGTTAACTGTGCTTAAGCCTGTGGGTCACTGTTTCTATGCACGTGGATAGAATGGCATCCCTCTACATGTTTCCCCAGGAAATTCCCACTACACCAAACATGTGATGACTTTAGTGACCATTACTGAAGCTTTATGGGGCCAGCCAGAGGGGCTGTCAGAGTACACAGCCCACCCAGGTTGTTATCTCTCTCTCTCTCTCTCACACACACACACTCTTCTTACCCAATGTTTCTACCCTTTCTGGTCCTTTCTCTGTTGGCTGTTAAAAGATTGTAAAAGTTTTTCTTTTCTGAACTCAGCTTTTCTCTAGCTTTTCCCCTTCTACATGCTGTCTGTACCCTGATACCCCCCCACACACATATACAATAAGTCCCCTACATACAAACTTTCAAGTTCCGAACTTTCAAGGATGTGAACATGTGTTCCATCAATGTCAGCGTGAGTGAAATGACAGCTTGCCCTCCGTCTCCTATTGCTGACGATCCTTCAGCTCTGCCATCTCCCACCTCCTCTCACGTGTCCAGTGAGGAACTCTTCTTGCCTGTTCACTCGATGCCAGCCCCCGTGTGCCAGCTGTTGTACCATGCTACCATACTTTCAAGGTGCTGCACTTTAAAGATGTTTTCTTTATTTTTTGTGTGTTTTTTTAATGTATTATTTGTGTGAAAATTATTACAAACCTATTACAGTACAGCACTATAAAGCTGATTATATTTGTTGGGTACCTAGGCTAACTTTGTGGACTTATGAACAAATTACACTTAAGAACACACTCGCAGAACAGAACTCATTTGTATATAGGGGACTCACTGTATCACATTCACATTTTTCAGCCTTTTATTCGTCAAGAGAATTGAGCTATCATTTTTTATTTCTTAAGCATGCCCTTTTTTGCCAACAAAGATCCATATAGTCAAAGCTATGGTTTTTCTAGTAGTCATGTATGGATGTAAGAGTTGGACCATGAACAAGGCTGAGTGCTAAAGAACTGATGCTTTTAAACTGTGGTGTTAGAGAAGACTCTTGAGAGTCCCTTGGACAGCAAGGAGATCAAACCCGTAGGGTCAAATCAATCCTAAAGGAAATCAGTCCTCAATATTCATTGAAAGGACTGATGTTGAAGCTTCAATACTTTGGCCATCTGGTGTGAAGAGCTGATTCACTGGAAAAGAATCTGATGCTGGGAAAGACTGATGGCAGGAGGAGAAGGGGGCGACAGAGAACGAGATGATTGGATGGCATCACCGATTCAATGAACACGAGTGTGAGCAAACACCAGGAGATGGTGAAGGACAGGGAAGCCTGGCGTGCTGCAGTCCATGTGGTCGCAAAGGGTTGAAGACGGCTGAGTGACTGAACAACAACTCAGCATGCCTGTGGAGACTGCCCATAGCCCCCTGCCACGGGGTTCACCAGGGAACCTATGCAGCAAATGAAAGCGCGTCTCCCCTACATTTTGAATCAGCTACAGAGCTATCCTTAAACATTTTTATTATGCCAGTACATATGAACAATAGGGGGAAACATAGACGGGAAGGAGAGAAAGAGAAGGTAAAGAGAACCAGAAGATCAAACACAAGTCTCCGGTAATTCCATCTCCCGAGGCACTTCTCATTCATTCACCTTCCATTGCATATGTCCTGGACACGTGTTCTTCAGTATCATGAGATTCAGAAAAAAGTGCTTATAAAAGCTTGTCTTGAGCCAGCTGCATGGGGGTCCTGTCTCGATCATCACCTTCCCGCTTATCTTTCAGAGGCTGCATATACGCTGTTGTTATATGATGAGCTGCTGGAATGGTCTGACCGGCCCCTCCGGGAGTTCCTGACCTACCCCATGCAAACGGAATGGCAGCGCAAGGAGCACCTGCACCTCGCCATCATCCAGAACTTTGACAGAGGCAAGGTAAGTGGCCCCAGCCACCTGTGTCCCTTCCCAAGGTGACTGTCACATTTCCTTTATTTCTAGTTCATTGGTGGCCACCTCTTCAAGCAGGGGCCCTCGTATTTTCAGTGCATTAACAACTCCCAAGAGTTGACTGAAAATAAGATTCCCAGGCCCTACTCCTGCGAATTCTAATTAAGTAGGTCTCGCTTGGACCAGGGATTCTGCGATTTTAATCAGGACTCCAGAAAATTCCAGTGTATATGAACTTGGACCCCACCTTGAGAGATCCTCAACTAGAAGTTTCAACATCCAGGCATTTTGTTATCTGAAAAACCAATATCACACCTCCCCTACCTCCCCAAACTGGCACATAGTATTCTGTCCCAGTCCACTTTTTTTAAGGTGAAATAAATGAAACTAAATTTATTTACAGAATTTTATGACATCCCGTCATGTACTCAGAGTTGCCATGGGGTGTTGAAAACCTCCCTGAGCTAATAAAGCAATTCAGCATGTCACCTCCCTGCCACCTGCTCCCTCTTCAAGGGTTTGCAATGCTCTTGGAAAAAAAACGTGAATCTGACCCCAGTTGATTTGAACACTTGGATGCTTTGGTGATACATGTCTTAGATTTAAATATATTTTTCAAAGTGCCAAGGTTAAACAGGAAATGAAAATACACCCAGTGGCTGTCATTCTTTTATAAAACATAATTGGGTACTCCTAAAAATTTGATGCAAGGCAATTGCTTCTTTCCTATCCTCTTCTATTATTTATCTAACTACCCTGACATATTGTTCATTACGTTAATAGCAAAGAAATGCCTCTGTGTCCTCCCACAGTAAACTTTCCACCTGCAAAATAAGCTGTTACAGAACCTCTCTTGGCCCATTCCCAGGAGTCTGTGCTTTATGAGGACTTGGAGACTATGGCCCATGGGTCAAACAGCTCACTGCCTGTTTCAGTTCAGCCCACAAACTAAGAATCACTTTTATGTTTTTAAATGGTGGTCAAAAGAACTCAAAAGAAGAATGGTATTTGGCCTGTGAAAATTATATGAAATTCATATTTCAGTTCTCAATAAAGTTTTATTGGAACACAGCCAAGCTCATGTGTGTCTGCGGATGTTTTCATAGTTTAATGGCAGTTGTGACAAAGGTTGTATGTCCCACAACACCTAAAGCATTTACTGTTTGGTGAAAAAATTTGCAGACACCTGGGCTAGATCAAAGAATTTTTGCATTTCTGCTGAGAATAACCAGCTGGCTTAGACCCTTACAGTTTACAAGTACACTTGGGCCAACAAGGAATCCACTGAGCCAGCTGTGGATAATTGGACCTTAGGGGTCAGTGGCAGTTCCCCCTACCCGAGCCCTAAGGGGCTGCTCGTTCATCTCCTTAGCCATTGTGGAATTGCAGTCATTTTAGCATGATCATTTTGTTTATTTTTTTACCTATAAATTATTGCTTTATTTTTTTTTCCGTTTTATTGAAGTGTAGTGATTTACAGTGTTGTGTTAATTTCTTCTGTACAGCAAAGTGACTCATCTGTACATATATATATTCTTTTTCATATTCTTTTTCCATTTTGGTTTGTCACGGGATGTTGGATATAGTTCCCTGTGTCACACATTAGGACCTTGTTGTTTATTCATCCTATATGTACTAGTTTGCATCTGCTAATCCCAAACTCCCAATCCATCCATCCATTCCTTCCCCACCCCCGCTTGGCAACCACATGTCTGTTCCCATGTCTGTGAGTATGTTTTTGTTTCATAGGTGTGTTGATATGTGTTGTATTTTAGATTCCACATAAGTGATATCATATGCTATTTATCTTTCTTTTACTTACTTCACTTAGCGTGATAGTCTTTAGGTGCACCCATGTTGCTGCAAATGGCATTATTTCATTCTTTTTGATGATTGACTAATATTCTAGTGTATATCTGTGTGTGTGTACACCACATCTTCAGGATAATAGTTTTGAGATGATAATGAAATGTTGTTTTTGCACCATATGTTAATGACTTGTAGCTTATCATTTTCAACTCTCTAAATATTTTTAATAATGAACTTGTTAATTGCATTCTGTTTTCATGCTTAAAATTGCAGTGGTTCTATTAAGGGTAGGTTTTAAAGGTTAAGAAGTAAGGCTTGATCATCTGAGAGCGGTCCCCTCTTGACCTCTGGATGGAAATTAGTAAATGCCATGAGATTGTTAACATATATGTCATTCACTTGTCCACAGTGTTGGGAGAACGGAATCATCTTGTGCCGGAAGATTGCAGAGCAGTACGAGAGTTACTATGATTACAGAAACCTGAGCAAGATGAGGGTAAGGTACCTGCATGCATCCTAATCAGGTTATGGAATCTTTTTTTAGATTAAGTTCCTCACATGGTGCTAGGAAGTCAACTTTGTGATCATCTTGATGTGTCTTATAGAAAGGTTTTGAAAGATGCCTTTCCTCTGAAGCATACTCCTCTATTTATCCAGAGAAATAGCATGTTAACCTGTGTGATGCTTTTGATTAATATGCAAAATGTAAGCTGTTGATCTATTCTAGATACTACATCTGAAATATAAAATTTAAAACAGGATTAATACTTTTTGTTGGAAGAGCTTATCACTTGCACACAAATCTCAGTAATATTCCATTCTTAGTCCCATCATCTGTGCAGAAATGGCTAGCTGACACATTTTGAAAGATTTGGGGGCTAACTTCTGTAGGTATCAAATCTTTTTAGCTTCAGAAATATGTTTTTATTTGCTAAAACTGAAACCAAGGTCTTAGTACCCAAGAGCTCAAGGAGTTTAATATTCTGTCTCCCTAAACCAAATCTTTTATATTGAGGTAGCCAAAAAGTTCACTTGGGTTTTTGCGAAACATCATACAAAAACCCAAATGAACTTTGGCCAACTCAATACCTTCTCTTCTTGAAGGTTCAAGCAAGTCCCTCTGGTACTCCACATCCTTATTCTTGTCAGGTCAAACATGTGATATCATTGTGTTACATTTAAGCTCTTCAGGGCTTCTTAAACAGGATCATCAGATTATATATACATATGCATATACATATATATTTAAAAAAATGATGATATTGCCTTTTCATTCCAAGGTAGCAATATAAGAGATGATACTCATAAACCTTTAACAACCCAGTACCCCTTATACCACAAGTAACTTCTTCCTCTGGCAGGAGCCAGCCCTGTATCTTGGGCATACTGTTTCATGTCAGGAGTTCATCAGTATTTCTCGTAACAGGAAAACCAAGGAGGAAAAGCCTTGTTTTAACTTCAGCCCATCACGCTGGCTTTGGCAGGCACTGCAGTTTCACGTAAAAATGTCCCTGTGCTTCTCTTTGCATCCTGTCCCCAGAACAGACGCAAGGTTACAGTGTTTACCTGTGAGGGCCCTTGGGTGCCATAGTCACTAAGATTTTTATAAACCCAAAGCTTTGCACTTCATGCCAAGTGCTCTTTTGGGTGTTATTACGGGGGGTGGAGAAAGGGGAGATATTTTCAATTGCAATGTTAGTCTTTCTCTGGAAACCCTGGGGATGATAATACCATGAATGGAAAGCCATTATCTTTATGTACTTCATGCTTCCAACCTCATCAAAGACACTCACCAGCCTTCAGCTCCCACAGCACTTGCACTGTGGGCCCCATTTGGTTTGTTGGTTTATCCCCATTCAACCTGTACAAGGTTACATCTTCCAGATGTCCTGAATTACCATGACCTAGGAGAACTGAATGCTCAGGTGAGTACAAGAATTCTCCAGGAAGATTTTGCCTCTAAGAGTTCATGTTAATTTTTATTGTGAAGAAAATATTTTGATAGACTACGTGCATAGAAATCATTTTCTCTGGTGAGAACAAGTAGTAATATACTCGATCCTTTAAAGTAGAGGTCAGGAAACTACAGCCTGTGGACCTCACAGAATTGAGTAGTTTTGACAGGGACCAGGTGACTTGTAAGGTCTGAAATATTTATTGTCTGGCCATTTACAGAGTAAGTTTGTTGATCTCTGCCTTAAAGCATAGAAAAGGAGTCAACCTTCTTTTCTGCAAATGGAACTAAAGTGACATTCTCCTTTTTTTATAGAAGAAATATCCTCTTCTATAAAGTGGTAGAGCTAAAAGATGAGATAAAATGATTAAAATACCCCCTGTTCTTTGCTAGATGATGGAAGCCTCTTTGTATGACAAAATTATGGACCAGCAGCGTCTTGAACCAGAGTTCTTCAGAGTTGGATTTTATGGGAAAAAGTTTCCATTTTTCTTAAGAGTAAGTAATATACTACTTAATTTGCTTTCATGCCTCCAATATAGCTATCCCAATCAAGCAAACTAAGATATGAATGACATATTTTCCTTTTAAGGCAGGTAATAACATTACGAGATTCTCTTCTAACTTTAGTTTGCAAACCCCATACTCATAGAATGCCTTGTTTTGAATAATTTCCCAAGATTTCAAACAATCAGTTGAATTTTCTTCCTACATTTCAAAGCTTATTATATATTATGAGCAATCTTTGGCAATTACAGTTGTTTCCCTTGTATGATTGGTAGCATTACTTCTGTTCAGCCTGCAATTTCCATAGAGTTAGTCTAGAGAAAAATGGCGGGCGCTACAGGGCCTGGGGGTCGTAGACCACAGAAAACACAACAGTTTCACATCTTGTGGAAACTGCCTCCAGGGTCCAGAGGACCATTGTTTGTCCTAGCTGACTTTGAAAAGGTAAATGCCACCCAGCAAAGAGGTTCAACTTATTGCTAGTAGAAACTTTCTACAAAGGGAAATTTTCGACTTTCTAAAGTACCTACCAGATAATAAAATATTTGACTCCATTCTTACCACCGTTCGCATTTGGCCAAGTAGTCTCTTATGTGCTGAAATAACTTACATAACACTTCAGTTTGTAACATCTCATTTATACTCACCTAAAAGCATTGGAAAGGAGGAGAATGCACCTTCTCCAGCAACTGAGGAGGAGTGTTTGGAATAATTTGTAACATTGAATGAATTCAGTACAAAGTTTAAATCTTAAATATCTTCCTTTAGCTGTTGGTACCTATGAATAGATACAGGATGGGGATACTTGAAGGAGGACAGAGAGGAGAAACATTTGACTTCACTGCTTCTTTAATAATCATTCATGTATCTGCCTTTCAGAATGAAGATATATATGTATGTGTGTATATATATATATATGTATAAAATACCTAAACACCATAGGCAAAGATTCACTTAGTATCGCATAAAACAAATGCTCAGAAAGCAAATCAGTCGTCTAACTGATTGAAATAACCATGTATTTGGGTACCACACAGACCTAAGTAAAATCCCTTTGCTGGGTTAAGGAGGATCCACATGATGGACATGTCACATTGTCAGCTCTGCAGATGGACCTGCCTGCAGACAGAGGAAAGCTTCATTCCAAGTCAAAACTAGTGGCAAATTCAGAACACTTAACTGAATTTGAAAGACTGTGTCTTCAAAGTGGACACGCTGGTCCTGGGCTGTCATCAGCCACTTCCTGGAGAGTGCAGGGTCTGGGTCCAAGTTCTAAGGGGAGGAGGGACATTCTGGAGCTGTGAGCAGCACAGAGGGCTGGAGACCCCACAGTAGGGCCAAGACATGATTCTTATGCTGCAGACCACCCCTTCTTCTCTTGGCTCAAAATAATGCAATGATTCTGCTTTTTTCCATATCATACTCAGCGCTACCTGATCCATTATACAGAGAGTAGGTACAGTGCTTAGGGACCATAATATTCGTAGATGGTTCATAAAACTGTTTTCTTTTTTTTTTTTCCATTTATTTTTATTAGTTGGAGGCTAATTACTTTACATCATTACAGTAGTTTTTGTCATACATTGAAACGAATTAGCCATGGATTTACATGTATTCCCCATCCCAGTCCCCCCTCCCACCTCCCTCTCCACCCGATCCCTCTGGGTCTTCCCAGTGCACCAGGCCTGAGCACTTGTCTCATGCACCAACCTGTGCTGTTGATCTGTTTCACCCTAGATAATATACATGTTTCAATGCTGTTCTCTTGAAACATCCTACCCTCGCCTTCTCCCAGAGTCCACAAGTCTGTTCTATACATCTGAGTCTCTTTTTCTGTTTTGCATATAGGGTTATCGTTACCATCTTTCTAAAGTCCATTTTAAAAATCAGAAGAAAACAGTGAACTTTCAGGTTAAAGAAAATGTTAAAATATATATTATAGTGTATATTATGGGTGTGAGTGCACACTGTCATGCCCAACTGTTTGCAACCCCATGGACTGCCTGCCAGACTCCTCTGTCCATGGAATTTTCCAGGCAAGAATACTGCAGTAGGTTGCCATTTCCTCCTCCAGGAGATCTTCTCAATCCAGAGATTGAACCTGCATCTCCTGCATTGCAGACAGATTCTTTATCTGTTGAGCAATCAGGGAATCCCATAGTGTATACTATACAATGGATTGTTATTTAATAGTGTATATTGTACATTAGGTTATTATTGATATATTTGTCGTTATACCAAATGAGTCATACAGTATGATTTTTAATATTTTTAATAGAGAAAGCAGCCCATAAAAGTTGTATTGTAGCCCTGATCAAATTCTGAATTCAGCTAACAAGTATATTATAAAGTACCATAGATCTCTATTGTGTATGTGTGATTAGTGTTAATTAAAAGTGAAGATTTTTAAAGGTCAGAAGTAGTTTAGGAGCCATAATTTTAAAGGAAATCTGGCAAATTAGAAGACATATCAGCTAATAAAGTGAATTCTGTTAATATATCAATTGGAATAGATCAATATATCATCTTTCTTTTGAAAACAGCTTTTCTAGAAATAAATGGCATTTCCTTCTAAATGAAAGAGAAGTGTCACCCTCTATTGGTTTCTAAATGGCACTGCACCCTTTGGAATCACGGGACTAGACTTTTTAAGAAATCAGGTTCTATCTAGTCTGTTCTTTGATTTAAAAACAAATATCAACTTTAAAAATTTCCTTTCATTGTGTGATCCATTT
Source organism: Odocoileus virginianus (assembly GCF_023699985.2). NCBI lineage: Eukaryota > Metazoa > Chordata > Mammalia > Artiodactyla > Cervidae > Odocoileus > Odocoileus virginianus. The sequence goes on along the minus strand of NC_069674.1, from coordinate 59,290,462 downwards.
CCTGATAATTTTTAAAGCTCAAATAAATTAATATGTTTGTGTGATTGAGGTAGCTTTTTTTTAACCCTCGTGGAAAATGAGTTCTTTATTGACAGTGTTTAAATGCATAAAATCTTTGAATAGTGATTTGTCTGAGGAGGATGACTGAGATCAAGGATGGGAAAGATACTTACTTTTTATTGTATGCTTATACTATTTGGGAATTTTTTATCCCATAGGTATATATTTCCTTTTTAAAGAAAGACAATTTTAAAAATTAATTATTAACAAATTGTTGTTGTTCAGTCACTAAGTCCTGTCCAACTGTTTGTGACCCCATGGACTGCAGCATGCTATGCTTCCCTGTCCTTCACTGACTCCTGAAGTTTGTTCAAACTCATGTCTGTGGAGTCAATGATGTCATACAACCATCTCACTGTCTGTTGCCCCCTTCTCTTGCCCTCAATCTTTCCCAGCATCCAGAGCCACACAAAGACATGTACATGAGTATTCACAGCAGCAGCATTCTCAATTGCCTAAAAGTAGAAACAGTCCAAATGTCCATCCACTGATGAATGGATACATAAAATATGGTATAGCTATACAATGGAATATTCAGCAATAAGAAAAGAATGAAGTACTGATAACGCTACAAAATGGGTGAACCTTGATAATATTATGTTAAGTGAAAGAAGCCAGTTACAAAAGGTCACATGTTATGTATTTCCATTTATATGAAATGTACAGACTAGGTAAATCCATGGAAACTGAAAGTAGATTAGTGGCTGCCAGGTGCCAAGGGGAGGGGGAGTTGGGGAGTGACTGCTAATGGGTACAAATTTCTTTTTGCAGTAATGCAAATAATCTGAAATTACATAATGCTGATAGTTGCACAACTCTGTGAATATACCAAAAACAACTGAATCGCATACTATAAAAGGGTAAATTTTATGGCTTGTGAACTATATCTCAAAACTGTGGTTTTAAAAAATAATTGATGGAAAGAAAGCTTAACTCCTTTTTATTTCTCCATAACTCAAATATCAGGCCCCAAATTTATGTTTATTCCAAAATGATTTCTTACTACCTTTGAATGACCTTATACTTAGAGGCATTCCCCTGATTTTACAAACTGTTGTGACGGATGAGCATTGCTTTAGAACTGTTTCAGTTTTCAGGTACTTATTTGGGGACTTCAGTAATATGCAAGAAGATATGTATTATCTTATTTTATCAAGCAAATTTATTATATTTAAATTTTTTCATTTTATACTGAGTATAGTTGATTTACAATGTTGTGTTAGTTTCAGGCATACAGCAAAGCAACTCAGTTACATGTATACATGTATCTGTGGCTCAGATCATGACTCCTTATTGCCAAATTCAGACTTATATTGAAGAAAGTAGGGAAAACCACTAGACCATTCAGGTATGACCTAAATCAAATCCCTTAGGTTATACAATGGAAGTGAAAAATAGATTTAAGGGATTAGATCTGATAGACAAGAGTGCCTGAAGAACTGTGGACAGAGGTTCCTGACAATGTGATCAATGACCACAGTCATTGGCAGTGATCAAGACCAGCCCCAAGAAAAGAAATGCAAAAAAGCAAGATGTTGTCTGAGGAGGCCTTACAAATAGCTGAGAAAAGAAGAGAAGTGAAAGGCAAAGGAGAAAAGGAAAGATAAACCCATTTGAATGCCGAGTTCCAAAGAATAGCAAGGAGAGATAAGAAAGCCTTCCTCAATGATCAATGCAAATAGAGGAAAACAATGGAATGGGAAAGACTAGAGATCTTTTCAAGAAAATTAGAGATACCAAGGGAACATTTCATGCAAAGATGGGCACAATAAAGGAAAGAAATGGTATGAGCCTAACAGAACCAGAAGACATTAAGAAGAGGTGGCTAGAATACACAGAAGAACTATGCAAAAAAGATCTACACAACCCAGATAATCACAATGGTGTGATCACTCACCTATAGCCAGACATTCTGGAATGCAAAGTCAAGTGGGCCTTAAGAAGCATCACTATGAACAAAACTAGTAGAGGTGAGAGAATTCCAGCTGAGCTATTTCAAAAGGGAGGTGGGAGGGAGGTTCATGGTGGGGAATACATGTGTACCCATGGCTGGTTCATGTGAATGTATGGCAAAAACCACCACAATAAAATAAATAAATAAAATAAAAGATGATGCTGTGAAAGTGCTGCACTCAATATGCCAGCAAATTTGGAAAACTCAGCAGCGGCCACAGGACTGGAAAAGGTCAGTTTTCATTCCAATCCCTAAGAAAGACAATGCCAAAGAATGCTCAAACTACTGCACAGTTGCACTCATCTCACACGCTAGTAAAGTAATGCTCAAAATTCTTCAAGCCAGGCTTCAGCAATACATGAACCGAGAACTTCCAGATGTTCAAGTTGGTTTTAGAAAAGGCAGAGGAACCAGAGATCAAATTGCCAACATCTGCTGGGTCATCAAAAAAAGTACGAGAGTTCCAGAAAAACATCTACTTCTGCTTTATTGACTATGCCGAAGCTTTTGACTGTGTGGATCACAATAAACTGAAAAATTCTGAAAGAGATGGGAATACCAGACCACCTGACCTGCCTCTTGAGAAACCTGTATGCAGGTCAGAGAGCAACAATTAGAACTGGACATGGAACCACAGATGGGTTCCAAATAGGAAAAGGAGGACGTCAAGGCTGTATATTGTCACCCTGCTTATTTAACTTATATGCAGAGTACCTCATGAGAAACACTGGGCTGGAGGAAGCACAAGCTGGAATCAATATTGCCGGGAGAAATATCAATAACCTGATATGCAGATGACACCACCCTTATGGCAGAAAGTGAAGAGCCTCTTGATGAAAGTGAAAGAGGAGAGTGGAAAAGTTGGCTTAAAGCTTAACATTCAGAAAACGAAGATCATGGCATCTGGTCCCATCACTTCATGGCAAATAGTTGGGGAAACAATGGAAACAGTGACAGACTTTATTTTTTGGGGCTCCAAAATCACTGCAGATGGTGACTGCAGCCATGAAGTTAAAAGATGCTTGCTCCTTGGAAGAAAAGCTATGGCTAACCTAGACAGCATATTAAAAAGCAGAGATGTTACTTTGCCAACAAAGGCCTGTCTAGTCAAAGCTATGGTTTTTCCAATAGTCATGTATGGATGTAGCTGGCAATCAGAAGGCCTCTTTGGCCAATCTTTCTCCGAGTTGGACTATAAAGAAAGCTGAGCACCAAAGAATTGATGCTTTTGAACTGTGTTGTTGGAGAAGACTCTTGAGAGTCTCTTGGACTGCAAGGAGATCCAACCAGTCCATCCTGAAGATCAGTCCTGGGTGTTCATTGTAAGGACTGATGTTGAAGCTGAAACTCCAATACTTTGGCCACCTTATGTAAAGAGCTGACTCTTTTGAAAAGACTCTGATGCTGGGAAAGATTGAGGGCAGGAGGAGAAGGGGAAGACAGGATGAGATGGTTGGATGGCATCACTGACTCAACGGACATGAGTTTGAGTAAACTCTGGGAGTTGGTGATGGACAGGGAGGCCTGGCGTGCTGCAGTCCATGGGGTCGCAAAGAGTCAGACACGACTAAGCGACTGAACTGAACTGATACATGTATCTATTATTTTTTAGATTTTCTTCTCATATAGGTTATTACAGAGTCGTGAGTAGAGTTCCCTTTGCTATACAGTAGGTCCTTGTCGAATATCTTTTGAGAAAATTAAATAACACATCATCAGAAGGTATGACTTCAATCAAGAAATTTTAAATATAGGATTGTTTGTGGGGAGGGCAATCCTGATTCCTAAGGAGTCTGTCTTAGCTTGTGTTTCTCAAGGGTTTATTGGCTTATTGAGTGGCTTGTCAGGCATTGTAGCAGGTTCTCAGAGCTCACTTCTGTTGGTTCCTCTGCCTGCAGCTGCTTTTTCTCAGCTGCAACCCTGAGCCCCTTTCCCAGAGTGGTTTCTGACTTCCTCACTCTGGCCCAGAGTACTTCCTCTGTGCATTTGGTGCAATCACAGAAACCTCCCAGAACTGAGAACTGCTGAGATCTTTGGGCCTTAACTCCCCAGACCACGAAGCACTTTACTCCTTAAAGATCTTCAGGGCATCTTATCCCACAGTCTTTCTTGGTCTCCGTAGCTCTTAGGAGTTTTTCCATGTACCAGGCATGTTTGGAACAGAGGGAGCTAAGGCCTTGAACTCAGACCTGAGCTTAAATCTCATACATGTGGACAAAGTATGTAATGATCTTGATCCTCAGCTCCAAGCTACAAAATGGGGGTGGGGGACACCCTCTCAAGTTTCTTTGGGTTAAATATGGTATGTGCTGGCTGTGCTTAACAATTATAATTTCATTATCATTAGACTATCATTAAACTTCCCTGGTAGGTCACGACCGTCAAGAATCCGCCTGCACTGGATTTGGGTTTGATCCCTGGGCCGGGAATACCCCCTGGTAAGGGAATGGCTACCCATTTCTATAGTCTCACCTGAAGAATTCCATGGATACAGGAGGCTGGCGGGCTGTGGTCCATGGGGTCGCAAAGAGTAGGACATGACTGAGCGACTAATACTTTCACTTTAAACTGTCAGGAAGTGTTGTTCCATATCGATAACCAGATCATGAAGGTACTTGTTGAGAAGGTCCCCATCCTGCCAGCTCTGTGGCCTCCATCAAGGATAAACTTCACCTTTCTTACCTGAATGAGAGAGTCCTAACAGAATATTTATATATATTGTAAAAACAAAACAGAAACAGACAAAGATTTGTCCAACATTTAGCAAGACCTTAAACGTCCCCAATCTTGGCTTCAGTCAGTTAGCAGAGGTTCTGGCTACAAGATGCTGAATGGAGTCAGGGATGGCCAGGATGCTTGCAGGAGCAGCCCTGCTGAGAGCTGGCATGCAGGCGGCTTGGCCTTCCTCTCCATGGAAGGATCTCAGAGAGTGAAAGGGTTAAGGCCAATCTCTGTGACCTTTATAGAAAGGATGCATAAAATGTATTTTTAGGGATTGCAGTTACTTCGATTTCTTCAAAATTGAGAATTTGCCTGCTTAACTTTGTCATACAGTTTTTAAAATAGTCTGTAACATGTGTTCACTAACATTTGGAGGGAACACGATTGCTTTGTTTTGTACTTTGGTGCTCTGAGAACCAGACACCCCTTTGCACCTCAAGCAGGTGAACCTGATGTTGCTTATGACCTTTGCCCTGTATTTTTAATATTCGGACAAATTCTCTAGACTGTTCCAGTGTGCTTTTTTCGGTTATATTCTATTGATGTTGGGCCTATACTTAGTTACTGCCAGTGTTGCATATTTTGGCTTCTCTCTGTAGTGATTGCACTCAATTGCATAGTCCTAATGTTTCTTTTTCTGATTTTACCTCCAGAATAAAGAGTTTGTGTGTCGAGGGCATGACTACGAAAGACTGGAGGCCTTCCAGCAGAGAATGCTGAACGAGTTCCCCCACGCCATCGCCATGCAGCATGCCAACCAACCCGATGAGACCATCTTCCAGGCAGAAGCTCAGTGTATCCACACCTAGAAAGGCCGGATTCTGACTAGGTCCCACTGGCCTTTGGCTGCAGTGTTTCTGTGCAGGTGCTTCAGGCACTGGCCCCTTGTCAATAGCCCTGTTTCACTCTCCTTCTTTCTCATCATCTTAATTTTAGCTTAGCTCCTTCCAAACAGAATTATGCTAGGTATTCTCATAATGTCAGTTGAAAAGAAATCCCTTAAGGATTCTGTTAAGAGAATTCTTTTTTCCTTTTAGTTGCAGCTTTTCTATATCTCAACCCTGCTTTTAAAGCTCCTTTTTAGGGATTTCCCCTAGAATAATTTTGCTCTGGCATCCCCTGTAGAAATGGGCTTCCCAGGTGGCTCATTGGTAAAGAACCCATCCGCCACTGCATGAGACTTGGTTTGATCCCTGCATTGGGAAGATCCCCTGGAGAAGGAAATGGCAACCCACTCAAATATTCTTGCCCAAGGAATTTCGTGGACAGAGGAGCCTGTTGGGTTACAGTCCATGGAGTCTCAAAGAGCCAGACGCAACTGAGTGTGCATGGATGCATGCATGCACGTGTGTGCACACACATACTCATATACACTCTATAGAAACTACTTCAGTTCAAGGAAATGATAGCATTATGTTTACTGGCATATATCACTTACCCACTTTTCCCTTAATATTTTTATTCTGAATGAAAGGGAAGAGGAGGAGGTAGCCTCATATCTTTCAGGGACTCAGCCATGGCATTCCAGACAGCATTTAACAATTGTCGTGTAGTTGACACTCCCATTTGTGCAAACATAAACAACTCAACTGAAATTACAGAGGCATTAGAGACAAAGGGAATTCGCCCCAGCACTCCTTTGTGAATTGTTGTCTCTCTTCCTGAAATTGGCAATCTTAAAGAAGATCAGAAATTCCCCCCTGAAAATTACGGATACCATTCCAAAGTAGAAACTTAAATGTACCAGAAGCAAGCAATTACTTAAGGGAAAAGATTTTGCCATCTTTCTTTGAATGAGAAGAAAAGATGGTAAATGTATAAGTAAATATAATACCCCTTTAATATAGTTTTCAAAAATACCAACTATAGCTAAACACTCAGCTTATCAATACAAGGTTTGGGAGAGTGGATACCTCAAATGTGCAAAGGCTAGAGACAGGGAATATATGAGTTACTATCAGTACTGGTTGCTGTCTTTGGTTGCATAGGTATTTATATTATTTTACAAACAAACACATTTTAAAAGGACCATACATGCACTAAAGATCAGAGCCTCACAAACAAGGGTTAAAATGAATTCAATCCTTAGTACCTAGGATCCAAGCCATTCAAACCCACCCCCACCCCCAAAAAAATCTGTGATAAATGAATTCACAGGACATAGAAATTTCAAACTGATACTTTGTCAGAATGACCTATGTGAAGCTATTTTAAGGCTTATAGTTTGAGAAGTGATTTGCTATGAACTGAGTTCTTGGTACCTTCTTGGCAGTTTTGGCTTTACCCCAATAGAAACACTCAATTGTTCGCCATCCCTTTCTTTCTGCCATAGCTCAGGTTGAGCAGACGCCCCAGAGAGTCTGCCAAATCAGGTTCCCTCCTTGACTCTTGAATCCTAGATTTGCAGATATACGCCGTGACTCCCATCCCAGAGAGCCAGGAGGTCCTTCAGAGAGAAGGTGTCCCAGACAACATCAAAAGTTTCTATAAAGTGAATCACATCTGGAAATTCCGCTACGACAGACCGTTTCACAAAGGCACGAAAGATAAAGAGAATGAATTCAAGGTACTGAGCAATTCCTGTGACACATGGTTTCCTCAAATAGACTGAGAGCTTTTTTTTTTATCAAGATGCTTGTTAAATATTTACTCAAGATACAGTCAGGTGATAAAACTAGAAGGTGGTCTAATTATTCTTAAATTCTACCATGTATCAGGGTGACAGGGGGTGTTTTCTAACCAAGCAGATTTCTTGGCCTGGAAATTCTGACTCATTGGGTCACAGAGGAGGCCCCAAAGTTTATGATGATTCTAATGGCAGTGGTCCTCTGTCCAGTTTTCGAGATCTCGGGGTTCAGCTCAGTCCACCATTCGTTCATGTTGAACTAACTGTGGGAACCTCAGGTATTTAATCTCCGATACAGGAGACTGCCATGAGTGAAGGATACTGAAGGAACAGCTGATTCTGAGATAGAACCACTGGGGGGCTCCTGGCCCAGTGAGAGAGACTGTGCTGTCTTTTGCTGCTTTTTCTTAATAGAATGATGTGTAACTCAGACTTCTGAGAGGACCAACCATAGATTCTTTGCATGGGTTGAGTTTTCCATCCTCAGTTCTGATAAGCCTTGCTAGTTCTCTCTCAGCCAGAAAGGGCAAGGTTTCTCAGTAGGCAAGCCCTACTGGGGGAAAGGGATGAAATTGTTCCACACATAAATTATAATCTGCCCTTTCCTTGATAACAGTGACAAAATGAGACCATACAGATCCCCAGTATCTGCCCCTAAGCAAAAAAATGTAAAATGAACCTAGGATCCTGGGTGACTTGGCTTAGCTTCTTTCATCGCAGTGAAGTGAAAGTCGCTCAGCATGTCTGACTCTTTGCAACCCCATGGACTATACAGTCCATGGAATTCTCCAGGCCAGAATACTAGAGTGGGTAGTCTTTCCCTTTTCCAGGGGATCTTCCCAACCCAGGGATTGAACCCAGGTCTCCCGCATTGCAGGCGGATTCTTTACCAGCTGAGCCACCAGGAAAACCCAACAATACTGGAGTGGGTAGCCTATCCCTTCTCCAGAGGATCTTCCTGACTCTGAAATCAAACCAGGGTTTCCTGCATTGCAGGTGGATTCTTTACCAAGTGAGCCATCAGAGAAGCTGGAAAATGTTCTTCTAACATTATCAGCTATGATTGTCTGATGTGAACTCGCCTGTCACTCCTGCCCAAGTTTCAGTACTCCTCACAGTAACTCCAGAATTGCTCACAAGCAAGTGATCAGAGAGAAAGCTGGATAGTTTTGCAGTGTTATGATGAGACTGAGCAAAGCACGGTCCTTTGGGCAAGGACGTTGATGGGTTAAACATCAAGGCCAGGAAACCACTGGAAAATAACACTACGATGTTACTGAAAAGATCCATGACCATTTTCTAATCCCTCTGGATAATTTTTCTTTCTGCCTTGCCAAACTGATTAAAGATCATTAGTGTATAATATAGTTTTCACTGCAAGTTTCCAGTAGGTAAAAAGTCCAAGGTCCCCCAGAATCAGGCAGGTGACTTGCTCAGAATGGCATGCTCACCACCCCAGACCCTGCACTGGAATGTCCATCTTCTGATGCCTTCTCCATTGCTTTTTCTGCTGCGCCACATTTCCTTTTGGCTATCACTTTAAATATTTATCAATGGTGTAGCAACCCTCCTTAAAAAAAATAATAAATCTGGCTGCTTTTTCCTGTGCTCACAGCCCTCAGCATCTGGCTCCAAACTGCCCTTCCAGAAGCCTCATCTCTGCTGCAGCCCACTCACCCACTCTCAGCTCTGGCAGCGCGGAGCTCTCCCTCCATCTCCTGCCATGCCCTTTCACAAGCCGCTAGCGTCTCTGCTTCCTGCTGCCTGCGCCGCTTCCCCCGCTCTCCGCCTGGCAAACTCCTACTCACTCTTCAAAATTCCGCTCACGTGTCACCTCCCCAGTGAAGCACGGTCCTCCTCCCACAGGCTGCCTCGTGTGCTGCTCCCTCCTGGTTTCCCAGCACCTGGGCTGTTCCTCTCTCTTCTCCCTGAGCCTTCTGTTTTTTTAAATCTGTGCTGGGTCTTCGTTAATACTCAGGCTTTTCTCTAGTTGCAGCAGACGGGGGCTCGGGCTTCTCACTGTGGTGGCTGCTCTTGTTCAGAGCACCCTCTAGGGCATGTGGGCTCAGTAGCTGTGGTTCCCCAGCTCTAGAACACAGGCTCAATAGTTGTTGCACATGTGATTAGTTGCTCTTCAGCATGTGGCATCTTCCCGGATCAGGGATCAAACCTATGTCTCCTGCATTGGCAGGTGGATTCTTTTCCACTGAGACACCAGGGAAGCCCCCTGAGCCCTTCTTGATCTGCTTTGCCCCTCATCACCAGCAGAGTGCTCTGGCCTCCTGTCACAGGGCTGCTGCCATATTCGTCTCATTAGATCTTGGCTGGCACAAAGAAATCCTTCGATTTGTTGTTGCTGTTGAGTAAATGGCAGTGTTTCAGGAACTTTGTCAGGCTTACTACACGTGGGAATGCGCTTTGTTTAACCAGAAAACATGAGGCGGAAATGCAGAAGCCTGGGGAAAAGAGAGAGACCCATTGTCAACAGCAGCTCTTACCAAAGGCACCTGTGATTGCATGTGTCATGGGGGTGCTCATCCTGGCCAGAGGGAGGCCCAGCTCTAAGTACGGGTCTTCCTGGATCATAGCAGTGCAGATGGCCCAGTAACTGGAGCCATGTGGCAGTCAGGTGTTCTCGTGCAGGGGTCCTGGGGCTGGCAGTACAGATGATGAGGATATTGCTTTGAGCAGGTCACATGCCTCTTGGGATTCCCTGGCAGCTCAGCTGGTTAAGAATCTGCCTGTAATGCAGGAGACCCTGGTTCAATTCCTGTGTCAGGAAGATCCCTTGGAGAAGGAATAGGCTACCCACTGCAGTATTCTTGCCTGGAGAATCCCCGTGGACAGAGGTGCCTGATGGGCTACAGCCCATGGAGTCACAGAGAGTCAGACACGACTAAGCACAGCACAGTACACGTGGCTTTTGGAGGGCTGGTGTCTGTCATCTTTAATACAGAAAGATTAGGCTATGAGATTCCTAAAGCCCATTCCTCCTTGAGGATTCTGTTATTCTAATCTCATGACGATTAGCTGATACTGTATCCCATTCCAAGTAAAAATGGCTAGACCCCCTTGAGGAGTTGAGAAACTTAAAATTGGAAATTTAGAGAAAAAGGAAAGAATGTGATGACCTGTTTTTACATTTTTAAGGTTACTGTCTGAAGTAGATCATGTATTCTGCACAAAAAGAAAGTTTCAGATTATATACAATGAAATTAACGTAAGCTTCAGCATATCTTACTGAGATAGCTTCCTGAGTGCAAGGAGGTTGCTGAAGCACTGAAATGAATACTAAAGAAAAGCTGACAAAGACTGAGAACTTGGTAAAATTGAACGACAAACATTAGTCATTGCTCAGTAACTGGAAAGAAGGTAACTTGGGGACTTAATTTGTTTTGTATTTCATAGAGTCTCTGGGTGGAAAGAACATCACTATACTTGGTGCAGAGTTTACCTGGAATTTCTCGCTGGTTTGAAGTGGAGAAGCGTGAAGTGGTAAGGATCAGAGCTTATTCTCGAGTATTGAATACTTGCTCAGCACAGTTGTTCACCTGGAGTCAGGCCATGTATTCACTCTTCTGCTTTGGACTCCAAGTCCCTGGAAACACTCATAGTAAGCTAGTGAATGTTTGTGATGTTGACTGCTATGATGAAAGCTGGAAGGGGACGCATTGGCCTAGCCCAGCCACTCTGAGTGATCCCTGCAAAATAGCTCTGACGGCAATGTGTCAACACCTCAGGCCCTGAGTTAGAGAAACTGAAATTCCAGCTCCCCTAACCACTCTAGCTATGAGACCTTCACTGTTTATCTTCAGTGGAAGAAAGTTATCTTCATTATCTTATTTAATTACCATGTCGAAGCTACAAGGTATGTATGCATTTTTCTTTTGTTATTTGCATTTCTTTATTTTCAGATTTCACATGTAAGTGATAAGAGTGTTTATCTTTCTTTGACTTATTTCACTAAGTATAATACCCTCTAGGTTCATCTACATTGTTGCAGATTTAATTCTTTTCTATGGCTGAGTAATATTCCATTGTGTGTATGTGTGTGTATATATATGCAATTATATACATCGCCTCTATCTTCTCTGTCCATTCATCTGTGGGTGGACACTTGGGTTGTTTGCATATCTTGGCTGTTGTACACAATGCTGCTCTGAACACTGAGGTGCGTGTATCTTTTTGAATTCGTATTTTCTTTTTTTTTTTTTTTCGCTGTATAGCCAGGAATAGGATTGCTGGATTATATGGTAACTCTGTTTTTAGTTTTTGAGGAACTTCCATCCTATTTTCTAAGGTGAACCAATTTACATTCCCACCAACAGTGTGCTGTGGCTCTCATTTCTCCATGTCCAAGGTACATATTCTTACCTCTCTTTTCATAAGTTTTGACAAGAGGTTAAAAGCCTTTGCCACAGATCCCGTAGCAAGATACTGAAAAAGGATAAACTCAAACCCAGATTTTTCTGACTCCAAAGCCAGGTATGTTTATTTCTTCTAGCCTTATAAGCAGTGAGAGGCCAGTGTCAAGCCCAGCACAGTATCTGACACACAGTAGGTCCGTGCGGTGACAGTTCACAGGGGAAGGATGCCGCTGCACTGTTCTCCCTGAGCTCCAGTGGAGCAATCAGCGGGTATCACTGAGAATGTGGGAATCACAGCAACCAAGAGCAGTCCAGTTCAGTTCAGTCGCTCAGTCGTGTCTGACGCTTTGCGACCCCATGGGCTGCAGCACGCCAGGCCTCCCTGTCCATCACCAACTCCCAGAGTTTACTCAAACTCATGTCCGTTGAGTCAGTGATGCCATCCAACCATCTCATCCTGTCTTCCCCTTCTCCTCCTGCCCTCAATCTTTCCCAGCATCAGGGTCTTTTCTAATGAGTCAGTTCTTCGCATCAGGTGGCCAAACTATTGGAGTTTCAGCTTTGACTCAGTCCTTCCAATGAATATTTAGGACTGATTTCCTTTAGGAGGGACTGGTTGGGTCTCCTTGCAGAACTGAGGAGCCTTTGGTTGTAAAACATGCCCCGTGCTGTGGGAAGGGAGACAGCGTTTGTGGAGGGCAGCCATGGGGTGAGAACCCCTCCCCAGCAGTTATCAAGGCCCCAGCCCCTTGCTGTCAGCCACAGACCTATACCCCCAAGAACCCCCCCTCCCACCCTTGGCATATCCATTATGTCAGGGGCCAGCCCTTTGCCACAGTCCTGATGGAAAAATGTGCCAATCGTGAAAATGTAATGTAGCCCCTTCCTTTTTTAGGTAACAAACCCCTCTGTCAATGAATCCATAAGAGCAGAGCCCACCTAAATTGTCTTCCAAGAATGGCTTGTCCTGCCTGCAGTCTCTCTAAGCATCGACACCACCCTCAGCTTATTCTGTTCAATCACGCTAGGGATTTAACGGCATTTTCATTTTGCAAGGCTAAAAAATTCATACAGCTCTCTTCACAAACTGCACTCCATCCGGCAGATTACACCAGTGTGGGTGTGTGCTTGTCGAGTCTGAATCAAGGGTCCAGAGCTGGCTGCTTCCATGGTGGACCCCGTGGCCTCCTGTGGAAGAGGCTGCTGAGCCCAGCACTCGGGAAGTCTTAAAAGTGTCGCTGCCTGCTGAACGGCACGGGCCCAAACCACAGGAATGTTCTTAGTCATCCTTGCTGCGTTGATGCTTCTGAGAGCCTTGTCAGCTACTTGCTACCCAGAGCAGCAAATTCTGTGAAGTCTCACCAGTGTTCCTAACCTTAGAAGTATTATACACACACACACAGCCTGCTAATAAAAAGCAGCATGCTGATAGTGATTAAGGGAGAGTTACTAAACACAGCCTTTCAAATAGCAGCTGCCTACTTTATTAGGATATGCAGTCTTACACTGGCAAACAGAACAAATCCAACTGGGCCCTACCCACTTGTGACAACCTCGTGTCTTTCTCTTATCCCCGCTGCCTGGCATATCCCCATCTTCTATTAGTGTTGTTGGTTTCCTGCTTTAACTGCCAGTGTAGAAGGTCCTGATGATTGGGGCACTCAAGACGTATGTGCCACACTAAATTGAAATTCCTTTTGGACCTTACCAAACTCTAAAAGATTCTGAGTACCAAAAGATGTTTTTATAAGTTTGGCTCCAAAATTCAGTTGTGAATACACCTAACCCAATCTAAGACCATTTATGATCTTTATCTCACTTAGTATGACTAATCATATACTTTACTACAGAAATATTAACACATTTGATTAAAGGAAACTTCTTCAGACCCTGCCTGAGGATGGTGTAATATACTGTAGGTGCCCTATGTTACCTTTCTGAAGAACTCAGAAAAATTCTGAGTTCTGAAACATCTGGCAGCAAAGATTTCAGATGAGATAATGGGCCTTTATTCTCTAAATCATGACCCCAGAACATTATTGAACATATTATCCCATTCTTTCAAAGATGATAAGCCTCTTTGAACTACTGTTTCCTCAGTAATTGTTTTTAAAACAAAATATTTCTGATTAAAAATAAGCTTATTTAAAACATTTTAAACATGGTGAAAAAGCTATAAAATAGAATGTACAGATAATGATATTTTTAAGCCTTAAAGATAATGACAGTATTCTCATGTGCTGTGTGCTATGCTAAGTTGTTTCAGTCGTATCTGACTCTTTGTGATCCTGTATACACCTGCAGGCTCTTCTGTCCATGGGATTCTCCAGGCAAGAATACTGGAATAGGTTGCCATGCTCTCCTCCAGGGGACCTTCCCAACCCAGGGATCAAACTTGCATCTCCTGTGACTCCTGCACTGACAGGAGTGTTCTTTACCACTGGTGCCAGCTGGGAAGCCCCAATATTATCACGGGTGTGCTTAGTCGCTCAGTTGTATCTGACTGTGACCTCATGGACTGTGGCCCTCCAGGCTCCTCTGTCCTTGGGATTTTTCAAGAATACAGGAATGGGTTGTCATTTTCCTGCACCAAGGGGTCTTCCCCACCAGGGATTAAACCCACCTCCTGTGTCTCCTGCACTGCAGGTGGAGTCTTTACCCGCTGAGAATGTTATCATACTTCGCATCAGATCCATCAGAAAGTTGTGTGGCTCTAGGTACTTTCAAAATTACCCAGCATCTGAGCCCTGCTCACTCCCTTCTGATGGCGCCATCTAGTGCCTGATTTCTTTTTAACATATACTTTATTTTAATTGGAGGCTAATTACTTTAGGGTATCGTGGTGGTTTTTGCCATACATCTAGTGCCTGATTTTGAAGCAGTCTCCTAAGAGGTCATCTGCTTCTGTCTTTCTCCCCTCCCCCTGCTGCAGACACCTCTGTACACAGCAGCCAGTCTCCTTTTTAAAACTAAAGTTATGTCATATAAAAATAGAGAAAAGGTATAATAAACCTAGTTACCCATTATTTTACTTCAACAGTTATCAAAAAGGCCGATTTTGTGTCATCTACACCTCCCTCCATTCCCTTCTACACTGGATTATTTGGAAGTCAGTCCTAGACACTATGTAAGAATATTTCAGTCTGTATATTTATCAGAAACGTACACACAATACCATTATTGTGTTTATGTTTTCCATCTAAAAATTTTAACAGTAATTCCTTGATCACAAAATATCCAATTTATTCACAATTATCTAATTCTTCATTTTATAGGTTTTTGTTTGCTTTTGTCATCTGTTGTTTGAACCTGGATCCAGATAAGGGCCACACATTCACATTGGTAGAAATACCTTCTAGATCTCATTTGATCTATAGGTTCCCCCAAATTATTTTTTCCTTGCAGCTTTTTTGTTGAAGAAATCAGGTTGTTTATCCTAAAGTGTTTCCTTGAGCCTGTGTTTTGCAGGCTATGAATCAGTGAGATCATTTAGTGTGTTTCTTTTGGTAAATTTGGTACATTTTTTGGTAAATTGACAGCTATATCTAAAAGCTTGATAAAATGTTTTTTGTCTTTTATTTTTTTCAAGACTACTTCTCAGAATGTGTTATATGCTGTGGTTGGCAAGCAGCTCTGATCATTGCCCCTGTCTAGGAATCTATTAGAGGTTACAAAAGGGTGATATTTCATCATTCTTTCTTCATTTATTGATTAGAATACTTCTATAGAGAAACATCCCTTCATCGACAATCTGATTACCCTAAGGTATAGGAAAGGAAGTCTAACACTTTTTTCTTTCCTTTGATTTACCAATTTTAAAAATAATAATTTGGTTTCCTAACACCCTATAAGGGCTTCCCAGGTGGCACCAGTGGTTAAGAACCTGCCTGTCAATTCAGAGGGCATAAGAAACGTGGATTCAATCCCTGGATCAGGAAGATCCCCTGGAGGAGGGCATGGCAGCCTGCTCTAGTATTCTTGCCTGGAGAATCCCATGGACAGAGGAGCCTGGTGGGCTACAGTCCATAGGGTCATAGAGAGTCAGATATGACTGAAGTGACTTAGCACCCACAACACCCTATAAATGTGACCAGAGAGGGTTTTATTTTGTTAGTTTTGTTTAGCATCATGGATTTAAACATATTTGTTTTGTTTCAGTTGCAATTATTACAATTGCAATTATTACTCATTACTTTTCACATTATTACTCATTACTTTTCACATTGTTCCATTTTGCCCATTGAAAGCATTTCCAGGTTGGCTCCTCAGTCCTTTTGACAGTATCCAAGTTGTCTTTGTCACTGAACTAATACACAGGCCAGTTGTCAAATCAAGCACAGGAATCAGCATCAAACTTTACTAACAACTTTTAGGCAGTCAAGAGGCTGGGATGAAGCAGAGAGATATCTGAGACCTCGTTTTGTCCTCCACATCCTTCTTTCCCGTATCACTAATAATTCAGATCTGGAGGCAGAGTCTCTAAGGGAAGTTCATAGAGTTCCTCGTACAGAGGGCACATTTGAATCATAAAATTTAAATTGTAAATCATTCCAGTTTATACTCCAGAGAGTTGTCAGACTTCTGTGGAACATTCGCTAGTGCAGCATGCCTGAGGGACTCTGGGTTTATTTACTGTAAGCAATCTTGTAGCTGGGGACTTCCTGCTAAGAGCATTCCATAGATACCATCTCTTCCTCTTAGCAGTTAATCTATATTGAAGCTTTAATTGACAAGAAGATAAGACCTCAGTCACCTGCTTTCTTTCCTGTTCCCCAAGGACATCCCTCCTGTGAGGAGAGTGAATTGAAAGCAGGCCAGCTGCTTTAATGAAGCCTTCCTTGCTCTCTGGGTAGTCCAGACTCACTTGTGCAATCTTGCCCCAGACCTGAAAGCAACCATTTCTCCTATGAATCCTGATTCTTTTCAGTGGTGGATAGTAATTAAAGATCACAATCTGGAACCAATGGAAAAAAATTTATTGATAAACATTTCTACACATTATTCTTTATGTACTTCTTTGACCATCTCCTTAGAATAATTTCACCAACATATAATCAGTAATATTGACTCATGGGTCAGCAATGGCATGTATTAATTTATGCTCTGTCTGGAGGAGGTAACTGTTCTTGTGAATAACCATTTTCCCAGCATTCTCTTCAACACAGGGTGCTGTATATTATTTTAAAATTTCCAGATATTAGGCCAAAAATGGTCACAGTAGGGTTGGCTTTTTTTGGCATTTGTTGAGTGCTAGTGAAGATGGTATGTTTTCATATATTAACTCAGTTTTAGTGAATGCACTGATTATATTCTTTGTATAGTTTTCATCAGTATTTGAGATATATTGATAATTCATCTGAAATATATGTTGAAAATATTTTCCTAGGTTATTATTTGTCTTTTGTCTGTATTTACTATATTTTATTTTGCTTACTTGTAAAATTTCTTCATATTACTAACATTTAATTTAAAGGGTAAGCATAAATTTTTTAAAAATTGTGATCAAAATTACAAGTCACCATAATAACCATTTTTAAATGTATAATACAATGGTATTAACTATATGCACATTGTTGTGCAATATCCATTGAATAGCAATTTCCCTTTTCCCCCATCCCCCAGCATCTGGCAACCACTGTTCTACTTTCTGTTTCCAAGAGGTTTTATTGACTTTTTAACTTTCAGTTCATCAGAACTCTCAGACTTCTTCTTTGTGAGTTAGCTTTTGTGATCTCAAAACAAAAGTTTAATGTTATAAATAATTAAATAAAACCCTGTTTACCACCACTCAGGTAAAGAAACAGCATACTGGCAATAGCACCCTACTGGCCTCTTGTGCCTCATTTTTCAGTTGCTACTCCCTCCCTTATCATAACTTTTATGGTACCCATTCTCTTGCTTTGTTTATTACCTATATATGTCTCTTTAAACAAGTCAGTTTAGTTTACGTGGTTTTAAACTTTATACAGGCATATCCTGGAGATGGTGCAAGTTCAGTTTCAGACTACCACAATAAAGCAAGTCACATGGATTAGTTGATGTCCCAGTGAATATAAAAGTGATGTTCACATTATACTATAGTGTATTAAGTATGTAATAACATTGTCTGAAAAAACAATGTATATACCTTCAAGAATGTGAAAATACTTTATTCCTAAAAAATGCCACATCAGTTATAACAGTAACATCGAAGACCACTGATCACAGTTCACCATGACAAATATAATAATGAAAAAGCGTAAAATATTGTGAGAATTACCAGTGTGACACAGAACATGCAGTGAGCAAATGCTGTTGAAAAAAATGATTCCAATAGACTTACTCAATGGAGGGTGTCAATTTAGGAAAAACATAGTATCTGTGAAGCACAGTAAAGCAAAGTACAGTAAAAAGAGGTACACCTGTGCAATAATGTAATTCTGTATATATTCTAGTGTAACTGCATCTGTCAGTATGATTTACAATATTAGTCCATGTTATTACATGTGACTTGTTTTTATTGCTGTATAGTATTCCATTGTATACTATGTTTATGCACTCTTCTTGATGGATGTACAGATTTTGGAGATGAGTATGAATATTTTGTACATGTTTGCTAGTATACATGTATACAGATCTTCTACTCCACTTCTCCTCAGATATATGCCTAGGAGTAGAATTACTGGCTCACAAAATATATAGATATCTTCATCTTTAATAAATAATCCCAAAGTGATTGAACCAATTTGAACATTCAACAGCAGGAATTAAGAGATTCAGTTCTTCACATTCTCACTTCATTTGCTACTGTCATACTTATTTTGCCATTCTGGTAAGTGCTTAATAGTATATCAGTGTGGTATTATTTTTCACTTCTTAGATCAAAAATGCAATTTTGACACTTTTCATATGTATACTGGTCATTTCGGTTTCTTCCTTCATAAAATGGCTATGTTTTTTGTCCGTATTTAATTGGGCTGTTTGCCTTTCTCTTAATGGCTTATAAGAGTTCTTTATATATTCTGGACATAGACTGGTGATTTTTACGTTACAAATATCTTCTACTTTCTGGTTTATCTGTCCTCTTGTATAATGTCTTTTGATAAATGTACATTCTGAATTTTGACATAGTCAAATCATTCTAGTACTTTTCAGTGTTGGTTTAAGATGATTCAGGTGACCTGTAAAAACTATTTCCTTAACCAATAATAATTTCCCTTCCTTAATAATCCTTAAGCTTAGATTATTATACAGATGAGAGCTTGGCAGACCTTCTCTTCAAAGAGTAGGTCAATGTCAGTAACGGTCACAATGCTGTACGTTTGAAGAGCAGTTTCTTCATTTTCACAATGAGTCTCCCATTAAAACTCAGAGTGGAAAAGTCATTATGATTCTATTTGGCTCTCCTGGAACAAATAGATCCTGCAGCATATCTGATTATCTTATTTTCTATAACTCAAAACTGTGTGCCATCCTGTGCCACCTTATGGTGCTGTTATATATGCATATGGGGTCCATATGGGGATATGTCCCATCTTCCCAACTGGGCTGAAATCTCCTTGATATCAGAGGATCTGTAAATGCATTTTGTTATGTCCTGTGGTACTTCTCATTAAGTATCTAGAAAGATGCTAAGAATATGCAGGGTCCTTGAACACCTAGCCTTCAAAAGAAAAGAAGAAATAAATTGTAAAATACATAGGCTTGAATTTTGTTTCAAGAATTAAATTGTTTTAGTGCTAATGTATAATCAGTGATTGCTGATTATTTGAACCACATTTCAGCCAGTGAATATAATCACCTTCTCTTCCCAGGCCTTACAGACAGCTAATTTGTCTTCTATATCCTTGTCTGTTCTATACCGATGGCCCCTAGTAGAGATATTGAGGGGAGCACAGATAATTCAGAATGTGGATAATCTACTTTGTCTTTCTTCTTGAATGTCACAAAATCCAGTATATATTTATGCTCATTTGTTCTCAGGTAGAAATGAGTCCTCTGGAAAATGCTATTGAAGTGCTGGAGAATAAGAATCAGCAGCTGAAGACTCTGATTAGTCAGTGTCAGACAAGACAGATGCAGAATATTAATCCCCTAACCATGTGCCTCAATGGAGTTATAGACGCTGCGGTTAATGGTGGAGTTTCCAGGTATCAAGAGGTAAGGATTTGGTATTGTTAAATGAAAGTTTTCATATGTGATTTTTTTAAGGTTTCAGAAGTCTTTTTTCAAGATATGCACATACATCAGCCTGCTGACATAGGGCTACAATCAATACAACCAGATTTCTTTGCTTAATAGAGCGAATATATAATCACTGGGGATGCACACTTTGTTTCCCGGAGTGTGATATTTTGAGGTTAAAAGTATGTGCATGTGTGTGTTTTCTTGAATAAAAGTAGTGAAGATATCACAATTGTTTAATAAATGGCTACCTAAACCCATTTCCCTAAGCAAAGAGTGATCCTTGGACATAAAAGAATCTAACCTTGTTTGGAAGATGGGGCTACCATCTTGATCATTCTGAGTCTTTAGGCAGCTTATTTTAGCATAGCATGTCATAAGCAGATGTTTTGATGGAATTCCCTTGCTTTCTCTATGATCCAACAAATATTGGCAATCTGATCTCTGATTTCTCTTCCTTTCCTAAACACAGCTTGTAAATCTGGAGGTTCTCAAGTCAAATACTGCTGAAACTTAGCTTAAAGGATTTTGAACATAACCTGACTAGCATGGGAAGTGAGCTCAATTGTTCGGTAGTTTGAACATTCTTTAGCACAACTTGGGCAAACTCTGGGAGACAGTGAAGGACAGGGAGGCCTGGTGTGCTGCAGTCCTTGGGGTCACAGAGTCGGACACGACTGAACGTGATGAACAACAACATGATGTCATAAAAGCTTATGGATTTAGATTTGCTGTTTTACCAAAGATACATACAAAGTTCATGCAGTCTCTGATCGCCTGTTAACAATCACCTCCTTGTATTCCCTCTGACCAGCTGCCACACTTTGAATCATTCCATCCAGCCCCCAAAAGTGGTGTATAATAGTGATATTTCTTTAAAGAAGCCTGAGAAACAATAAGCGTGTCTTCCACTTCCTTTGTAACCCTCTTGAAGTAACCTGACTGCCCTTCTTCTTACCAGGCATTCTTTGTCAAGGAATATATCTTAAGTCACCCCGAAGATGGAGAGAAAATCGCACGGTTAAGAGAGCTGATGCTTGAGCAGGTAAGAGGGGCAGAAGCCCATCACCTTCTCCCTCTTCCATGCACACATGTGCTTGCCTACCCAGGGTGCCATCTACATGGTTTTCTCTGGGTTGGCCAAAAAGTTTGTCCATGTTGTTCCATAAGCTGTGTCAGAAAAACAAACTTTTTTGGCCAGCCCCATATGTCAGAGATCTAGCAGTCACAGTTTACAGATTCACTTGTCATATATCCTGACTTGCTAATTTCTACTTTTTCTTCCCACTTGGATGTAGGGGGGAAAACAAAAAAATGAGTAAACTATGGCAGCCCCTTATAGCAAACATCATGTCAGCCCTTGGCACGTTCTTTGAATGCTCAGTCCCCAAAGACTTGTTGCCAACTTTTCACTCAAGATTTTGGGATCATGTAACTTCAGGCCAACTTAACATGAATGATTCAGTAAATGAATGAATGAGATTCGTACTTAAATGTTAAGACTAAGGAAGTGGGCAATCAGTAATACCCTTTGCTTTAAAACAGTATCACGCTGTACAGACAAAGCCTGTAGATCATATGACATAGACAGATCTACATACCATCTCATCATTTTCAGTTCTACAGAAGCACAGTTGGCTTTTATTTCTTTGGTTCCATCAAATATGAAGAACCAGGGTGAATAACCTGTTGCTTTCTCTTCCCCGGTTGATAGCTCTTGGCCTGAAAATGGTTTGAAAACCTCTGAGGTGGGAGACATTATGGTGAGAGGCTGGGTTAAATAGGAAATAAATCAATAGGAAACATTTTATATCTATGAAAAATGGAATATGTATCACAAAATGTGACAGAAGCATCTCTTTCCATTTGATAATGCCAAATTAATGAACAAAGCATGTTCTGTTGGACTAGGATATTATGAGGCTGTATCTGGTTTTCGTCCATATTTTATGCTCTGTAGGCTTGGTCCACAAAATTGATACTGAAGGGAGAGAAGTGACCATGGACCAGGACTGTGGGTGGAAAAGTCAGTTGGACAGCTTCTGGAAAAGAGGGATTACTTGAATTTGACCTGAAAGGAAAAAGAGGAGAAGTTAAATTCTCATTGTGGCCCTGGGGATGATGTAGTTGCTAGAAATGAAATGAGCAGCTTAGGTCATCGAATACTTAGGATTATGGAATGCCTTTAGCCTTTGTTGATTTTTAATTCTCTTGTGAGCAGTTTGTCTCACCCCAGGATTCTTACCTGCTGTATTCAGTATGACTGAACTCTTTCCCTCAAGTTAAAATCAAAAGGGCTAAAAAGCCTCTCAATATGCCAGCAAATTTGGAAAACTCAGCAGTGGCCACAGGACTGGAAAAGGTCAGTTTTCATTCCAATCCCTAAGAAAGACAATGCCAAAGAATGCTCAAACTACTGCACAATGCACTTATCTCACACACTAGTAAAGTAATGCTCAAAATTCTCCAAGTCAGACTTCAGCAATTCGTGAACCATGAACTTCCAGATGTTCAAGCTGGTTTTAGAAAAGGCAGAGGAACCAGAGATCAACTTGCCAACATCCACTGGATCATTGAAAAAGCAAGGGAGTTCCAGAAAAAATCTACTTCTGCTTTATTGACTACGCCAAAGCCTTTGACTGTGTGGATCACAACAAACTGTGGAAAATTTTTAAACAGATCAGAATATGAGACCACCTGCTCTGCCTCTTGAGAAACCTGTATGCTGGTCAAGAAGCAACAGCTAGAACTGGACATGAAATAGACCAGTTCCAAATCGGGAAAGGAATACATTAAGGCTGTATATTGTCACCCTGCTTATTTAACTCATATGCAGAGTACATCATGTGAAATGCCAGGCTGGATGAAGCACAAACTGGAATCAAGATTGCCGGGAGAAATATCAATAACCTCAGATATGCAGATGACACCACCCTTATGGCAGAAAGTGAAAAAGGACTAAAGAGCCTCTTGATGAAAGTGCAAGAGGGGAGTCAAAAAGTTGACTTAAAACTCAACATTCAGAAAACTAAGATCATGGCATCCAGTCCCATCACTTCATGGCAACTAGATGGGGAAACAATGGAAATAGTGGCAGACTTTATTTTCTTGGGCTCCAAAATCACTGCAGATGGTGATTCCAGCCATGAAATTAAAAGACACTTTCTCCTTGGAAGAAAAGCTATGACCAACTTAGCATATTAAAAAACAGAGACATTACTTTGCCGACATAGGTCCGTCTAGTCAAAGCTATGGTTTTTCCAGTAGTCATGTATGGATGTGAGAGTTGGACTAAAAAGAAAGCGACTGCCGAAGAATTGATGCTTTTGAAATGTGGTGTTGGAGAAGACTCTTGAGAGTCTCTTGGACTATAAGGAGATCCAGCCAGTCCATCCTAAAGGAAATCAGTCCTGAATATTCATTGGAAGGACTGATGCTGAAGCTAAAACTCCAAAACTTTGGCCACCAGGTGTGACAAGCTGACTCATTTGAAAAGACCCGATTCTGGGAACAATTGAAGGCAGGAGGAGAAGGGGACGACAGAGGATGAGATGGTTGGATGGCATCACTGACTCGATGGACATGAGTTTGAGTAGGCTCTGGGAGTTGGAGATGGACAGGGAGGCCTGGCATCCTGCAGTTCAGGGGGTCATAAAGAGGCAGACACAACTGAGCGACTGAACTGACTGACTAAAGAAGTCTCCCAAGAAAAAGATTGAGGAACCTTTGTTTTGTCTGCATCATGGGACCCTGTGGAAAGAGCTGTGGCCTAGGAAGCATTAGATCCTATCAAGTCGTGCACGTATAGCCTTGTGACCTTGGGCGAGTCACATGTCCTTGCAGGACTGTAGGAAGCTGGGAGGGCTGGAGAGCAATGGTCCTCTGAGAAGCGGTTCAGAGACCTGTTTAGTAGGCTCCGAGGTGCACAGCCCCAGGGCTCCTTCCAGAAAGGACCTGTGGCCCCGCCTGCTGGAAGCCACCTTAGCCTCTCAGATCCTCCAGCATTGCCGCTGCTGCAGTGTCACCTAGCCTAATGTCCCTACCTTCCTGGATGACCTGCGTCCAGTAACCGGGAAGGAGAGGCCCAGCCTGGCCATTTGGGGCACACACAGTGCAGTTGTAAGAAATCATTCAAGGCCCCTAGCTGCCCTGGGGTCGGCAATGGCTTTCAGGCTGCCGTGCAGGTCCAGTTTCCTATTCGGTCCAGTCCCGCTCTGCCCCTCCCTCCTATGGGCACTGATCCCAGGGGTACTCCCCAGTGAACAGCCCAGTCTCCATGCCGAAGCCTGCCTCCGGGAGCACCCAACCTGCAGCCTTACCTGGACCAAAGGGCGGGCCCTTCGCAGCCAGAGTCTCAGATGCAGAGGACCAAGGGCCCTGCCCGTGGACTCGACTCCTCCAGCCCCCCTCCCTGCCCACAGAGCCCGGGCTTGCCCTTGGGCCTCAGACATACTGCACTTGACATTTATTTCAAGGTGTTCTTTTATCTTTATGCAAATGTTACAGGCAAAGTTGCCACCATTCTGACCCTTATGGAGGTACTGGATGCTCTCACCCCCCAGAGTCGCTCATGCCTGCCCTGAAGCTTTCAAACTTGAACCATCACGGGCTGTCAAGATAAAGGACTGTCTCGTAGTGACGTGTGATTTGGTTTCCTCTCAGCCTCTGAAATGTGTCCTTTTGACCACTGTAGCATGGGGCGTTTTTTAAAATGTAAAAGATGTCTTCTACTCCCATCAAAGGGATTAAGCACTTTTGACCTAGCTGTACAAAGGAAACTGAAATGTTTACATTCATCTCAGTTTAGGTTCTCAGAGCAGGAAACCTTTTTTGAAAATAGGAACTGTTCCTTTTTGCATTATAAAGGAGAAGAAGATTTTTAAACGAAAACAGGAAGCAAGCAACTGTTACAGAATATCCTCTCATTCCTTCCTCCCTGACAGATTCTGAAAATCTGAGAGAGGGAGGGGTAGGGACAGAGGAACTGACGGGAGATAGAAGGGTAACGTGGCTGAGAGCGTGCCAGCCAGAAAAGAGGGCCCGTGGGGAGAACCACGTGGTGTGTGTAAGTCACTTCAGTCGTGTCCGATGCTTTGTGACCCCATGGAGCCCGCCAGGCTCCTCTGTCCATGGGATTCTCCAGGCAAGAATACTGGAGTGGGTTGCCTTGCCCTCCTCCAGGGGATCGTCCCGACCCAGGGATTGAACCTGCGTCTCTTACATCTCCTGCATTGGCAGGCAGGTTCTTTATCACTAAGGGAGAACCACCTGACCCTCCTAACAGGGAGCTGCATCCCTTGCCCCCTCCTGAGAAGTGCAGGAACAGGCCAAAGGGATGCTTAACTGTTAAATATGGTTGTTGTTACAGGTTGAAAATACATGGGAAAGAAACTTGGGGTAGTAGGACAGTTAAGTCCTTGGAATCAGACTTAAGTTCAGATTCCCATTTGTCCTTTAGTACATGCAGAATTCTCTTTTTTTTATTTATGTATAATTGCTTTACAGTGTTGTGTTAGTTTCTGCCGTACAGCGGCGTGAATCTGCCATATGTGTACATGTGTCCCCGCGCTCTGGATTCTCCCTCCCAGCCCTCTGGGTCATTGAGAGCACTGAGCTGAGCCCCCTATTTTATACGGCACTTCCCACTAGCGAGCTGTCTTACACAGGGCGTTATAGTGTATGTCAATGCTACGCTGTCAATCCACCCCACCCTTTCCTGCCCCAGCTGTGTCCACCAGTCCATTTGCTACATCTGCACGTGCAGAATTTTCTGATCCTCAGTGTCCTCCGCAGTAAACTAAGGATTGCTCCTATCTTGTGGGATGGGGAGGTTAACAGTAATGCATGCAAAACGCAGGGCACCATGCTTGAATCCACAGCAGGCACTTAAGGCAGTACTCACTGATGGGGATTTTTTCCTTCTATTACTCTCAAGGCACAGATTTTGGAATTTGGCTTGGCCGTGCACGAGAAGTTTGTGCCTCAGGATATGAGACCCCTTCACAAGAAGCTGGTCGACCAGTTCTTTGTGATGAAGTCCAGCTTGGGGATTCAGGTATGTATACAAAGGGTCCGCCAGGGGGCAGTCTGACTTCTACCATTTGCTTTTTGTTAGAGAAACTATGAAGTATACAACAGTGACATCTTTTGGTTTGTCTGCCAAACTGCACCAAAATTTTACCAGAGAGCCCTCAAATATTAAAAGTGCATTAACTTTGGTTTACCACACTTAACTGTCATGAAAACAAAAAAGTAAATGAGGGGAGGCTTAATAACTTACATTCCTAAGTGCCTATATAAAGGTTTTATGACCATCAGAATGCACATCTAGTACAACACAGCACCTCTCGAGTGATTCTGCCCTTACCGTTACAATTCTGAAATATTTTCTTGACTACCTCTTTAGGAATTCTCCGCATGTATACAAGCCAGTCCAGTCCATTTTCCTAATGGAAGCCCTCGTGTGTGTAGAAACTCAGCACCTGCTTCCATGAGCCCAGATGGTACCAGGGTAATTCCTCGACGCAGGTAAGTCATATTCTACATTATCTGACAATTTGGCATTCCCACAAGATGATGCGGAACGATTGTCTCGTTCTTTATGGCACAATTTGTCAAATGCGCGGTTTCTTAATGAAATAAGCAACCCTAGAGGCAGCTGCAGACATCTGCCGCTGGTAAAACAGCAACAGCATGAGAAATAAACTCAGACGTTTGATCACATTGAGGCAAATGGGGGGCGACAAAATGGGATGTATGTATTTTTTTCCCTTTGGTTTTTATACCATGCCAGCATGTGATAAAGTGCACTGTAGAGACTAAGTTAACAGCCATTTCTTTTTCTCCCCGAAAACAGCCCATTAAGTTACCCAGCTGTCAACCGATACTCTTCCTCCTCACTGTCCTCACAAGCGTCTGCTGAAGTAAGCAATATTACAGGGCAATCAGAAAGCTCTGATGAAGTCTTTAACATGCAGGTACTTGATCAGCTGTTTTCTTTTTGTCTGGTCCTGTTTATTCCCTTTCTGTCTCAATCATGAGTGTTTCCATTCACTCTGCTATGCTTAGGAACAGACCTCCGAGCGAGAACTTGACCTAAGGACAAACCTTTACACACCTGTATTGCCTTATTGGTCCCTGGAGTCTGCAAAGCTGATTCTCTCAAAGCTGCCCTGGCCACTCTAGGAAGACCTGAGCCAGCGCTGGGCAAGCCCGGCCAGGCCCTGCGAGGGGAACTTGGAGCTCTGCCTCTGAGTCAGGTCTTCAGTTGGGTGTCCTGGAGCTTGTCACCACTGACCAGCTGCCTCTTAGCATTCCTAAGTGTTCTGTTCTTTTCTTTAAGAAGATATGGTTTAGGGGCCCATTCTAAGATTTCTCTACTTAGGTATATGTTGGAAATTTCCCATAAGAAAAGACTGTTTACTAAAGAAAAACAGAGGTTTTTAGGGATTTAAGTGTCAGTGTAACTCTTGCAACAAACATTTGTGTTTAGATACAGCTAACAGGACATTGATAATCACTTGGTAAGACTCAGCTGAAATTTTCCTCACCTCTGTCTTTGGAAAGGGGGCATAACACATATTGCCAAATTTACGCTTTGAACGTGCGACATTGGAGAAAAGGCACAGACATGTTCTCTGCCTTTTAGAAGCACTCACCTGTTTACCTGCCCGAGGCTGGGAACCTTTCTGCTAGTACTTTAGTCAGGGAGCCGCTGCTAACTGGTCTTTAGCCATAGGCTGTTTGGAGCTAAATTGAACACAAAGGCATTCCTTTGGCAGGTGTCAAAAATCTCAGATTTTTTTTTTTAATTAATTCAGACAGGCATCCATATTGGTCTGAGTTAGTGAGATTTTCCCATAATTCTTAATGGGCTTTTTTTTTTCCTACTTTGGAAAAAAAAAAATGGTGATTTTGTTTCAAACGTGTCAGTGTAGTCTGCAGCCTCTAAGCCTTATCTGATGACAGCTCCCGTGTTTTCCAGCCAAGTCCATCTACCTCAAGCTTGAGCTCTACTCACTCCGCCTCGCCTAATGTGACAAGTTCTGCTCCCTCGAGTGCCAGAGGTCAGTGCCAAGGCGTGGGGTGGACTGAGGGTGCCCAGCGGACCTTCCAGTCTCCCGTAGGCTCAGGTTTTCTCCTCCAAACGGCCCCAGCTCACCACCCTGAGGAGCCTCTCTTCCCATCTCTTCCCAGCTTCTCCTCTGTTGTCCGACAAACACAAACATTCCAGAGAAAACGCTTGCCTGTCCCCGAGAGAGCGGCCATGCAGCGCCATCTATCCGACACCTGTGGAACCTTCTCAGGTAGGGTGTGGGGGATGGAAATTCTAGGAAACAAGGAGAAGTCTGGATGCTACTTACAGGGCTGCAGAAAGTCACGGGAGCTGCCAGAGACCACCAGACGGGCCGTGCTGACAAGTCCAGCTGAGTGAAGTCCACACCTCGGCCCCGGGCCTGGTGTTGGGAAGTTCTGTGTGAACCGTCGAATCTGACGTGGGTGCCTGGTGGTTGCCGGGGAGTAGAGCTGAGAGGGAATTGGGAAGTGATTTTACCCACTTTGATCTGACTATTTTGTTGCTGCCACTTGAACATTAAGAGAGGTCAGGGGTGACTGAGTTAGGGGCGGGGGTGTCTGTCTGCAGAAATTTGGAGGAACTCCTTGCACTTCGTGTCAGGTCGCTTCAGTCATGTCCGATTCTTTGTGACCCCATGGACAGGAGCCCAGCAGGCTCCTCTGTCCATGGGATTCTCTAGGCAAGAACACTGGAGTGGGTTACCATGCCCTCCTCCAGGGGATCTTCCCAACCCAGGGTTTGAACCTGCATCTCTTATGTCTCCTGCATTGGCAGGCGGGTTCTTTACCCTAGCGCCTCCTTGAGGAGACGCATGGCTGCCACGGATTGCTTACCGAGGTTTCCAAGAGTGAAGAGGGCGTCTTTTTGCCTCTGCGGTTCTTTTTTTTTTTTTCTCCATTTATTTTTATTAGTTGGAGGCTAATTACTTTACATCATTGCAGTGGTTTTTGTCATACATTGAAATGAATTAGCCATGGATTTACATGTGTTCCCCATCCCGGTTCCCCCTCCCACCTCCCTCTCCACCCGATCCCTCTGGGTCTTCCCAGTGCACCAGGCCCAAGCACTTGTCTCATGCACCCAACCTGGGCTGGTGATCTGTTTCACCCTAGATAATATACATGAAACTTAAAAGCTTTTGCACAACAAAGGAAACTATAAGCAAGGTGAAAAGACAGCCCTCAGATTGGGAGAAAATAATAGCAAACAAAGCAACAGACAAAGGATTAATCTCAAAAATATACAAGCCTCTGCGGTTCTTAAATGCACTGAGGAGGGAGGGGCTGAACCCTGGGGCCTCCCCAGCAGCCCTCTCCACCCGCTCAGACCTGGGTCTGCAGTGATTTCTCTCAGCCTCAGTGACTGCAGGGCCAACGTTTTCACCCCTGGGCCCTTTAAGCTCCTTGAGGCGGGGTTTCAAAGGTCAAGATTCCTATGGAGCCCTCAGTTTTATCGGTTATTTGTGGATAACTCAGGAGCAGAGAGTAATCATTATTTATCCTCCAGCTCATTTTCTGTTTTTCCACACCATCCTGGCAGAAGGCTAGTTGCATCTGGAAATGGATGAGAATGAGGGGGATTTGCCTGGATTGGTTTCTTTGCTGATTCTGATCTTCCCCAAAGTTCCAGGGTACCCCATCCACACAACATGGACGTGTTGCAGAAACTGAGCCAAGTGCATTTTCCTGAACCACCTGGCTGCTTTAATTTCCCCTTGTCACTTGATGTTGCCCAGGACTTTCAGTTTGTTCCCTCTGCTCCTGGAGAGCAGGTCACCAGCGTGGGGAGCTCTGAAAGACTTCCAGATTAGCCTCCCGAGTTTTCTGCTTTTGGTAAAATTTGAAGCAGTGTGTGTTGCCAAAATTTCCATAATACACATTCCTCTGGTGTATCTACTTTTAAGGACTTGGTGCCTTTCGTTTAATATATTAGGTAGAACTATGTAAAACTGGCATTTTTGTGGGTTAAAGATTGCAACATACTAACCATTTCATATGTTTTAACCTAATCTAGGATTTAAAATGTAAAGTTCATTGACTAGAGATTTTTTGAGCTAATATTTCTTCTTTCTTACTTATATTTTATATTGCCAGTCTAGCATTTGTATTTATAAAGAGCACTGTAGCTTAACTGCTACTTACTGTTTATTTTTTCCATATTTTGTTACAAAAATTTATTTGCCAGTTATATTCGGTTGGCCAAAAAGTTCATTTGAGGATGGTATGGGAAAACCCAAACAAACTTTTTGGCCAGCCCAATATTTGAAATCCTCTATAGACTTTTAAAACACCATTTAGAAACACTGTTTGAAACCTAAGGGTCTTCTCCTTTTTTTCCCTTAAATATAATTGAGTCATTATTGAACAATAATTCAATAATGATAAGCCAATCATCAACAGTGTTAAGCCAGTAATGTTTTATATGGCTTATTTTGCCATATGAAACATTTTTTTTTAAAACAAAAGGTTCGGTAAGGGCTTCCCAGGTGTCACTAGTGGTAAAGAACCCGCCTGCCAATGCAGGAGACACAAGAGCTGTGGGTTAGATCCCTGGGTTGGGAAGACCCCCTAGAGTAGGCAATGGTAACACACTCCAGCCTTCTTACCTGGAAAATTCCATGAACAGAAGAGCCTGGTGAGTCAGAGGGTTGCAGAGAGTCAGACACGACGGAGCAGTAGCATACACCATTCAGTAATAAAATAATCACCTCGTTTTCTAGATCTCACCTGTCAGTATCTTGCACCATAAAAATATTCTTGTGCCTTTCCAGAGGCTGCTGTTTAATCACATTGGAGATGGAGCCTTGCCACGCAGTGACCCCAATCTTTCTGCGCCTGAGAAAGGTGGGTATGAAGCCAGTGTCTTCGTCAGTCATGGAACGTGTAGCAGTGTGCTGTCTTCATTTCCTCCAGTCGCCCTTGTGTCCCTGTGGAAGGCAGATGTGCAGATCTTTAATGATCAGGACTGATCTGCTCTTAGGGGATAGATGGAAGGCAGTTATTTCTGATACATTCTTCACAAACTGTTTTCCTGTAGGATTTAGCAGCAGAATCTGAGCAAGGTAGGGACACCTCTGTTTAATGACTTTAGGTATCACTCAGTGAGCCACTCAGGCAGTTGCTGCGCTGCCTGAAACCACGTGGCCAGTCAGGCTGCTTGTTCAACACAAGGACAGTAAGCACCTTCCCAGATGGGCCCTTGGTCCCACGTTGTGTCTGCCTCACCAAGCTCATTCAGTCAGCTCATCTGTTGCTTGTGGGTGACTCAGATGCTATTGAAAGTTTGCAATCCACTGCATAATGGAGTGTGCCCTGCCTCAAGGTCACATGAAAAATGAGAAACCAACATATGCATAGCAGTTAACAGCCAATTAGCATTGGTCTGTGTGACACAGCAGAGGAAGAAGGGTGGATTAAATGTGACTTCCTCAGCTAGGGGGATGGGGACTGGCAGCAGGGCACTCGTTCACCTCCCAGTCAGCCTCAAAAATCAGAGCAGTCCCCGAGCCAGCAAATTAACACACTAATGACATATCCCTGTAAAGTGCATTTTAATTGTCCCCATTAAGATCTCGACTGCATTGTCATTTGAGTACACGGATACATTAAAACTTTCCTCGGGAGATAGGAATCAGCAAGACTGTAGCCTAAATTATTTCAAAGCACACATTTTGCTTTACAGCTACAAGTCGAATATTGATCTTTGTCTGGATAACTTAGAAAGGTGATCGTTTTCTCACCTCTTTTACCAAAGAAAACCCACAAAGCTACCTTTAAAAGGACCAGAGGAAATGTATTTTACGAGTGTTGTTTCCATCCAATTAAAGTGGTAATATAATCATAAAATGTTGAAATTCTGGCTATGTCCACCAGGTGGCAGGGTCTGCTCAGCAAGCAACAGACTGGAACTCTCTAAAGACTTGATTTTGTAAACCTCCTCTCAGAGCAGCTATTTATAACCTTGTATGTCTTGCCCTTGTTCCTAACGGGGTTGTTCCATATTTCTGCATCTTACTGAAGTGTGCAGCAGATAGATTACAAAAAAGGAATGATACTGTCAGCATTCCAAATTATTTTTTTAGGACGTTCTCCACTATAGCCCTTTGACTTGAGGAACAAGGGCCAACAGGATGGTGTGGTGTGGCTGTTCCTTACCAGTAATTCTGCCAGGAAGTGGAGATATTAGTGTCCACTGCCTTCCCCCTTTTAGGGTGCTATTTGTCCAGAAAATTCCGCTAAAAATCAAGTTTTAAAATAGTCGAGTGACTACATCTTCCATCTGTTATCCAGTGTCTAAACACATTTGTAAATCTCAAGTTTCTACACTCTTTTGTCGAGATGTGCAGTTCTGACTGCTTGAGGGAAAAAGAGAGACATGCTATCACCCAATGAAATGTCACCTATAATTGTGAGGTGGGCAATTAAATAAAGGGTTCGCATTTAGGAAGTTTCCTTATTGTTATTTTTAATCCAGCTGCTGTGTTCATTCTGGATAATTCTGACTTCTAAGATTGAGTGTTCGCAGGGTGACGTGGACCATGTGATTTTAGCTGTGTTATTCCCTTCCAGCTGTGAACCCCACCCCTAGCAGCTGGAGCCTGGACAGTGGGAAGGAAGCCAAGAACATAGCAGATGGTGGGAAGCTCATCTCTCCCCCAGTCCCTCCACGGCCCACACAGACTGGTGGGTATTTGAAGCATTTAACAATCATTTTTATAAAAATAACTTTTATTGACTACTCCGACCTGAATTCCTCAGAAAGGTAGGCATTTGATGTGTCCAAGGTAAAAACCTTTGTAGTAGCTACAGAATTCATCTGCAGTGTTCCCTCTTTTTCCTCAACTCCTGTTATACTAAGTCCACAAGCACACCACTCCTAAACTGTTGAACATTCATTTCCTAGGTACCATCCTCAGAACTGGGGGCAGGGGGGGGGCACCCTAACCTTGCTGAACTACTAGCATCTTCTCTATCCTTCGCTTGAAGCACCTCATTCTTATCAGCCTCTGCGAACTCCAGCCACTTTCTGCAGGACTGATGCCCCCATTTCAGGTTGTCCGTGAGTAGGATTGACTGTGATTTGGATAGGCTTGTGGAGAACCAACCAACCAGTACCTTGCCCCTATGGCTTAGCCAA
The DNA here is from genome assembly GCF_023699985.2 of Odocoileus virginianus. Taxonomy (NCBI): domain Eukaryota; kingdom Metazoa; phylum Chordata; class Mammalia; order Artiodactyla; family Cervidae; genus Odocoileus; species Odocoileus virginianus. The sequence goes on along the minus strand of NC_069674.1, from coordinate 59,257,358 downwards.
GACTGTATTCCAGGGTCATCTTTCTCAAAGGGTTCATTCAAGGCACTGCATCTCCTAGGGACGTGGTTTAAGAATCAGAATTTTACTATATCTGGGCCAAAGCCCTAGAATCTGTGTTTTACCAAACCTTTCTAAATTTTGAGCCACTGAAGATTATTCTTAAGAAACTTCCTGTCCGAGTTTATAACAGTAATGGACCCCCTTTCCTCTTGAAGAAGCCATTGCTGGGGGACCTGTGTATGAGGGCAGTTTTTAAGACAGGCTGTTGCACTTTACTAACTGTGTCCTCTTGATGGGGAGAGCTTTCTCAACACTTCACCTATATTTAGAGTCGTTTTGAAGCTTTACAAATACAACTAGCCTAAAGGCATGAGAAAATATGACACTATGTTTTTCATGGATTTTTCTAGATTGATCACCCTGTTTCGTTGCTGTATTTTAACATCTTTCTAGTTTCTTTTTTTTTAACCAAAGAAAGAAAACTATCTTTTTAAAATAAACTGTGTGCTACCCAGTTTGTTTTGTACTTTCCAAAGCTAGAAGTTGCCAGTAGATTTAGAAAGACATGTGAGATCTTCAAACAGAACAAGAAATAACTATAGCCTTCCTTGATAATCTGCATTGCTAGGTCAGTGTGACCATGGAAGTTTAAAACTCACGAACCAGTACTTGGTGTTTTATTCATGATGTTTGTACATTGCAGCAACCTCCAGTTTAAACCTGGTTGTGTCCCTAAAGTTGGAAACTTGAAAAGTGTTTTCAAAGGGACAATAATATTCATGGTATTTAGGTTCCTAGGCTAACTCTACCTTGTAGGCAAGGACAAGGATAGAACTATTTTAGGTCTTTTCCAGAGAAACATCACTCTAAACATGCAGAGGGTGCAGGGGCTGCTGGGTGGTCCACAGTGGTGGTGTCAGGGAATGCCTAAGTTGAGAGGAAGAGGGTCCCAGACAATAAAAATGCCATTTCCCAATCAAGATGTGCTTCCCTAGACGTCCATGCTCTTATTCTATACTCGACACCCACAATTGAGAACTAACAGTGGCAATGGAACATGGCACATGCTAACAGCATACCCTGGCATGCAAGATGGATCTGCACGACCCCACTGGGGGGGACCGGCCACTCTCCCTAGCCCTTAGGCCCAGAGCACGCAGGTGACCGTACCTCTCCCCAGTTACCTTGGCAGCGCTGCCTTCCCTTCTGCACTCATTGCTGTCATGGTCTGTGCTCATGTCATCCTGTGTGCTCACTGCTGGTGGGATCTGTAACTGTCTCTCTTCCCTTCGGCCTTTCTGTGGTTTTCTTATGAGCTGCAAACCCCACTGTGACAGCTGGGAGCATGGCAGCTCATCGCAGAGCAGCAAACCCTGAGCCCACTGAAAATGCTGTAGGCAGACCTGGGAAATCTGGCTTATACTCTCGTGCTGACAGTGTCATGGCTGGCTGTAGTATGTGTGCTTACGCTTTAGAGAGGTGGATTTGGTCCATGAGGGCACACACACGGCAGAGTCATCACACTGGCCATTTCCCAGGTGTAAGGCTTGAAAATCTGCTGGGAGAAACAGAGAGGGTTCTTCTTATCTTAATGATGACCTCCTAACCCAAGTACAGACATTAGGGAGAAAAGTCGAAAACTTCTTACCTTTTATATGGATGTAGCCAAGGGGTTTCTGTCAATTTCAGGAATATTGCAGGGGGGGGGGGGGGGGGGCAAGGGGTGGTGAAAGGGGAGACTGATGTCAGTACATTCCCAGGGACCTATTCGAAGCTGTCTGGGTGACCCAGGGGGACCTGGGTCTTTCCATTCCTGCTCAGCCCAAAGTCTGCTCCCTGGCACCTCACGCGTAAAAGCTCCCTTTGAAATAGACCAAGGGGCAGACAAGCATCTGGGCTTTGAGGAGGTGGAAAGGATGCTGGACCAGTCACTTGGTTAAAGCATCATGTGTGCTCTGGTTACTTCTCACTGATTACCCCATGTCTTGGAGCTGCCATCCTTTGTGGGGAATCCATTCTGGGTGGGCACCATTCAGTCTTTCCACCCACGCCCCCCCTTGCCTAGATCCTTGTGCGCGGGATCACCTGTATGGGTTTGTACACACAGAGGGCTTTTTCAGGTAGTCAGCTGTCTGGTTTTCTAAACTGAAATGATTCTCTCTCTTCACAGCTTCACCAGCAAGGCACACGGCATCAGTATCCCCCTCGCCTGCTGGGCGATCTCCACTGAAGGTACAGGCTCTTGTTTAGATGGGAGCTAGAAATTGGCCCCTTGCTACTTTTTCCCCTGTTACATCAATAAGGTGCTTTCATCTACAAAGACCAGGCAGAGAACATAGAAGGGGGAGAGGAAGATGGGTGAGAAAACAACATTAGACTTTCCCTTTGGGGAGTCTGCTGTTTGGTTTCAGATTATTAGCCTTTTTCTCCAAATGGTAGCAATGAGAGTGTACAAACTAGAGTGAGTATATACACTGAATTAGAAAGAAATGGTCCCTAGGTATCTTCTAGGATATTTTCAACTTAAGTGTTTGTTTTTGATGTGCCTTAAACTAAAGGATAATGCTGAAAAATAACCAAGATCTACTAAATATTCTCAAGTGCCTTTTTCATCAGTCTCATTTTGAAAATGCCAAACCCAACTTTTTCTCTTTTAACATATTATACCAAGGCTTCCATTTACATTAGAGGTACATACTTGATCATGAAAAACAAGACAGTAAAATGAATTTTAAAATCTCTGGGAAACAAACTGGAAAGCTTTAAAGGTCAGATATTTGATTTAATATGAAGACATAGACTATTTAACATCTCTAAACATACAAAATTCCTCCTGAAGGTAAAGAATAATATTTAGTCTCTATCCAAATTGAATCAGACTGGCTGCAAGGATTGTTGGTGCTTTCAGAGGTAGGTGTTCAGAGCTGCTACACCAGAGGCTTAAAGATGAAGTGACTGTGGAAGGAATGATTTGTTCCTGAATGGCTTAGGATTCGCATGCTCCGTGTCCTTTTTGTTGATGAGACATTTCGAACGAATGTAAAAGAAAAACAGAAACTAGCTTCTGCAAACACATAAGGGCAGATTGTGATCCTGTGCATCTGTGGTACTCAGGATTGTTGCTGGTAGAAATTGAGAATCTGGAAGGAAACCTCCCCTCCCCCACCCCACCCCTGCAGTGGAGAAAATTGCCAAAAAAAAAAAAAAAAAAGCGTGATTTGCATTGCTGACATTTCTGATGTCAAAATTTGCTAGTGGGTGCAAATTATCTGCTGGTTTGGTTGTCATACTGCCATGCAGCTGTTAATCGTAAAGTGCATGGGACTGCATTCACCCCGGGAGCCATAGACTTATCTTAATGTGTTGGAAACAAAGCCACACGGTGTTTCCGCATCGTTACATTTCCCCTTACTCGCAAAGAACCCCACATGTTGCTATGGGATTCACATATGCATTTTTTAACTTGATTGTGCAAATTAGTAATCAGGTAAAATTAAAAAAGAATAATTCCTAATAATAGAATCAAAGAGTTGAAAATATTCGCGTAGCCACCAATTAGCAAAGTGGTGTATACCCTTCTTTCTACATACCTGCCTGTGTTCTTGCTGGCCACAGGTAGCCTTGTAGCAGTATCTACAAATCAGGCTTTGAAAAGATGAACCACTGTGTTGTAACTCCGGGTGACATTAGAGGGCGTAGTGCCCCCACGTTACTAGCTTTGCTGTGCTTCAGTTCAGTTCAGTCACTCTGTGGCCAACTCTGCAACCCCAGGGACTGCAGCACGCCAGGCTTCCCTGTCCATCTTCAGCTCCCAGAGCTTGCTCAAACTCATGTCCATCGAGTCGGTGATGCCGTCCAACCATCTCATCCTCTGCCGTCCCCTTCTCTTGCTGTGCTTAGAATGCAGAAAACTCCTTAAGAGTTTTTTTCAGCAATTAAATGAGGGAATTAACCCCGTGGAGAAGATTCAGCTTACCTGCCCTGTTTTGCACTTGGGGTCGAACTTTTAACAAAACACACCAGTGAATTTGGATCTTTTAATTGGCCATTCTTGATCTTAGGCTCCTGATAAATGAAAGGATTTGTGTCTACCAGCATTCTCATGTTTAAAAAGAGAGACCGAGGTAAAGTTAGTGTAGGATAACATTTCTTGGTTTTATAGGCCATTATGTGATAAATGAGGAGGTATAAAAAAAGGTCTGTGGTGAAATAAGTTTAGCAAACACTGGACTGAACAAAGCCTTTGAGGTTCCTTTATTGTCAGACTTTAATGAGCTAATAGGCTTTGAATGGACTCAAGGAGTACATAGGATGCAATATTTCCCAGTAGAATCCTCTTTTCACAGAGCGCTGTTAGGAGAGAGGGAGAGTGTGTGTGTGCGTGTCTCAGTCGTGTCCGCCTCTTTGTGACCCCACGGACTGTAGCCCGCCAGGCTCCGCTGTCCACGGCATTTCCCAGGCAGGAGTACTGGAGCGGGTTGCCACTTCCTTCTCCAGGGGACCTTGCCCACCCGGAGATGGAGCCAGGTCTCCTGCATTGCAGGCAGATTCTTTACCCTCTGAGCCAGCAGGGAAGCCCAAAGGGAAGTGCAGATCTTGCTGCCAGTGGGAATAGACAGCACTGAGGCGTCTGTGTGATGTGGTGGTGACAGCGGGAAACCGACGGATTCAGGCCCCATCCAAAGGGCCAGTCCCTGCTCAGCTAGAGATTACCTAAAGGGATAGTGAGCCACGGTGCTAGAACGTCCAGTGCTTAAAGAAATGCACATTTGGTGGGAAACCGCCCTATTTTACAGAATTAACCACCGAGGCTTTTAAAAACAGTGCTACATAGCCTGAGGGCTGCCAGCCTTCAGCTTGTGAGCCTGGCAAGAGCCCAGAGGTCTCCGGGGCAGGGCCTGCCATGCCTTCCCAGGGGTGGGGGAGAGGAGGGCTTCGGCCTCTGGGTTTGATGGGGGACCCAGCAGAGCTCATCACCCGACGCTGACCGCTCTGCCGTCTCCCCCCGCACAGGGCTCCGTGCAGTCCTTCACCCCGTCCCCCGTGGAGTACCACTCCCCAGGACTCGTCTCCAGCTCCCCCGTGCTGTCGGGCAGCTACAGCAGCGGGATTTCCTCCCTCAGCCGGTGTAGCACTTCGGAGACCTCAGGCTTCGAGAATCAGGTGAATGAGCCGGCCGCGGCGCCGCCGGGGTCGGAGGAGCCGGTGCGCAAGGAGAGCAAGACGCCGCCGCCCTACAGCGTGTACGAGCGGACTCTGCGGCGCCCCGTGCCGCTGCCTCACAGCCTCTCCATCCCCGTCACCGCCGAGCCGCCCGCCTTGCCCCCCAAGCCCCTGGCGGCGCGGTCGGGCCACCTGGAGAACGGGACCAGGAGGACGGACCCCGGCCCGCGGCCCAGGCCCCTGCCCCGGAAGGTCTCCCAGTTATAAGTCCCTTTTCTACTTCCCTGCGACGCATTCTTTGCCGTTTACAAGACATCAAGAGGTATGGTGAGAAGACATCCTTAGTGTAGGCACTTTAATAACTTAACTCAGATTTGTCTTTAGATGAATGGAATTTAAACTCGCTTAATAGAATATGTTGCACAATATTAAAAGTTACTGATCCCCAACGCCAGATGTCCCAAGTATGGCTGAATTTCATGACACCGTTTCTCGTTTGAAAGTGATAGTGATAAAGCCTTCTTTTGTATCTTTTTATGTTCACTTTTTTTTTTTTTACATAATCTCAACCAGTAAAATATTGTCGAACAATACGAAGCGTGATAGTGTTGTATACTTTTTACTGAATACTTGATACTTCATGAAAGCTTATTAAGTCAGTGCACATCCTAAGGCAGTGGTCCTTACTTTAGAAGACTTCTGTAAATAAGGTGAGATTTCTGACTCTTTCTATCAACAGACAAGTGAATGCACATCGTCATAATTAAAAGTTAAAGCAGGCTAATGAGATATACACTAAAGGAGCTGCAAAGATTGGGACTGGAAGCGGTTTTGTTCTTGAAACATACTTCTTGAAGGTTGCTTTTGACCTTGACTGCTGTCTACATTGTTCAGAAGCTACTATAGCATTTGGCTGGTAAACCGTTTAGTACCCTGACACCATGGTATCTACTGTATTTCTTTTCAAGGTGCAATTTACTTCCAGAGTTCCCATCAGGTTGATGAAGCAAAAGACCCCAGGAGAAATGTTTACTTGAATCTTGTGCTTCCTTAGATAATTTCTGCTACCCAATTTGTCATTGAAGAAGAGATGTTCATGTATTAAGTAGGCACAAATTAATGTGTCCCATTAACAAGAATTCAGGAATCAATACAGGACAGTATTAAATCGATAGAGTAAATGAAGAAAAAAAGTAGAGAAAATATATTAGCATGATTAAATAGCAAAAGGACTTTTAAAAGGCAAGGGCATTAACTTTCAGTCCTGCACAAAATAAGAAATTCCTCACAACTCCATTGTTACCAGTGGGGCTTGTCTGCTGAACTAATCCTGTTGTCCTTTTGTTGAAGGAGGATGGCTATAGACTGCTCTAGCTTGAACATTACAACATAGCATCTTAGATTTAGATAGGGATGCTAATGCCACAGTCGTAGGAGTGTGAAAAGAGAAAAGCACCTTGTATGTAGTAATGTATTTTATATCTTGTTTTCTTTACTGACTGTTTATAACACTCAACTGACAATAGATATGAACTGTATTTTAAATCATACTGTTGAATATTTTCCCTCTTTTGTTGGGAAGCTCATTTTAGTTTAACTGTGTGTTTTTGTTGATAGCTTACCCAGAAGGCAGTGACCACTTTTTTATATTCCCTTCGAAACCATTCAGCAGGTATATGCTGTTGAGACTGGTTATAGAGGTTTTCTATAATAAATGTTCAAGTATTTTTGTACATAACTGGTTAATTTTAATAAGAGATACCATTACGTGTAAAAAAATTAAAAATAAAAGCAAACTGTTGTGGATGCAGTATGATTGTTATAATTATGCCAAATACTTTATGTATGGAAAAAGAATATTTGTACATATGTGCTTTTAACAATAATTCTGCCATATTGACTACAGTTTTGAATGTCAGAAAAATTAATATATGTTAAAATATTTATGTTTAGTGAAAGTATTCTTAATAGAGAAAAGGAACATGAATTTTAGCTTTGTATCTTGCAAGTTTTTCAGTTGAAAATTTCTTGAACTAGCTTTTGCTTTTGATGATAACACTTTGTGTTTGTAATCACATCCTTAAGTATATATATATCTATATATATAGGAAGATACATATTTCTGTTGCTTTAAAGAAGTAAAGCCTTCCCTCCATTTAAATAAGGTGACATGCTTAAGATAACAAAGCTTTGATTTCCTTTTCTTCTGTAATTTAATAGATTTCTTGACTAGTGCTTGGGCACAGTGTAAATCAGTGTTATTTGCTCTTGAATCCATTTTTTTTTTTTAATTGGGGCAATGAACAGTCGATCATGTGTGTGTATTTCTGAAGCAGCTATATAGCAGAACATTTCAAGAGATTCTATTAGCCCAGATGTTCATGTTGGTTGCTGCTGAATGGTAAATATTAAATAAAATTACCTGATTAATCTTGGTATTTCTGTCTTTATTCCTGTCATAAGCATATCCTTACTTGAACAGAAGCTGTGTAAATAATTGCCAAATGTACAAAAGGAATAGTTGAGTGCTGCTTTTGCCAGCTGCACAAACTGTCTGCATGCCTGCTTTCTCCCTGATGTTCGTAAAATGATAGGAAATATATTTAACACTGCAAAGTCCATTGACTACCAAATTTGCTAATAAAGCCTGGCTTTTAATTTTGCGAGCTGCATCTATATATTGTGTTAGATTTACAACATTTAGGTCACTCAGTGCTAAGCAAACCACTGGCTAAATTAAGTACCAGAACTCACTTAAAGGTCATTGTCAATGTCTTCCTGATTATTTCTCAACATTAAGTGATTTTAGAGCATTTGGGGAACATTTTCATCACCACTGAATCCACAAGTGTTTCAATTCGACAAGCCTAATTACAATATGAATAGCTTCTTTCTCTACCTTAGTAGTCTTCTCTGTGGATTGATATTGATTGTTCTACAAAATACAACAAAGAAAATAAGTTACACAGCTTTGCCCTTATTTGATCTTAACACATTAAAAGATAGCTCTACCAGAATGAATTCTTAGTTATTAACTGAAATAAACCTTGTCCTCATTACATAATACCATTTAAAAAAAACTTGAAAATTTGACAGTCCCCTCATGTAACTATTATTTTTACATATTCCTTTTGTCTTTTCTTTATGCATATATTATTTATTTTTACATATTCCTTTTGTCTTTTCTCTATGCATATGTTGCACACTTTTCCTATATTGTTACTTGCTGGTTCCCCAAGTAGCCCAACATGATTAATCAATAATACAGGGCTGAGTTCACTGCCAACTGACATAACAGAGAACATTACTTCAACAGAGCTTTGGCAGTATCTCAGAGGGGCAAGGGCAATATCAGATTTTATTGAAATTCCGGAGTTTTGTTTAAGGTAGATCTTTGAAGAAGCAGGGCTTAAGACTGAGTACAGATCATGATATAATTATTGAGGATTGGTAAGAAACAGCAGGGTTCAGAGAGTCTTAGGACATAACTGTTAGTTGATACTTTCTATTGACAACTTTATGAGTCTGTTGACAAATTACATTATAAAAATAAAGTTATTTACCTGGCAAAAAGACTCCTGGAAGAGTAAAGTTATACCAGCAAATGTTGGAATATGGAGGTCATGTTCATGTAAACTGTATGGAGTAGATGGTTTCAGTTTTCAACATCTATGTTTTACATAGTTGTAAGAACAGGGTACTGGGCAGACTACTCAGTTTTTGGTTGTTGTTTAATGTTACAATACAGTAAGTATTTTCATATTTTTACATGTACATAAAAAGCAAAGTATATATTCCCACCATTTACTTAGCCATTCCCCTATTAATGGACATAATATTTCCAGTTTTTCACCAATGCAAGTAATACCATTGGGACATACAGCTTTTTCCATGTTTTAAATTAATTCCTTGACATGGAATCCTAGACTAAAATTGCAAAGGCAAGGGAAGGATGATTTTTGTTGCTATCATGCATATTGGCAAATTATTTCTCAGACATAATTGTAACAATTTTAATGCCACCAGCAATATTTTTCCAAGGTTGAATATCAATGCTGTTATTTTTTGCTATGTGGGAAGAAAATTTTGCTACTTTACCTAAAATTTTAGAAAATATAACTCCACTAATTAAGTATTTTACAGAATTGTGTATAAGTAAGTTGATATCTATAAAGAAAAGGAGAGAGAAGACAACATTAGAGTAATAGGCACCAACACTTAAGTATATCACCTACTGAAGATACTTCATCCCAGAGAAGGCACTTTAGATCCTCTATTTGTATGGAATACTAGAAAATCCCCAACATTCTGAACACAAGTACCATCTCACTAATCCAGTTTACCGCGCCCCCCCACCTCGGCTCCGCCATCATTCACAACCAGTGAAGAAGCCAAAAACCTACAAGTGAGGACACTGAACAGCCATAATAAATGCCATCATCTGCTGAGTGGAATGTCCCAAGAAGATCAGGCTGATGAAATGCTTGATGTGTTTGAACTACTGACAGGAAATGAAACTTTTATAAGACAATTGAGGGATGGATGAGAGAAGTACCTAGAAATCTATGCAAGTCAAAGGGAAAGGAAAATAACTTCAGAGAAAACAGAAAAATGTTTAAATAAGTATGTAATTATAGTATACCATGGAGTCAGCTCTACATATTTACATAGTCTTGGAAATGTAAAATATTTAACTCCAAATTATTTTGGAAAGATGAAGGTAAGGAAGATGTGTGTATGTGGTGAAAGTGAGCAAAAGTTGTTCAGTCGTCTCTGACTCTGCAACCCTATGGACTATACAGTCCATGGAATTCTCCAGGCCAGAATACTGGCATGGGTAGCCTTTCCCCTCTCCAGGGGATCTTCCCAACCCAGGGATCAAACCCAGGTCTCCCACATTGCAGGCAGATTCTTCCTGCATTGCAGGCTGATTCTTTACTAGCTGAGCCACAAGGGAAGCCCAAGAATACTGGAGTGGGTAGCCTATCCCTTCTCCAGGAGATCTTCTCTACCCAGGAGTCAAATCAAGGTCTCCTGCATTGCAGGAGGATTCTTTATCAACTGAGCTATCAGGGAAACCTAGATGTGTAACCCAGAGAAGGCAATGGCACCCCACTCCAGTACTCTTGCCTGGAAAATCCCATGGATGGAGGAGCCTGGTAGGCTGCAGTCTATGGAGTCGCACAGAGTTGGACACAACTGAAGCGACGTAGCAGCAGCAGCAAATGTGTAACCACCTTGAGTGGTAAGAAGGAAAATTTCCCCTGACCCGCAGAGGGATCAAACCCGCGACCTTGGCATTGTTAGCACCACGCTCGAACCAACTGAGCTAATAGGCCATGATGTGTATATGGAGAATAACAAATTCTCTCATATAGGGATGTCAATCAGAAATGCCTAAAATTTAAAGACAATCAAAAAGTAGCAATTTAAGATTTTTTAAAAATCTATATATAAAAGCAAAAATTAAGAAATAACTTGGAAATAATGCCTTCTGTGGAGTGAAATAATGGCTACAGGACATTCCTGTTTTTCACAGTGGTTTAAGCAACTATATGCATATTTTAAGAGATTTTTTAAAAAATGATTTCTACAATGTTCACCACTCTGACTTCACTCTTGTTTTTTTCCCTTCCAAATTCAAAGCAGACCTGGATTTGGAACTCTGAGAAGCACATATAGAGCTTGCCAGATTTCTACTTCAAAAGCATGGGTGCGACAGGTTATAGGGAGAAAGGGGAGTTTGGACCTATATAAAACTCCTCTGGGAGAAGTGATCAGCAGTAATACAAACATTTTAATTCCAATCATGACTTAATCCTGTCCACTAAGTCATTTGCAGTTATTTTTAAGGGGCTTGCTCCTCCTTGTTTTTTAGTAGCAGCATGAAGCAGCCAATAGATAAAATTTTTAGGCATGTCTGAAAAGAACACTGCACACATCAACAGCTCACAAGTTCCTTTTGTGTCAATAACATGAATTTTCTCATCCCGAAAAAACACTCAGGTCTTAGTGTGACTGACTTGGGAACAACAATCAGCAGTCCCATGTTATTTCCCTTCAAGAGGGAGAAAATTAGCTTATTAACAAATAATTAGTTTTGTTTTGTTTTTAAAGGTAAAAAAATGGTGAGCATTAGGACTTCAAGCCTGAAACGAAATTTGGCAGAGGGTCTCCTGGCACATCCATTGTTCATTCCCTCACTATACCTCAACCTCTTGCCTCACCACCCACAACTTATCCAAATCTTTGTTCCAAAACCAGAAAAAGAAGAAACCCCTTCATTGGGATTAAGTTATCTACCCTAGAGTTGATCCCACTTCATCTCCATCGGAATCCTTCTTTATCAATGAGGAAGTGAGGGGAATCTGTGTCCTTTGATCTACTTAAAGCAATTGATCTTGATGACTGGGTCTGAAGATAAGAACAAATATAACTAAATGTTTACCAACTTCAGATAACTTTCCCCTCTTTTTTTTTTTCCCTCCTTGGTCAGGCAAATGTCCGAGCTTAAGAATTTATAAGTCAGCATTAAAAGTCAAAACTTACATAAGTAAAAGAAAAATATAGCCAAGATGTAAGAGCAAACAGACTAAAAAGAAATTCGCACCAAATATAAGTGTTAATATCCTTGTAAAGAATTCATCTAAACTGATTTTTAAAAGTATTCATACTGTTAAGAGGTATAAGTATTAGAAAGGAGGGGAGAAAATATGCCAACAGGCAAATAGATAATTTACAAAAGATGAACCATAAACATATGGTAAAATAATTAACTGAACTACTAATCAAAGAAAAACACATGGAAACAATGAAGTGACATTTGTTGCTTATGAAATTAGCTATATGTATAAAATAATAGCACCCAGTTCTGGGACGACTGTGGTGACAAGTTGTCCTCAATGATACAGCTAGTGGCACTAAATTAGGACAACTTTTTTTTTGTAATTTTATTTATTTAAACTTTTTATTTTGTATTGGGGTATAGCTGATTAATAATGTTGTGATACTTTCAGCTGAACAGAGAAGAGACTCAGCCATACATAAACATGTATCCATTCTCCCCCAAATCCCAAGCATAACCTTTTTGCAATGCAGTTTGGCAGAACAGATCCAAAATCTTAAAAATGGTCATGTCCTTTGAACCATAACTCATTCCTGGAAATGTATGAGAAAATAATAATTCAAAATGCAATATGTGTATATGGAGAAGCAACAGGCAAAAATTTTAAGTCCTAGAAATGTTAGTTTCTGGGACTTCAAAGGAGGTGGTTACATAAAATATAACATCCAATCAAAAGAATGGTATATGCTATTTTAAAACATGTATTTGAGGTCAGGACTTCCGTGGTGGCTCAGACGGTAAGGCGTCTGCCTACAATGCGGGAGACCCAGGTTCGATCCCTGGGTCAGGAGGATCCTCTGGAGAAGGAAATGGCAGCCCACTCCAGTACTCTTGCCTGGAAAATCCCATGGACAGAGGAGCCTGGTAGGCTACAGTCCATGGGGTCGCAAGTAGTCGGACACAGCTGAGCAACTTCACTAACAAGGAGGAAAGGCTTCCCAGGTGGCTCAGAAGATAAAGAATCTGTCTGCAATGCAGAAGACCTGGGTTCAATCCCTGAGTTGGGAAGATCCCCTGGAGTAGGATATGGCTATCCGCTTAAGTATTCTTGCCTAGAAAATTCCATGGACAGAGGATTGTTCTTGGCTACACTCCATGAGGTCACAAAGAGGTGGACCTGACTGAGCAAATAAGCACGAAGGCACAACAAAGAGGTAAAACTAATAGTGTTTAACATGCGGGAAAAAAATTTAAAATATATGCACACTGGTGGTACAGTGGAAGAGACAAGATGGCAAAGTAAAAGAACATGAGTGATTTCTTCTAACATAAACACTAAAATCACAACAAACTGCTAAATAGCCACCAACCACCACCACCAACAACAAAATACTGGAACCTTCAAAAAAAAAAAAAAGATACCTTACATCCAAAGCCCAAGAAGAAGCCACAAGAGAAGGCAGGAAGGGCACATTCGCAGTAAAATAAAGTTCCATACATTCTAGGTGGCAACCTAAAAACTGGAAAACAGTTATACCACAGAAGTTCTACCAGAGGAGTGAAAGTTCTGCCTCCCACATCAGGCTTCCCAGGCAACAAGATGAGTAGTGCCCAGAGAATCTAGTTTTGGAGACCAATGGGTTTGATTGCAGGAATTCCTTGGGACTGGGTGAAACAGAAACTCCACCCTTGGAGGACACACACAGAATCTTGTGCAGACCAGGACCCAGGGAAGAAAGCAAGTGACCGCACAAGAGATTGGGTCAGACATATCTGCTAGTCCTGCGAGGTCTCCTGCAGAGGAAGAGGCGGTGGTGGCTCACTCTGTGGACAAATCACTGGGAGTGGCAGTTCTGCAAGTAGTCATCGGCATGAGCACTCCTGAGGCAGCTATTTTCTCACCAAACGTGGCCCCACCCAACAGCCTGTCTCACCGAGATATGTCCCCAGTGCTGTAAAAGTTCTAGGGCCCACAGATTTCCCAACCTGGCGATCCAGCAGAGGGACTGAGAACCCCTAGGGAATTTGACTTTGAAAGCCAGTGGGATTTGATTGTAGAACTTCCATAGGACTTGGAAAACAGACTCTTGAAGGGCACAACAAAACTTGTGCACCCTAGGACCCAGGAGAAAGGAGCTCAGACCCCAAAAGGGACTGAGCAGACTTGCCTATGAGAGTCCTGGACTCTCTGGTGAAGGTGTGAGTTGACAGTGGCCTGCTGCAGGGTCAGGGGCACTGGCCACAACAGTCCTGGGAGCCATGACATGCTGCCCTAAGTCCATTTGAAGGGGTGGCCATTATAGCCATTACAGCCCAACCCATCAGCAGAAAATTGGATTAAAGATTTACTGAGCACGGCCTCACCCACCAGAGCAAGATCCAGTTTTCCCAAGTCAGTCCCTCCCATCAGGAAGCTTCCACAAGCTTCTTATCCTCATCCATCAGAGGACAGAAAGAATGAAAACGGAAATCACAGAAAACTAATCAAACTGATCACATGGATTATAGCCTTGTCTAGCTCAATGAAGCTATGAGCCATGCCATGAGGGGGCACCCAAGACGGATGGGTCATGGTGGAGAGTTTGGACAAAATGTGGTCCACTGGAGAAGAGAATGTCAAACCACTTCAGTATTCTTGCCTTGAGAACGTCATGAACAGTATGAAAAGGCAAAAAGATATGACACTGAAAGATGAACTCCCCATCTTGGTTGGTAGGTGCCCAATATGCTACTGGAGAAGAGTGGAGAAATAACTCCAGAAGGAATGAAGAGGCTGAGCCAAACCTGAAACAACACCCAGCTGTGGATGTGTCTGGTGGTGAAAGTAAAGTCTGATGCTATAAAGAACAGTATTGCATAGGAACCTGGAATGTTAGGTCCATGAATCAAGGTCAATTGGACATGGTCAAGCAGGAGATGGCAAGAGTGCACATCAACATCTTAGGAATCAGTGAACTAAAATGGACATGAACAAGAATGGGGGAATTTAATTCAGATGACCATTATTTTTACTACTGTGGGCAAGAATCCCTTAGGAGAAATGGAGTGGCCCTCATAGTCAACAAGAGTCCAAAATGCAGTACTTGGATGCAATCTCAAAAACAACAGAATGATCTCTGTTTGTTTCCAAGGCAAACCATTCAATATCACAGTAATCCAAGTCTATGCCCCAACTAGTAATGTTGAAGAAGCTGAAGTTGAATAGTTCAATGAAGATCTACAAGACCTTCTAGAACATCAAAACAAGATGGCTTTTTCATCATAGGGGACTAGATGCAAAAGTAGGAAGCCAAGAGAGATACCTGGAGTAGCAGGCAGTTTAACTGTGGTATACAAAATTAAGCAAGGCAAAGGCTAACAGAGTTTTGCTGAGAGAATGCACTGGAAATGGCAAACACCCTCTTCCAACAAAATAAGAGACGACCCTACACATGGACATCACCAGATGATCAATAACGAAATCAGACTGATTTTATTTTTGGCAGCTGAAGATAGAGAAGCTCTATACAATCAGCAAAAACAAGACCTGGAGCTGACTGTGGCTCAGATCATGAACTTCTTATTGCCAAATTCAGACTTAAATTGAAGAAATTAGGGAAAACCACTAGGCCATTCAGGTATGACTTAAATCAAATCCCAAATCACAAAGTGCTGCACCCAATAAGCCAGAAAATTTGGAAAACCCAGCAGTGGTCACAGGACTGCAAAAGGTCAATTTTCATTCTAATCCCAAAGAAAGGCACTGCCAAAGAATGTTCAAACTACTGCACAATTGCACTTATTTCACATGCTAGCAAAGAAATGCTCAAATTCTCCAAAATCGGGACTTGAAACAACAGACTGGTTCCAAATAGGAAAAGGAGCACGTCAAGGCTGTATATTGTCACCCTGCTTATTTAACTTACATGCAGAGTACATCATGAGAAACCCTGGACTGAAAGAAGCACAAGCTGGAATCAAGATTGCCAGGAGAAACATCAATAACCTCAGATATGCAGATGACAGCACCCTTATGGCAGAAAGTGAAGAAGAACTAAAGAGCCTCTTGATGAAAGTGAAAGAGGAGAGTGAAAAAGTTGGCTTAAAGCTCAACATTCGGAAAACTAAGATCATGGCATCTGGTCCCATCACTTCATGGGAAATAGATAGGGAAACAGTGGAAACATTGGCTGACTTTATTTTGGGGGGCTCCAAAATCACTGAAGATGGTGATTGCAGCCATGAAATTAAAAGACGCTTACTCCTTGGAAGGGAAGTTATGACCAACCTAGATAGCATATTAAAAAGCAGAGACATCCCTTTGCCAACAAAGGTCTGTCTAGTCAAGGCTATGGTTTTTCCAGTGGTCATGTATGGACGTGAGAGTTGGACTGTGAAGAAAGTTGAGTGCCAAAGAAATGATGCTTTTGAACTGTGGTGTTGGAGAAGACTCTTGAGAGTCCCTTAGACTGCAAGGAGATCCAACCAGTCCATCCTAAAGGAGATCAGTCCTGGGTGTTCATTGGAAGGACTGATGCTGAAGCTCCAGTACTTTGGCCACCTCATGCGAAGAGTTGACTCATTGGAAAAGACCCTGAAGCTGGGAGGGATTGGGGGCAGGAGGAGAAGGGGGTGACAGAGGATGAGATGGCTGGATGGCATCACTGACTTGATGGGCATGAGTTTGAGTAAACTCTGGGAGTTGGTGATGGACAGGGAGGCCTGGCGTGCTGCGATTCATGGGGTCACAAAGAGTTGGACATGACTGAGCAATTGAACTGAACTGATACATAGAAAGGGGCTTCCCAGGTGTTGCTAGTGGTAATGAACCCACTTGCCAATGAAGGAGATGTAAGAGATGTGGGTTTGATCCCTGGGTCAGGAAGATCTCCTGGAGAAGGGCATGGCAACCCACTCCAGTAGTTTTGCCTTGAGAATCCCATAGACAGAGAAGCCCAGTGGGCTACAGTTCATAGGGTCGCAAAGAGTTGAACTAGACTGAAATGACTTGGCACGCACATATACAATCCTAAAGATGCTACCAGAAAACTACTAGACCTCATTAATGACTTTGGTAAAGTTGCAGGATACAAAATAAATACCCAGAAGTCTGTTGGAGTTCTATACCAATGAAAGATCAGAAAGATAAATTAAAAAAACAATCCCATTTACTGTTGCATCAAAAAGAGGCAAATACTTAGGAATAAACTTACCTAATGAAGCAAAAGACCTGTACTCCAAAAACTATGAGATGCTGATGAAGGAAATTGGAGATGACACAAACAGAAAGATATACTATGTTCTTGGACTGAAGAATCAGTATTGTCAAAATGACTGTACTACCCAAGGCAATCCACAGGTTCAATGCAATTCCTATCAATTAGCAATGGCATTTTTCAGAGAACAACAACAAAAATTCTTAAAATTTGTATGGAGACACAAAAGACCTTGAATAATCAAAGTAATCTTAACAAAGAAAATGGAACTGGAGGAATCAGGTTCATGACATCACACTATACAGTAAAGCTACAATCATCAAAGCAGTATGATACTGGCACAAAAACAGAAATATAGATCAATGGGAAAGGATAGAAAGCCTAGAAATAAACTCATTCACCTATGGTCCATTAATCTACAACAAAGGAGGCAAGACTATATAATAGAGAAAAGAGAGTCTCTTCAATAAATGGTGCTGAGATAACTGGACAACTGTATGTAAAAGAAGAAACTAGAACATACTTTAACACCATATGCAAAAATAAACTCAAAATAGATTAAAGACCTAAATGTATGATTGAATACTATAAAATTCTAGAGAACAATATAGGCAGAACACTATGACATAAATCACAGCCTATCTTTTTCCATCCATCTCCTAGAGCAATAAAAATAGAAAAATAAACAAATGGAACCTAATTAAAATCAACAGCTTTTGCACAACAAAGGAAACCATAAACAAAATGAAAAGACAACCCTCAGAATGTGAGAAAATATTTGCAATCAATGTGATTGACAAAATTTACAAATTGTTCAAGTAGCTCAATATTAAAAAAAAAAACCCCAAACAACCCAATCAAAAAATGGGCAGAAGACCTACATAGACATTTCTCCATCGAAGTCATACAGATGGCCAACAATCACATGAAAAGATGCTCAATATCTCTCATTACTACAGAGATGCAAATGAAAACTACAATGAGATATCACCTCATATCAGTCAGAGTGGCTATCATCAAAAAGTCTACAAATAACAACAACTGGAAAAGAGAGAATTCTTTTTTGGAGAAAAGGGAACTCTTCTACACTGCTGTTGGGAATGTAAACTGGTACAGCCACTATGGATAATAGTATGCAGATTCCTTAAGAAACTAAAAATAGACTGCCAGATAACTCAGCAATCCTAGTCCTGGGCATATATCCAGAGAAAACTCTAATTCATAATGATGCACAACTCCAGTGTTCATTGCAGCACTACTGTTTAAAATAGACAAGATGTGGGAACAACCTAAATATCCATGGACAGAGGAACAGATAAAGAACATGTGGTACACATATACAGTGGAATATGTAATTTAAAAGAAGGAAATAATGCTATTTCAAGAAATATGAACAGACCTAGGGATTATCATACCAAAAAAAAGTCAGACAGAGGAATACAAATACTGTATGGTATCACTTAAAAGCAGAATCTTAAAAAAAAAAAATGTTACAAATGAACAGAAACAGACTCAGGCTTAGTGAATGAATTTAAGGTTTCCAGCAGGGATTAGTTGTGGGGAAGGGATAGATTGGGAGTTTGGGATTGACATGTACACACTACTATATTTAAAATAGAAAACCAACAAGAATCTACTGTATAGCACAGGGAACTCTGCTCAATACTCTAATAACCTAAATGGGAAAAGAATTTGAAAAAGAATAGATACATGCATAACTGAATCACTCTACTGTATATATAAGACTAACAACATTGTTAATTAACTATATGCCAATATACAAGAAAAATATAATGTATATGCAAACTATGATTACACCAGTGTTTTCAAAGTTGCATACTTTAAAAACTATTCCAAAGTGATAATAATAATAGTTGGTTTAAGTTGGTTTACTATTAAGTTTTAATAGTAATAGTTGGTTTAAGAAGTGAAATTAAGGGTGACAACACGTATTTACTTTAAATTTTTTAAATTTATGAACATAGTTTTACAAAATAGGCAGATAATACCACCTTTATGGCAGAAAGTGAAGAGGAATTAAAGAGTCTCTTGATGAAGGTAAAAGAGGAGAGTGAAAAAGCTGGCTTAAAACTCAGCATTCAAAAACAAAGATCAGGGCATCTGGTCCTACCTCTACATAGCAAATAGATGGGGAAACAATGGAAACAGTGACAGACTTTATTTTCTTAGGCTCCAAAATCACTGCAGCCATGAAATTAAAAGACACTTGCTCCTTGGAAGAAAAGCTATGACAAACCTACACAGCATATTAAAAAGCAGAGGCATTACTTTGCCTCATAGATCTGTCTAGTCAAAGCTATGGTTTTCCCAGTAGTCACGTACAAATGTGAGAGCGAGACAATAAAAAAAGCTGAGTGCTGAAGAATAGATGCCTTCCAACTGTCGTGCTGGAGAAGACTCTGAGAGTCCCTTAGACAGACAGGAGATCAAACCAGTCAATCCTCAAGGAAATCAACCCTGAACATTCATACCGTAGATGCTAAAGCTCCAATAATTTGGCCACCTGAGGCGAAGAGCTGACTCATTGGAAAAGACCCTGATGCTGAGAAAGACTGAAGGCAGCAGAAGGGGACAACAAAGGATGAGATGGTTGGATGGTATCATTGACTCAATGGACATGAGTTTGCGCAAACTCCAGGAGATGGTGAAGGACAGGGAAGCCTGGCGAGCTGCAGTCCATGGGGTCGCAAAGTTTCAGACACAATTGAGTGACTGAACAAAACAATGTGTGTGTATGTATGTATGTGTGTGTGTATGTACGTGTATCTATAAAGTTTCAAAGGAATTAGAAAAGAAGGCCAAGGAACAACCAACTTATCTAGAAGTGGGAAAATCTGCCTGGACCAGGAGAAGCAGGAGCAGCCCCAGGCCTGGATCTGGTCAAGTTCATCAGTCTCCTGGAATTGAGTGGGGTAGACTGATTCCTCCTACTTAGCAATGCTGGGGACCCCTGGAAACGGAGTGTAACAGAGTAATTTAAAGGAAAGAACTGGGGAGAAACAGAGGTAAGAGGCAAGAAAAGGGGTACTGGCCCACGATGGAATCAGTGATCCATGGGGTTAAGAAAATGGATGAGTATAGGCGGAAGAGGTGAAGTACCTGGGGAGGGGAGCAGGAGAGAACTGCAGCCTGGAAACTGAAAGACAGCATGTTGAGGATTGTGGCAGGCATGCTCGTGTGGACTAACAGTTTCTCAAATTCTGTTGCTTTTCCACTATAAAGTTACCACACATTTTTTGTAAAATGAAAAAAAATAAGAACAATATGATATCGAAACATATGTGCTCAGTTGACTCTTTGCAACTCATGGGCTGCAGCCCACCAGGCTCCTCTGTCCATAGAATTCTCCAGGCAAGAATACTGGAGTGGGCTGCCATGTCTGCCTCCAGGGGATCTTCCAGACCCAGGGGCCAAACTGGCATCTCCTGCATTTCCAGCATTGGCAGGTACATTCTTTACAACTGTACCACCTGGGATGCCCCATGATATCGATATACTGGCTTAAATTTCCAATTGTTATAACTTGGGAAAAACCTTCCATTGTGTGACCTTTATCTAGGGTGTTACAATTTTTGAACTGTTAGTGGTGGTAGATGAGGGGTTTTTCCCCAATATCTTCACTTGCACAACTAAAAGTCAATACCCTTGTTACTGTTCCCCATTTTCCCATCATGAAACCTCAAAGGCTGGGGAGCAGGATAAGAGCAATGGAGGTGGAAGTGATAGTTTATGATGAATGGTGTCGGATTCATGATCTCTGAAGGTGATTCAATTCAGGACCAGAGACCAGACCTGATCACTCAAGAGATTTTGTATAGCAGAGTTTTATGAAAGTATAAAAAGGGACAGAGAAAGCTTCTGACAGACATCGGAAGGGGATGGAGAGTGCCCCCCTTGCTAGTGTTAGCAAGGGAGTTATATACTTTTTCAATTAGTTTTTTTTTTTTTCTGTTTCAGTTTTTTTTTTTAACATTCTTTTTTTTTTTTTCCTTTGGAGGCTAATTACTTTACATCATTGCAGTGGTTTTTGTCATACATTGAAATGAATTAGCCATGGATTTACATGTATTCCCCATCCCGGTGCCCCCCCCCCCCCCCCCCTCCACCCGATCCCTCTGGGTCTTCCCAGTGCACCAGGCCCGAGCACTTGTCTCATGCACCCAACCTGGGCTGGTGATCTGTTTCACCCTAGATAATATACATGTTTCAATGCTGTTCTCTTGAAACATCCCACCCTCGCCTTCTCCCAGAGTCCACAAGTCTGTTCTATACATCTGAGTCTCTTTTTCTGTTTTGTATATAGGGTTATCATTACCATCTTTCTAAATTCCATATATATGTGTTAGTATACTGTAATGGTCTTTATCTTTCTGGCTTACTTCGCTCTGTATAATGGGCTCTAGTTTCATCCATCTCATTAGAACTGATTCAAATGAATTCTTCTTAATGGCTGAGTAATATTCCATGGTGTATATGTACCACAGCTTCCTTATCCATTCGTCTGCTGATGGGCATCTAGGTTGCTTCCATGTCCTGGCTATTATAAACAGTGCTGCGATGAACATTGGGGTGCACGTGTCTCTTTCAAATCTGGTTTCCTTGGTGTGTATGCCCAGAAGTGGTATTGCTGGTTCATATGGCAGTTCTATTTCCAGCTTTTTAAGAAATCTCCACACTGTTTTCCATAGTGGCTGTACTAATTTGCATTCCCACCAACAGTGTAAGAGGGTTCCCTTTTCTCCACATCCTCTCCAGCATTTATTGCTTGTAGACTTTTGGATAGCACCCATCCTGACTGGCATATAATGGTACCTCATTGTGGTTTTGATTTGCATTTCTCTGATAATGAGTGATGTTGAGCATCTTTTCATGTGTTTGTTAGCCATCTGTATGTCTTCTTTGGAGAAATGTCTGTTGAGTTCTTTGGCCCATTTTTTGATTGGGTCATTTATCTTTCTGGAGTTGAGCTGGAGGTGTTGCTTGTATATTTTTGAGATTAATCCTTTGTCTGTTGCTTCGTTTGCTATTATTTTCTCCCAATCTGAGGGCTGTCTTTTCACCTTGCTTATAGTTTCCTTTGTTGTGCAAAAGCTTTTAAGTTTCATTAGGTCCCATTTGTTTATTTTTGCTTTTATTTCTAAAATTCTGGGATGTGGGTCATAGAGGATCCTGCTGTGATTTATGTCGGAGAGTGTTTTGCCTATGTTCTCCTCTAGGAGTTTGATAGTTTCTGGTCTTACATTTAGATCTTTAATCCATTTTGAGTTTATTTTTGTGTATGGTGTTAGAAAGTGTTCTAGTTTCATTCTTTTACAGGTGGTTGACCAGTTTTCCCAGCACCACTTGTTAAAGAGGTTGTCTTTTTTCCATTGTATATCCTTGCCTCCTTTGTCGAAGATAAGGTGACCATAGGTTCGTGGATTTATCTCTGGGCTTTCTATTCTGTTCCATTGATCTATATTTCTGTCTTTGTGCCAGTACCATACTGTCTTGATGACTGTGGCTTTGTAGTATAGTCTGAAGTCAGGCAGATTGATTCCTCCAATTCCATTCTTCTTTCTCAGGATTACTTTGGCTATTCGAGGTTTTTTGTATTTCCATACAAATTGTGAAATTATTTGCTCTAGTTCTGTGAAAAATACCGTTGGTAGTTTGATAGGGATTGCATTGAATCTATAGATTGCTTTGGGTAGTATAGCCATTTTGACAATATTGATTCTTCCAATCCATGAACATGGTATATTTCTCCATCTGTTTGTGTCCTCTTTGATTTCTTTCATCAGTGTTTTATAGTTTTCTATGTATAGGTCTTTTGTTTCTTTAGGTAGATATACTCCTAAGTATTTTATTCTTTTTGTTGCAATGGTGGATGGTATTGTTTCCTTAATTTCTCTTTCTGTTTTCTCATTGTTAGTGTATAGGAATGCAAGAGATTTCTGTGTGTTAATTTTATATCCTGTAACTTTACTGTATTCATTGATTAGCTCTAGTAACTTTCTGGTAGAGTCTTTAGGGTTTTCTATGTAGAGGATCATGTCATCTGCAAACAGAGAGAGTTTCACTTCTTCTTTTTCTATCTGGATTCCTTTTACTTCTTTTTCTGTCCTGATTGCTGTGGCCAAAACTTCCAAAACTATGTTGAATAGTAGTGGTGAGAGTGGGCACCCTTGTCTTGTTCCTGATTTCAGGGGAAATGCTTTCAATTTTTCACCATTGAGGGTGATGCTTGCTGTGGGTTTGTCATATATAGCTTTTATTATGTTGAGGTATGTTCCTTCTATTCCTGCTTTCTGGAGAGTTTTAATCATAAATGGATGTTGAATTTTGTCAAAGGCTTTTTCTGCATCTATTGAGATAATCATATGGTTTTTATCTTTCAATTTGTTAATGTGGTGTATTACATAAGTCAATTAGTTTTTACAGTAAAGCAAAAGAATGTCTGAAGGTGGTAAAGATCTTACTAGACTCACTCCCATAATTTGCATTTTAAAATAACAGGATTAGCCAGAAGGTTTTCAGGACGGTGAAACTGTCCTCAAGCAGGATACATTGTTGTTATATAGTCCTAAGTACAGAGTTTAAACTGAGTTGCTTGCTGTATAATCATCAGATCCAGGCTTAAAGAGAGAAATGTTTTATGTGACTAAGACTAAGGAGAGTAGAGGGGGAAAAAAATGATGTTTGTCCTTTCCTCCTCCTCGAGAATTCCAGACCCCTTTCTCCTCCTTGAGGACCCCAGACTTCTTAACAGCCTGCCTAGGAATTGACTCTTAGAAGCCAGCTCTCTAAATGGAGCATCATGTGGGTGTGGGTAGGGGACCAGGGCCTGGAGATTCCATTACTCTGGATGAAAAAAAGATGGGACAGATGCAGAAACTACCTTTAATTCTCCTAATCCAAGAGTCTAAAGGATGAACTAGAGATTATCATTCTAAGTTCAGCCAGAAAGAGAAAGACAAATACCATACGATAATCACTTTTATGTGGAATATAAAATAGGACACAAATGAACCTATCTGTGAAACAGAAACAGAATCACAGACACAGAGAACAGGCTGGTAGTTGCCAAGGAGAAGGGAGGGGATGGAAGGAGATGATGGGGTCAGCAGATTTAAGCTTTGATTATAGAGTGGATAAACAATAAGGTCCTACTGTATAGCATAGAAAACTGTATTCAGTTTCCTAAGATAAATCAAAATGGAAATGAATAAAGAATGTATATATAACAGAATCACTTTATCATATAGCAGAGACTAACACAACATTGTAAATCAACTATACTTCAATTTAAAAAATTAAAAAATAGAGTCAAAATGTACAGAAATGAGCTGAGTAGTTATCACTTTAGCCTCATACATTTAATGAGATGTCGCTTCTTAATAGTAATTTTCTGTCATGTAGTAAGTTTCAACCTGTTTTACCCCTTCCTCTCTATTTCATCATGCTTAGCTGTGATTTCAAAGCCTTTCTAGGCTAAGAGCCTGGGGTTCATTCTGAACCCTGAGTGCTTCGCTGCTATAGAATTCCAGTCAAAAGTAGTTGTGTAAACTGGTGAGTGGGTAATGGCTGCCAGAAACTGATTAGTTTTTCTCCCATATTCCTGCTACTGGCTTTAAAAGAGCATTCTTATATTCCTTAAATTGGTGGAAGACTGTTATTCAGAAAATTTGTTCAAGTCAGAGGCATAAAACATTAAAAACATAGTGCTAAAAAAACTAGTGGGCTGAAGGGTGGGGGCTGGGTGGAAACAGAAGGTATGCAGTTATTTGAACATTGAAATGGTCCTTGACCTCTTATATGACCCTTGGCAATGCCAGCTGTCTCAGGCAAGATCATCCACTCATTACCACCCATGAATGACACTGAGTGGGGAGCACCGCCAGCTATATTTAATGAGTGTGGGAGGCAGTTAGGGCTTCCCAGGTGGTAAAGAACTTGCCTGCCAATGCAGGAGATGTAAGAGACTCGATTCATCCCTGGGTCAGGAAGATTTCCTAGAGGAGGGCTTGGCAACCCACTCCAGTATTCTTGCCTGGACAATTCCATAAACAGAGCAGTCTGGTGGGCTTCGGTCCATAGGGTCTCAGAGTCGAACATGACTGAAGCCACTTAACACCCGTGCACAAATGCAGTTGATTATCTCACTTGGTCCTTTATGAGGGATGGAAAACATTAGCAGAATGAGGCCCATGTCCCTCCCTTCCCCCAGCAGTTTCATGATCAAGATTAGATTTATTGGGGTGATTAAAAATATTTGTTGAGGACCTACTAAGAGCACAACTTCTAGACATACAAGAAAGAATAATCATTCCCATTTCCCAGGAATTTATTCTTAAGAAAAAATGGAGGTATTTGTATTAACTAGTTAAAAAAAAAATCACAAGAGGTGCCATGAAGAGCATGAACAAGTGATTAATCACCAAATGAGTGACACAGCCCATAAATGCAGACTTTACATGACACACATCCCATTCAAAACATAGCTTCAGAACTTATGGTTACCATTGGGGCGGGCTGGGGGGAAGAGGTAGTTAGGGAGTTTGAGATCAACATGTATACACTGCTATATTTAAAATGGATAACCAGCAAGGACCTACAGTAAGGCACACGGAACTCTGCTCAGTGTTATGCGGCAGCCTGGATGGGAGAGGAATTTGGAGAATGGATACATGGATATGTACGGCTAAATCACTTTGTTGTGCACCTGAAACTGTCACAACATTGTTAATCAGCTATACTCCAATATAAAATAAAACGTTAAGGACAAACAAAAAACATAGGTTCAAACACCCTGTTCATCTTGCTGTTGGGTTTGATTTATTTTCATGAAAACACTGGAACTAAACTTATGTGGGGCTGATGATCCTGATCTGTGTTGTGTTTCCTTATTCCAGACAAGGGTAATCAGCCTGATGACATGAATCTGACATGTTTGATGTGAGGCAGTGATACTTCCAAGTGTGGTCCCGGGGACAAAGAAAATAACAATACTGCTTCCAGCTTGTAGGAGTCTCTACCCTGATGGGCAGGAAGAGAAATAGACCAATACTTAAACACAGGGTGATTCTGCTATTGGACAAATAACTACCAACACACTCTAAAATTCTCCTTGATCCAGAAATTGAACTTCTAAAAGTTTAAGAAAATACCCTTATCAGAAATGTACACAAATATTTATGTATAATCATACTGATCATAATAAAAAACTATGGTTATAAACAACACTGATCATAAGAAAAAATACTGAGATATTCAATGAATAACACTGATCATAATAAAAAATCTGAGATATTCTAAATGGCTAACAGTAGGGAGTAGCTTTAATAAAATATGTATATACTAATTCTATGCAGCTATTAAAATTATGATATGTATGTATATTTTTGACATTGCAATATATTTACAACACTGCTAACTCAAAAACTATATCATAGAAAAAAACTTTTATGTATAATACTCTATATATAATATAAACCCACTATCAAATAATTATTTATATGTAACACTTAGAACTATAGTCTTAGGTATATGCCCAAAAGTTAATATTGACTAAATCTTGGTAGAAGAATTTTAGGTTTGGGTTTTTCTTTTTTTCTTATATGTATTTTCAATTTATCTATGGTTAATTTACTACTATAAAAAATAACTAGCTAAAATGATGAATAAAAAATAAGGCATGATAAGGATTATAAAAGAATCATGAGGAGGCTGTTATGGTAGTGTTCAGGTATTAAACTTAGAGTGGGGGTCCTGGGGTAAAGTGGGACAAGAGGAGACAACACATTCCATGGACAGAGGAGCCTGGTGGGCTATAGTCTGTTGGGTCACAAAGAGATGGACTTGACTTAGCCCCTGATACATACACACATAAGGTAGGTGAAGATGTTTTTAAAGATAGGAAGGGATTCAGAAGGTAGATAAAGAGGAGGATGTCTCTTCATTTCAGACTATAGAGCAGTTTTTTTAAAAGAGATGCAGTAAGAATTTATGGGCTTCCCTGGTGGCTCAGAGGATGAAGCGTCTGTCTGCAATGTGGGAGACCCGGGTTCGATCCCTGGGTTGGGAAGATCCCCTGGAGAAGGAAATGGAAACTCACTCCAGTATTCTTGCCTGGAGAATCCCATGGACAGAGGAGCCTGGCAGGCTATAGTCCACGGGGTCACAAAGAGTTGGACACGACTGAGCGACTTCACTACTAGTGGTCCTGTTTTATCCATGGAGTAGACAGGAGAATTATTTGCTGAGAAAAAAAGACATCACTAAACACTTATATGTGTGTTACCAAACACATATAAGAATTATCAGGCAGTGGAGGGCCCACTGAGATTAGAAATCATGATTTTGTGGTGGCATCAATTGGTGCAATTTTGTAACTTTCTCCAGGAATACTTAGTGCTCAAGGCCTAACCCCCAGGAGGGCAGATGAAAGTTGCCTTCATATTAGTTCATCATAGTTGAATATTAGTGGCGCATGAAAGACCAAAGACACATAAAGCAATGGATCAACTAGGGTGGGTCAGACAGAGAAGGGAGTGAAACTTGTGGGAGTCTAATAGACTTGGCAGAATGTGACTGGAGGTTTGGATAAAGCCAAAGAGGAGATGTTGGAAGGAGTGAGAGCTGAAAGGAGAAGTGTTGGGTCAAGAGTAGGGTATTGGGGATTATTTCAGAGAAGTTCTAGGGGACCAGTAGTCCACAGGGTACAGTGGAAGTGAATGGTTGATGTTAAAGGAAAGTGAAAGTAAAAATCAAAATGCAGCACAGTATATAATCCTAATGTTTATGTAGATTGGTGTAATGGTCATTGGTGCATTCTTCTTTGGAATACTTTAATTGTTTTATTGTTTGTAGGCTAATATAAATTTCTACCCCAAATAAACTATTGCTTATGTCTTTGTGTTGTGAAGTGTTAGTCACTCAGTCATGTCCGACTCTTTGCAACCCATTGACTGTAGCCTACCAGGCTCCTCTCCACGGAATTCTCCAGGCAAGAATACTGGAGTGAAATGCCATTTACTATTCCAGCTAATGTCTTTAGAGATGTTTTATTTTCCATTAGTCAAAACACTGAATTATTCCTCCTGTTCTATAGACTCAATTTCTTCAGGGTGGGGGTGAGGGGGGGGCTCCCAAATGGCTCATGGTAAAGAATCTGCCTGCCAATGCAGGAGATATAAGAGATGTGGGGTCCAACCCTGATTCAGAAAGATCCCCTGGAGGAGGAAATGGCAACCCACTCTAGTATTCTTGCCTGGAGAATCCCATGGGCAGAGAAGCCTGGTGGGCTACAATCCATAGGGTGACAAGGAGTCGACTTGACTAAAGCAATTTAGCAGGCGAGCTCAAGGAAGGGTGTGAGGAGGGGGTGAGGTGGGGTCTCCTGGTTCACTCATTGACCCACACTGTAAAGTAGCTTTCTCCAGACTTTAACCTACGTTTGGGAGGTTTCATTATAACACCTCGATAGATTCATCACAAGAAGCTTTGGACTCCAAGACCCTTGTTTGATATTACTCAAAAACTCTTCTTCAGTAGAAAGATCCAAGTTTTCCAACATTTCTATCTCCAAGGAACTGACAGTGAATTAAGTGAACATTTATTGACTCAAACCCATGGAGATACAACCTTAGAGATATTGTTCTTCATGAAGTTGTCCTAAGTGAGCCCCTTCATCTTATTTTTAGCTTCTAGGTGGCAATTTGGACGTTCTCTGTACCAATTTTTCTAGAGTTGTTATTCATGCTCCAGCACTTTTTCACTGGCTAGTCATCACTTCAAATATGACTCCCCCAAATGTTGATGTACTACTAGAAATAGCAACAAAAAGATGAAAATGTTTGTTTCCTTATTTTAAAACAAATGAAAAAAAGAGAATCATTTTAGTGCCTTAGGAACACTGTCATATATAATGATTCCAACATCATCTGTTCAACCACACATGTGCATTAAAACCAGGCGGTGGGGACTTGCCTGGCAGTTCAGTGGTTAAGAGTCCACCTGCCAGTGAAGGAGGCATGGGTTCGATCCCTGATTCGGGAAGATTCCACTTGCCTCAGGGTAGTTAAGCCTGTGCAGCGCAACTACTGAGCCCGTGCTTTAGGGCCTGCGCTGTGCAACAAGAGCAGCCACCAAAACGAGAAGCGCGTGTGCCGCAACTAGGGAGTAGGCCTGCCTGTCACAGCTGGAGAAAGCCGAGTGCAGCAGTGAGGACCCAGCACAGTCAAAAATAAATAAGTAGAATGAAATAAAATAAAATATACTGTTTAAAAAAAAAATAGGTGTGGTGCCCACCAGGCCTGGGCGGATCCTGAGTAGCAGAGGTAGCCACAAAAGGCCTCAAAAACTGGACTTTACATTAAGCTACTTTCCTATTTTCTGCTATGAGTGGTGTCCAGGTCATCTGTGTCACATTTGGAATTACGAGCTTAAATGCTGAGATCATTTTTTCCCCCATGGAACTACAGCCATAAATCATGGTGTTAATCAGACAAGGCAGCGGCTGGAAAGAATTAAAGACTCCTATTTTCCTTATCAATTACAACCAGACCACACTCCCTGAGTCTGTTCAGAAGACAAGACTCTGAAAAGAAAGCCCTGTCATTACTTTGACCTGTTTCCTGGCCTTAGTGACTTATTATTCATTCATTTAACAACTATTAGGAGCCTAATACATGTTCATAAATGTGCATATTAATACAAATAACAATTTCAGGATATTTTAATAACAAAAAATGTTGGCTTAAAAGCAACTAATTACCCCTAGTGGCTGCTAAAACACAAACTAATATAAACTGAATGCTTACTATAACCTAGACACTGTGCCAAGCATGTTTCATCACCATTACCCATATGAGGAAATAAAGCATAGAAGAGCGAAATTATTTACTCAAAGTCTCAAAACAAATACACAACAAAGCTTGAGTTATCAACCAAGATAGTTCCCATGCTCTCGACTCATGTTTAATTGATTTTTCCCTCTAAAGAACAGACAGGAAGAGGTTTCTTGTTCAACAAGACATTCCTCTCTGCACTTTATTGCAACAAAGATTGAGCTGTGAAAAAACTGGTAAACTCTCACACTTTACCTATCCCCTGATTTGGTGGACATTGCTGAACTAGTATCCATTTTTTCCTTCTTCCTTGAGGGCTAGAACTTGTTTGTTTTAGCTGGACTCATGGCAAAGACTTTTCCCAGCCTTTTTTTCAACCAGGAGTGGCCATGTGACTAAATTCAGGCCAACGGGATGTGATCATAAATGATGTATGCAAATTCTGAGGCAACGCTAATGAAAAGACAAACTGTTGAAACATGTATATCACCCTATGTGAAATAGATCACCAGTCCAGGTCTGATACATGAGACAGGGCGCTCAGGGCTGGTGCACTGGGACAATCCTGAGGGATGGGATGGGGAAAGAGGTGGAAGGGGGGTTCAGGATGGGGAACACATGTTCACCCATGGCTAATTCATGTCAATGTATGGCAAAAAGCACTACAATATTGTAAAGTAATTAGCCTCCAATTGAAATAAATAAATAAATCTTAAAGAAAAAGAAAAAAGACAAGTTGTTTGCCCTGGTCCACAGCCTTTCCTCCTTACTGCCAGTTGGAAATGGGATGAACTATAGCAGTGGCTTTGGGCCTGGAGATGGAAACTACACATTGAGAGCAAAGATTACTAACTACAGAGTAGAGCCATTTACTCATCCTTAAACATTTGGATTATTATGTGGGGAGAAAGGGAAAAAGAATCAAACTTAATCCACAGAATTTAAGCAGCTTAGGCTAAACCCTAACTAACACATGTAGAATTTAAATTAGAGAATTGATGAAAGTGTGTCAGTAAAATTAAATTGTGTTTGCCAAGGGCTTCCTGTTGGATTTTTATACTGCAGCGAGCAGCCATAGGTAGAATGGGATAAATCAAAGCAGATGCTTAGCATATTTTTACATATACAGGAAAGATTATTTTCAATGAGTCTCTTTAAGTGTGTGTGCATGGCTTGAAAATACTTTAACTCTAAGAATATATGATGCCTTAAAAATACTTTTGAAGATTACATTCTCCCCTCAAAATCTAGGCAGATTTAATTCATACCTCAAACCATCTAGACCAAACATATAGTTAAAAGTGATGGCAAAGCAGATATTTATATGTGAATTTGACTTGATATTGAATCTCTGTCACTTAGTCAAGAAGATGTTATCTAAAACATTCTTTTAAAGTATACACAAAAAATTTAACAAGTTTATGTAGTTTATTTTCTGTTTGGTGAGAAATAACAACCTAGAAACCAATCTCCATTCCCAGTTGGAGGATGCCTCCATTGCGGGTCATATTGGTAGGAGGCAGTGCTCAATTTTCCACCATATAAGCCAAGAGTGCTAGACCTTATTTGTTTATGCTCCCCAGCAGAAAGAGGCCTCTTTAACTGAATAGATCACCTCAGTATTTTGAGTCTTGCTCTAATGATATAAAGACAAAGGATCAATTTAGAATTCAGTTCAGGCTTCCTCTCAAAGTGGCCCAATCTACTAATCACACCCCAGCCCCCAACCCTCCCTGTGTCCTCTAACTTCCCAACACTGATAAACAAGGTTTTTAATCTCTTTCCTGAATATTCCTTTAAATCCCTGTCTTTTTTTTTTTTTTTTTTTTTTTAGTTCTACCACTTTATTGCTACCAACCCATCTCCCTCCACCCTCGTGCACACATGCTCAGTCATGTAACGCCATGGACTGCAGCCCACCAGGCTCCTCTGTCCATGGACTTTTCCACAACTCCCTGTCTTAACTGAAAAGTGACACCTCTGAGATCATCTCCCTTGCAAGTTGCAGCTCTCTCAAGTAGAGACTGTTTTCTCTTATATCCCATGGACTTCAAGACTCTGAGTTGGCTTAGGAGTTCTCCATAGTCCTTCCAATTTAGTTCAGGAGCCCAACCACATTTTACAAACCTTCCAAGGCCACAAATGACTTTTTTGTTGCCAAACCTGTGGATATTTCTCTGTTTTCACTTTACCTGATCTCTCCCAGCAGGCAAAACACAGTTGACCATGACACTTAGAGTGGGAGCATCTAAATTAAAATTAAACTTGGACTTTATCAAAATTAAAAACTTTATGCTTCACAGGGCATCACTAAGAAAGTGAAAAGACAACCCACAGAATGAGAGAAAATATTTGCAAATCATATGTTTGGTAAGGGACTTATATCCAGACTATATAAAGAATTCTTACAACTCAATTATAAGAGACAAATACTCCAATTAAAAATCTAGCAAAGGGTACGTCCCTGGTGGTGCATGGTTAAGACTTTGCCTTTCAGTACAAGGAGTGGTTCCAAATCAGGAAAGGAATACTTCAAGGCTGTATATTGTCACCCTGCTTATTTAACTTATATGCAGAGTAGATTATGGGAAATGCTGGACTGGATAAAGCACAAGCTGGAATCAACATGCTGGGAGAAATATCAATAACCTCAGATATGCAGACAACACCACCCTTATGGCAGAAAGCAATGAAGAACTAAAGAGCCTCTTGATGAAAGTGAAAGAGGAGAGTGAAAAAGTTGACTTAAAACTCAACATTCAGAAAACTAAGATCATGACATCCAGTCCCATCACTTATTGGTAAATAGGTGGGGAAACAGTGGCAGACTTTATTTTTTGGACTCCAAAATCGCTGCAGATGGTGACTGCAGCCATGAAATTAAGACTCTTGCTCCTTGGAAGAAAAGTTATGACCAACCTAGACAGCATATTAAAAAGCAGAGACATTACTTTGCCGAAAAAGGTCCATCTAGTCAAAGCTATGGTTTTCCCAGTAGTCAAGTATGGATGTGAGAGTTGGACTATAAAGAAAGCTGACCACTGAAGAATTGATGCTTTTGAACTGTGGTGTTGGAGAAGACTCTTGAGAGTAACTTGGACTGCAAGGAGATCCAACCAGTCCATCCTAAAGGAAATCAGTTCTGAATATTCATTGGAAGGACTGATGCTGAAGCTGAAACTCCAATATTTTGGCCACCTGATGTGAAGAACTGACTCCTTGGAAAAGACCCTGATGCTGGTAAAGATTGAAGGTGGGAGGAGAATGGGACGACAGAGGATGAGATGGTTGGAAGGCATCACCAACTCAATGGACATGAGTTTCAGTAAGCTCCAGGAGTTGGTGATGGGCAGGGAAGCCTGGTGTGCTGCAGTCCATCAGGTCGCAAAGAGTTGGACATGAGAGCGACTGAACTGAACTGAACAAGGAGTGTGGGTTCGATTCCTGATCAGGGAGGTAAGATCCCACATGCCTCTTGACCAAAAAAAACCAAAACATAAAAAGAAGCAATATTGTAATGAATTCAATAAAGACTTGAAAAAAATCTAGCACAAGATTTCTCCAAAGACGACTGACAAATGACCAATTAGCACATAAAAAGATACCCAACATCCATAAGCCTCAGAGAAATGCAAATCAAACCTTCACATAGACTAGAAAAGCCATAATCAAAATGATGGACGATAATAAATGCTGATGAGGATGTGGAGAAATTGGGGCCCTCATTCATTTCTGAAGAGAGTAAAATACTATAAATATAAAATAGTGAAACCATTTTGGAAAACATTCTAGACATTCCTCAAAGAGTTAAACTAGAGCTACTGTATGACTTAGCAATTCCACTTCCAAATATATGCAAGAGATCTGAAGACATACATGCACACAAAAACTTCTACATTAATGATCCTAGCAGCATTATTCATAATAGCCAAAAAGTCAAACAACTTAAATGTCCATCAACTGATGCATAACAGATAAACAAAGTGTGGTATATTTATATGATAAAATATTACTTGTCAATAAACAAGAGTAAGGTCTTGATAATGCTACATAACTTGATGAATCTTGAAAACATATGTACATGAAGCTAATCACAATGATGACATATTTCATGATTCCACTGACATAAAATATCCAGACTAAGCCAATTCATGTTTTGAGGGGACCAAAATATTCTGGAATTAGTGGTAATAGATGCTTAGGGTTTCCCAGGAGGCTCAGTGGCAAAGAATCTGCCTGTGTGTAGGAGGTGCGAGTTTGATCCTCAGATTGGAAAGATACCCTAGAGAAGGAAATGGCAACCCATTCCAGGATCCTTACCTGGGAAATCCCATGGACAGAGGAGTCTGATGGGGTCCATGGGGTTGCAAAAGAGTCGGACAGAACTTAGCAACTAAAACAACAAACAATAGATGCTTAAGTTACTGAACTGTATACTTTAAAAGTGTAAACTCTATGTATGTGAATTATTTATCAATAAAGCTGTTGCTTAAAAGATCCTCAGTTGACCACCCTAGCCCTCTTGAAGTACTCTGCCTCCCAAAATCCCACACCCTCCTAATTTTCTCTGTGTAGCTCCATTTTATCAGCCTCTTTTTCATTCCTTTCACCCTATGCTAGGCCCTCTAGGATGAGTTTTCAAGCTCATCATAAGTTCTCTTCTCTGTCTTTCCTCTCCCCCTAGAAAATCCTCACCCCATCCCCACAGTTTTATATAGTGCTGTTAGGCTAACATCATTCCTTCTCCAAGTTCACGACTGCTTGATCAAATAGCTTACTTGAAATCTCTTCTTGAATATCTTAGAAGCATCTTAGCTTTAGTTTCACCCCAAAACTGAACTTGAACTACACAAAGTACACAAACTATATTGGGAGCAAAACTATAGCTTAGGAGAGCTGCTAGGAGTTCGAGTGGATGATCATTTGAGGGAGGAAATAGAGGGATGCTCCATAGAAATGGGCAAGCTGTAGACAGGAGGCATTCTAAAGTCAATTTGTGCCCTTGAAATCCTTAACTGAGGTATGAGTGCTTCAGTTGTATCTGGGATGAGTGATGCATTGAGAGTATATGTGAATCCTGATAACTTGCAGCCATCACCACACTGCGTCCATAATGAAGCACACAATAAAGACACAGTCTCTCCTACCCACAGGAAAGAGACAAAGAAATGTGGAGAAAGTCTTATGGCAAACAATCAGCATGGTCCAAGTCCAACATTTGTCTGCAAGCAAGGTCTTATGACCTAACTGTATGTCATAACTTGAATGTCCAGGAAACAACCTCTGAGAAAGAGATTTTGGTACAGGGTTTTATTGAGGAACTCAGGAACACAGTTGTAAGGAGTAAGGAAAGCAAGATTAGACAGATGGAGAAGTTGAATGAAGATGCTCCTGCCAAAGAGCCTGAGCTAATCCCACTGGAGCTCTGGGGCAGAGGTTATGTAACAGAGCGAGGCATTTCCCTTTGACCAAGTGCAGTTCCTGGGGAAAGGGAGAGAACAGATCTGTGAGTCAACCCTGCCCCAACTCCTAGTGGCTGGGGAAAGGAACAGCTCAGTCCTGGAAAGGATTCAAGTTGGGTATGACAGGATCACTGCTCTGCCTGTTTACTCATCTCACTGCTGTTATTATGCCCTATCATCAGACTCCGCAACAAAGAAAGCACTTCAAGCCTCAGAATTCTTTGATGTGCAGTGATTTATTGACTGGATAAAAGAGAAAGGGGCTTCATTTACTCCCTTGGTTTTGGAGCTAGAAGGGAATTGTTTAGATTTCCACCAACTGATTTTGGAAAATTGTTTTCTTGTTCAGGTCAATTCAGTTCAGTTGCTCAGTCGTGTCCGACTCTTTGCGACCCCATGAATCGCAGCACACCAGGCCTCCCTGTCCATTACCAACTCCCGGAGTTTACTCAAACTCATGCCCATCGGGTCGGTGATGCATGGGCGGCCATAAACAGGTTGAGAGGTACGGAACCACGGACTATACTGAGAGACTAATTGTAAGCTCTTGCAGGGCTGCTTGAAAGGGCCTCCACTGAAAAGGGTTAACATTTCATAGGCAATGGATAAAATGCTCTACCCAGGAAGGGGAATGACAGCAGATGGTGAGGTCAGCTTGTTAGCTATATTTATCTAATTAAAGGCTTTATACACATTGTCAGGTAAAAATCAGCTGTCAAAAAGTCCACCTGGTCATAATGGATCCTTATTAATAAGTCTGTTCTAGTCCCTGCTGCCAAATATTTGTTATGACCACATAATCTCAATTAATTAAGAAAACAACTCAAATAACAGAGCTTGGCATTACTTCCCCCAACAGGAGTGATGACCAACAGCAGGGAGGGGGATGGGATGGGACAGAAAATGCTTGTCATATGGATATATTTTGATTCTACAGCCAGGTACCATTATAAATCAGAGAGCTATGGTCAAACTTCTCTGTTGGGACTGAATTTGATTTTGACATGCATTGTGGGCACAGCAAAATATTGATGAAAACAAATGAGTCTGGAATGCCTATTTGCCCTTTGAAACCAAATCCAGTTTGGGGCATTGTCTTGACCTTTATTTTAGATACCTTCACCTAAAATATCAATTTGCATTAAATCCATCGAGTAAAATTAGCTTTACTTGCTAAGAGAGAAAGCTTGATATCTGGTCTCTCTTCAGAGAAGCAAGGAAGACTGATTAAGAATTTTCATTTGAAAGGAATTCCAAGAGCCAAAGGAATGTATTTCATCAGTTCTTAAAGATATCAACTAACTGGTGAAATTCAACCCTTTGGTATGGCTACTCTACCCTCTTACATACATTTCAAAAGCAATTTATTAGTGTGATAGAGAAAAACCAGAACATAGGCATTTTTTTTCCTGTTCATTCTGCCAATGCTGTGGACTTTATAGTTGCTTATATAACACACATCCAGTATTTTAAATACATATTGGTACATCTTTAAATTATGTCTATTATAATGTCCATTTTTTTCAGGAGTACATCAACAAATTTTTTCTTAAAAACTAGGCAGTTGTGACAAAGTAAAGAGACAAAAAACTAGCATGGGATTTGCACCTATCCATTAATACACCATCCACCAGAATTTTCAGACATCAAGGAACTAAAAAGAAGAAAGAAACAGGAGATCATATAAGGGTAATATGCCTAGAAACATGGTCATTTCTAAGATGGGCAAAACTCCCTTTGAAGTCAAATACAGTTTTACTTACCTAAGAAGTAAAGTATTTAGTTCCCAAAGAATATTTATATGAAATAATATTAGCTTAAATTAGCTCTCAGCTAGCAGGAAGTAGACATGCCTATAATTGGCTTTGTCATATAAAAAAAAATCACATCAACTCAGACCTTCGAGCTCTGTAGATTATATTTTCTTGTAAAGCAAATTTCTCAGCCTCTGGGCCTGTTTTAATCCCATTGGGATAGTTTTGATATTCCCAATGAAAATTTCACTGAGAAGTGATAGATGATTTTAAGTAACATATTGAAGTTTATCTAATACTTTCCAAAAATGACTTCAAAAATATAATATACTCAACAATTCTTCTTCTTGCTTTTAAATTATATTTTCTTGGTCATTATGTGGGAACGAACTTGAAATGTTCAAGGAAGTAGCTTAGCTCTATCATATTTAACCAAAAATCAGTGTTATATATTAGGAACTGCATATTGAAATCTTGACTTTTTCTTTTCTATAAGTGGGATAATTAGGAGAAAATTATAATAGATCTCTGACATTACCAAGTTTAAAAATCACAAACTTGACTTGTTAATAGTGACCTTGGAAGTCTGTAATATTATAAATTGGAACTTTGCTAAGACAGTTTACTTTAATTGAAGTGTAGCTGATTTACAGTGTTGTGCTAACTTCTGCTGTACAACAAAATGATTCAATTATATATATATATATATATATATATACACACACACACACACATTCTTTTTCATATTCTTTTCCATTACAGTTTATCACAGGATATTGAATATGGTTTTCTACGCTATATAGTAGGAACTTGTTGTTTATCCAACCTATGTGTATACTTCCCCCAGTGACTCAGTGATAAAGAATCTGCCTGCAATGCAGGAGCCACAAGTGATGTGGGTTCGATCCTTGGGTCGGGAAAATCCCCTGAAGAAGGGCATGGCAACCCACTCCAGTATTATTGCCTGGAGAATCCCATGGACAGAGGGCGGGCTACAGTCCATAGGGCTGCAAAGAGGTGGACATGACTGAAGTGACTTAGCGCATACACACCAGCACACACATGTATATACTAGTTTGTATCTGCTAACTCCAAGCTCCCAACCCAACCCTCCCCCTGTTGGCAACCATATGTCTTCTCTGAGACACAAATTTGAATTCCATAAATTTCCGGTTACATAGTTAATGTGTGAGCCTAGTTCACTCCCTACAGAATCCCTATCTCAGGTTAACTTTTTTGTTGTCTATAATTGTAATTATATCCTATATAATTAATCTAAATTTATCATTTATTTAGCCATTACTATGTACCAAGTACTGTGATAAAACCTATCACTTAGGTATCTGCTCTGTTCATTAACTGTTGTATTTCTAAGATCTATCTTCTATCTATAATGACAAACCCTGAGACCACATATATACCACACACTCATGAGCATCCAGAGCAGATATGGACACCTGACCAAGCTCAGCCAACCAAAACCCTTTGTCAGAAGCTTAGAAATCTGGACAGGGCTTTAAGCCTGCATATAGACTTTTGAGGCAGCACTGTACATGGAAAAGCCAAGATAACTCATCTGCAGACAGAAGAATGAAGCTGGTGGGCTGATTACAGGTAAAAAAGGAACAATGTGGCCACAGAGATTGAGATATACAGAGAGACAGACAAAGCCGTGGAGAGAAACAGAACGGCTGCCTGATGGCTCTCCCAGTCTGGATTCCCCCAGATTTGACTATACTTTCTTCCTTGGATTTTGTGAAACAACTCTGCTAGAACTTAAGAGAAATTCTACATTGTTCCTATGCTGGTTTGCAATGGTTTTTATTTTTTTGATTCACAAACACAAGAGCCCAGTTCTCCAAGCACGAGGTTACATGGCCCCAACTGTGGAGGCCAGAAAGCCAGAGTGTCAGGGCACCATGTCAATGTGCATAGAGGTCTCTAAAGAAGGTTTTGACATTTTTTTCCAAGCTCTGAATCACAGCTAATATTCATCACATAGTAGAGAATGAATAGAGGGAGTCCTTGTTGAAACTTCAGTGCTTAACACAGAATAATTTGTTAATGTAATTGATAAGTGTTGTCACTGAGTCAATGAGTTTCAGACCAGGAAGGGACTTTCTTATGATTCCCCTAGCAGATGGCCACACAGCCGCTACCTGGCTCATCTCGCCCCCTCATGAAACATTGTATTCTCTTATTGAGAATTTTGGGGGCACTTTGACAGAGCCGAAGGCTTTCTTGCTGAATCTTAGCCCACTGATTCTTTGGGAAACAAGCGTCTCTGTACCCATAAAAAATAATAATAATAAAAATAAATAAATAAAAGTCATAAAAGGACACCCAGGACAAATGTTTTCATTGGTGAATCATATCCAACAATTATAGATGAATTAAATCCAATTTCTCCCAAATTACTCCAAAAGAAAAAGAAAAAAAAAGAAAGAGGAGGGAACACTCCCAAACTCATTTTATGTGGCTGGCATTACCCTGATACTAAAACCAGATAAGGACACTGCAAGAATAGAAAACTATAGGCCAATATTTCTGATCAATATAGACCAAAAAAGTTCTTGACAGAATACTAGCAAACCAATATCAACAACACATTAAAATGATCACATAGTGTGATCAAGTGGGATTCACCCCTGGGATACAAAGATGGTTCAGCATGTGCAAACCAATCAGCATGGTGTATCACTTAATAGAATGAAAAATAAAAGTCACAATCGCCTCAATAGATGCAGAAAAGGCATTTAACAAAATTAAACATCCATTCAGGACGAAAACTCTCAAATTGGGTCCACAAAGAACATACTTCAACAGAAGTGCATAGTCATTCCCTTCTCCAGGGGATCTTCCCAACCCAGGAACTGAATCCAGGTCTCCTGCATTGCAGGCAGATTCTTTACCATCTGAGCCACCAGGAAGCCCACTTCAACATAACAAAGGCTAAATGTGAGAAGCCAACATTATACCAGATGTTCTATGCTTAGAGCATTATGCTCAATAGCAAAATCTTAAAAGCTTTCAGAATAGTGCTGGAAGTTCCAGCCAGAACAATCAACCCCTGCCCCTCAAAAACAGAAAGAAAAGGCATGCAAGTAATCAGGAAGAAGTAAAGTTTCTCTATTTGCATATGAAATAATCTTTTATAGAAAATCCTAAGGCCTCCACCAAAAAACTGTTAGAACTAATAATCAAATTCAGTAAACTTGAAGATTTCAAAATCAATATTCAGGGATTCCCTGGTGGTTCAATGGTTAAGAATCCACCTGTCAATGCAGAGGACATGGGTTCAATCCCTGGTCCAGAAGATCCCATGTGCCACTCAGCAACTAAGCCTACATAGCCAAAAACAAATAAATTGTTTTAAAAAATCAGTATACAAAAATAAGTTATATTTCTTTAAGTAACAATAAATTATCCAAAGAAGAAAATTTTTAAAAAGCAACCCCACTTATAATTGCATCAAAAACAGTAAAATACTTAGGGATAAATTTAACCAATTAGGTGAAAGATCTATATGCCCAAAACATTAAAACACTAATGAAAGAAACTGAAGATGACACAATAAATGAAAAGATAATGGGGCTCATAGATTGGGGGAGTCTACAGCACCTCAGCTTTTAAAGAGAACAGTGCCAAAGAATTTGTGGCCAAGTTTTCAAACCTCCACAATTGACCCAGTGGTCATAAATATGTAAATATTTACATACATAAATATACTTACATTCTTACAACATATAAAACATATTCACTCTCTATCAAGAACTCACAAAAGTCCCATTATTTTACAAGTTTAGGTTTGAGGTCTAGTTGTCAAAATCAGGTCTGGATGTGGATGAGACTCCTGGGGTATAGTTCCTAGGATATGATTTCTCCTGATTTAAAAACCTGTGAACTAAACAGACACGCTAACTTCCCCCTATGTAGTAAACATATCGAGGCATGACAAGTCTAGAATTACTGTGATACTCTTGATCAAAAAGAGGGGAACTAATAAATAAGCCATTTAATGGATTACAACCCTGTTGTGACACAAGGGCTTGCATAAATCGACGAAGCTATGAGCCCTGCCATGCAGGACCAACCAAGATGGACAGGTCATAGTGCGGAGTTCTAACAACACATGGTCTGCTGGAGGAGGGAATGGCAAAACCACTATAGTATTCTTGCTGAGAGAACTCCATGAACAACACGAAAAGAAAAACATATGACACCAGAAGATGAGCCCCCCAGGTTGGAGGGTGTCCAATATGCTACTGGGGAAGACCAGAGGGCAATGACTAATAGCTCCAGAAATAATGAAGCAGTTGGACCAAAGCAGAAATGACACTAAGCTGTGGATGTGTCTGATGGTAAAAGGAACATCCAATGCTGTAGAGTAATATTGCCTAGGAACTTGAAATGTTAGCTCCATGAATCAAGGTAAATTGGACATGGTCAAGCAGGAGATGGCAAGAGGGAACATCAACATCTTAGGAATCAGTGAACTAAAATAGCCATGGACGGGAATGGGGGAATTTAATTCAATGACCATTATATCTACTACTGG
This sequence comes from Odocoileus virginianus, assembly GCF_023699985.2. NCBI lineage: Eukaryota > Metazoa > Chordata > Mammalia > Artiodactyla > Cervidae > Odocoileus > Odocoileus virginianus. The sequence continues at coordinate 59,215,810 of NC_069674.1, read as the reverse complement.
GGGCAAGAATCCCTTAGGAGAAATGGAGTAGCCCTCATAATCAGCAAGAGTCTGAAATGCAGTACTTGGGTGCAATCTCAAAAATGACAGAGTAATCTCTCTTCCTTTCCAAGACAAATCATTCAACATCACAGTAATCCAAGTCTATGCTCCAACCAGTAATGCCAAAGAAGCCGAAGTTGAACAGTTCTAAGAAGACCTGCAGTATCTTCTAAAACAGACACCAAAAAAAAGACATCCTTTTTATCATAGGGGATTATAATATAGAAGTAGGAAGTCAAGAGATACCTGGAATAATAGGCAAGTTTGACCTTGGAGTACAAAATGGAGCAGGACAAAGGCTAACAGTTTTGTCAAGAGGATACATTGGTCACAGCAAACACCCTTTTCCAACAACACAAGAGATGACTGTACACATAGACATCTCCAAATGATTAATACCAAAATCAGACTGATTATATTCTTTGCAGCCAAAGATGGAGAAGCTCTATACAGTCAGCAAAAACAAGACTGGAAGTTGACTGTGGCTCAGATCATGAACTTACTACAAAATTCAGGCTAAAATTGAACAAAGTAGGGAAAACCACTATGCCATTCAGGTATGACCTAAATCAAATCCCTTACGATTATACATTGGAGGTGATGAATAGATCAAGGGACTAGATATGGTAGACAGAGTGCCTAAAGAACTATGGACAGAGGTTTGTAACACTGTATGGGAGGCAGCAACCAAAACCATCCCGAAGAGAAAGAAATGCAAGAAGTCAAAGTGGTTATCTGAAGAGGCTTTACAAACAGATGAGGAAAGAAGAGAAGCAAAAAGCAAGGGAGAAAGGGAAGATATATCCAACAGAATTCAGAGTACCAATGAACAAAATTCAAAGAAGTAGAGGAAAACAAGAGAATGGGAAAGACTAGAGATCTCTCCAAGAAATGAGAGATACCAAGCGAACATTTCATGTAAGGATGGGCACAATAAAGGACCTAACAGAGGCAGAAGAGATTAAGAAGAGGTGTTGAGAATGCAGAGAATTGTATAAAAAAGTTCTTAATGAACAGGATAACCAGGATGGTGTAATCACTCATCTATAGTCAGACATCCTGGAGTGTGAAGTCAAGTGAGCCTTAGTAAGCATTACTATAAACAAAGCTAGTGGAGGTGATGGAATTCTAGATGAGCTATTCAAAATTCTAAAAGACGATGCTGTTAAAGTGCTGTACTCAGTATGTCAGCAAATTTGGAAAATTCAGCAGTCGCCACAGGACTGGAAAAGGTCAGTTTTCATGCCAATTCCAAAGAAGAGCAATGCCAAAGAATGCTCAAACTACCAGACAATTGTGCTCCTTTCACATGCTAGCAAAGTAATGCTCAAAATCCTTCAAGCTAGGCTTCAGCAGTGTGTGAACTGAGAAGTTCCAGATGTACAATCTGAGTTTAGAAAAGGCAGAGCAAGCAGAGATCAAATTGCCAAAGTCTGTTGGATCAAAGAAAAAGCAAGAGAGTTCCAGAAAAAACATCTGCTTCATTGACTACTCTAGAGCCTTTGACTGTGGATCACAGCAAGCTGTGGAAAATTCTTAAAGAGATGGAAATACCAGACTACCTTACCTGCATCCTGAGAAACCTGTATGCAGGTCAAAAAGCAACATTAGAATGAGACATGGAATGACAGACTGGTTCAAAATTGGGAAAGGAGTATGCCAAGGCTGTATACTGTCACCCTGCTTATTTAAATTATATGGAGAGTACATCATGTGAAATGCTGGGCTGGATGAAGATCAAGCTGGAATTAACACTGCTGCTGGGAGAAATATCAATAACCTCAGATATGCAAATATGCGATACCACCCTAATGGCAGAAACCTAAGAGGAGTTAAAGAGCCTCTTGATGAAGGTGAGAGTGAAAAAGCTGGCTTAAAACTCAACATTCAAAAAACTAAGATTATGGCATCCAGTCCCATCACTTCATAGCACATAGATGGGGGGAAGAAATGGAAACAGTGACAGACTTTATTTTCTTGGGCTCCAAAATCACTGTGGATGGTGACTGCAGCCATGAAATTAAGACTCTTCCTCCTTGGAAGAAAAGCTATGACAAACCTAGACAGCATATTAAAAAACAGAGACATCACTTGGCTGACAAAGGTCTGTATAGTCAAAGCTGTGGTTTTTCCAGTAGTCGTGTACGGATGTGAGAGTTGGACCATAAAGAAGGCTGAGCGTCGATGAATTAATGTTTTTGAATTGTGATGCTGGCGAAGACTGTTGAGAGTCCCTTGGACAGCAAGGTGATCATACCAGTCAATCCTCAAGGAAATCAGTGCTGAATATACCTTGGAAGGACTGATACTGAACCTGAAAGTCCAATACTTTGACCACCTGATGTGAAGAGCTGGCTCACTGGAAAAGACCTGATGCTGGGAAAAATTGAGGGCAGGAGGAGAAGGGGGTGACAGATGAGATGGTTAGATGGCATCATCAACTCAATGGACATGGATCTGAGCAAATTCTGGGAGATGGTGCAAGACAGGGAAGCCTGGTGTGCTGTAATCCATGGGATAGCTGGGTCGAATATGATTGAGGGCATGAACAACAACCACCAGTTTGCTGGCAAGCAAGTTTTGTGGTTTTCATCAAGCATTCAGTGTTATTTCTGCTGAACTCTATTGTTGAAATCTTGAAAACCTACCCAAATTCCATGAGAGGGGTACAAACTTCCCCTCTTAATGGGAGGAGTGTCAAACAATGTGAGGCCAGATTGTAAAAGCTTTTAAACAACCACAAACTTATTTTATGTTATCAATTTGACCATAGTTCAGAAATTGAAGTCCTCTTAAGTTTCTTTGCTTGACTAGCACATACTCTTGTTTTGAAACACAAAAGCGTATCCAATCACACATGAATGGAATGAGATGTCCTGAATTGGAATTTCAAATGAACAATAAGTATCATCATGTAGCTGCAGGAAACAGTTCAAATAACTTTAAGGAGCTGCTGAAATTAGATCTTGACTCAACATTAACCTCAATAAAAATGATATATAACTTGGGGAACAATTGTATTTAACCTTATGAAATAAGATCAATGCAATTAAAATGAATTTTCTCTTGAGACTGCCATATGACTCTGCTTGCTCTTATTTCATCTGCCTTTGGTTGGGGGAACAGAGAAGCAAAACTCTCCCAGAAAATACTCTAAAATGGAGCAAGTAATTTTAGTTTTCAGGACCGACTTTTTTTTTTTTTTTTTACTAAGAATCAGTATGCAAATTGTAAGCTTAGAATATTCTAATTATGAATAACTCAAAGATGAAATACTTCTTAGAACTTCATTCTCTTAAATTATGAGTAAGAATTTTTATAGGGAAAAATCACCTATGCCTTCCCCACTTTAGAACACTAGCTAACAGTTTTAAATTTAGCCATAATAATATGTGTATGTTTTCCCTCCCTTTCTGCCAAACATATTCTTTGCTTATATCAACAATTATATCAGGGAAAAGAATTTTATTTTCTTTGTCTGAATATTAGAAAACTTCTCAGATACTTCTCAGACCTTCTCAGATACTCATTGGAAATCTGTTTGCCAACTAGTTATCTGAGGACTCCTTAAGTGTATAAAGAAATAAAAATGATTATTTGGTGCCTTAAAAACCATAGATAAGTTTTCAAAATCACTTTTATTGAATCCAAGTTAACAATTTAAATGGTAAAACTCTTAAACAACCAAAGTTGTTTTTGAAAATTTAAACTGGTCTTCAAACAGAAAAAATTTGATCTATGAAATCAAAAATTAATTATGTAATCCATTTCATTTTAGACTTGTTCATTCAGAGGTAAACAATTTTGGATTTAGCAATCACAATTACAAAAATTGGCAAAACCTAATACATACTTTGTGAAATTTATTTTTAGCAGGTTATAAAATCTCATGGAGGCAGACAGTTCTGGTGGCTGTTTCCATGAAGCATGTAAGGCAGGAAAACCTTCCCTTTTTCCATTTGTAGGGAAGCAAAATTTGCCATTCCAAAATATGTTTCTTTGGCATATTTTAAGCTGGTTATTTTCTAAGAAATAAGTAGACATAGGATAAACTGATAACCATGTAGGAGTTAGTTTTGTAAGAAACAATTACACTTACATGAGAAATCTCCATTTGTAAGGGTGTCTCATTAGGAACTTAAAGTTGGAGAAGGCCAGGACTTAAACCTGCATAACAAATTTACCCTCATTTACTATGCTTTTCCTGGTAACTTCTCTGATTACCCATGTTCAACATCTTTTGTCCATAGCTGTGTATGGTTAGTTGCTCAGTTGTCTGACTCTCTGAGGCACCATGGACTGTAGCCTGTCAGATTTCTCTGTGAAATTTTCTAAGCAAGAATACTGTAGTGGGTTGCCATTTCCTACTCCAAGGGATCTTCCTGACTCAGGGATCAAACCCACATCTCTTGTGTCTCCTGCATTGGCAGGCGGGTTCTTTAACACTGTGCCACTTGGGAGACCCTTGGTCTGTAGCTAAGGATGATATTCAAAGTGACAGCTTTAGCTACTTTGCTGAATTACTTAGTTATCATGAGTCTCTCCCATGTAAACATGTTATTAAGCTTCAGTTTGTTTTTTTCCTGTTAATTTGTCTCACGTCTGTTTAATTCGTATCAGCAAGAACCTTAAAGTGCAGAGGAAAATTTCTTCCTTCCAACATCCTCTCTGTTCTTTGGTTGGCTTAATCATTAAACTGACATAAGATGGATTCACAGAAGAAAAACAAAATTTTAACATACTGGAGTCTGACCAAAACATCAGATTCAAAGTTATCAGCCAGGCAACTGATGCTCATGTTCATCTGAGCTAAAGGATGGAGAGGAGCCTGGGGCTTCAAAGGAAAGGAAGACAAATCACAAGCAGATGTCCAGAGCAGATGTGAGGGAAACAGCTGTGTGACATGCCATGCAGGTGAGGCTTTTTCTTTAAAAATAAATAAATAAATAAATAAATCTTTGTCTATTGCATTCAGGATCTTAGTTCCCTGACCAGGGACCAAACCATGCAGTAGAAGCTCAGAATCTTAACCACTGGACAACCAGAGAAGTCTGCAGACGGGTCCTTCTGACATAACAAGTTATCTTTGATACTAGTTTGTCCTGGTCCAGGCCCTCTATACAAATTCTTTTAGGCAGTTGAGAGAGGCAGAGAGGCTTTGCTTGAGTTTGCTGGGTCTTAATTGCCTTTAGCTCAAAGCAGTCCATATGTCAAAAGTGGCACATTTTGGGGTGGCATATTGCTGCGCCCTCTTATGTACTTGCATTAGTTTATGTTATATCACCTTAGGTAGGTAGATAATTCTGGGTTATGTAAAGAAAAGAAATAATAAGGTTTGCCAGCACCCTCACAAAATTGAATTTAAATTTTAAAACTTGGGCGGCCCAAGAAATAATATGAAACCAAAAAGCAACTTTATATTATAAACAAACTGCAAAAATAGAAAGCATGCAAATGCTAACTGGGAAACAACTGAGCACAGATTTATTTCTAGAAAAGATTACAGCAAGCATCACAAATGCATGGTACTGGTGCAGCCACGCCCAGCTCCAGAACCCATGGGAGACGTTTTTAATTAATTATCTTTTCCTGAGAAACCTTGAAACTGTGTCCCAACGCAGAGCTTCTGCTTGTTTTTTGACATGGACATTCAGAAGAAACCTATCTGCCATCTCTGAATGAAATGGTCATAGTGATCCCAAAATGAAAATGAGTTAGGGGCATACTGATTTGATTTTATCACTTGGAATATAGCAAGCAGAAACTTCAAGGCAGTGGTACTGTGATCCTCAGCCATTAGGTGACTACTGAAAATATTCCAACTCATTCTCAGAGGCAGCACCAGTAGGGGTGAACCAACAGGCCAGTTAAATCCCTTGCCGGGGTCCAGCCCCAGCAGGATCCAGGGGAACCCTCAGGATGAATGGTGTCGGCGAATGAGAGTGAGACAAAGCTCAGCGGCTAAGTCTGAAGTTTATTTTCACATGGCCCCTCTATACCCTTAACAACATCTTTGGGGGAAGTGCATATTGCTTACACACAGGTCATCTCAAAACATTACAGCAACTTGACCTTCAACAGAATCAGGATGTCACCCACATACTTTTCGTTCACAAGAGTCTTTCTTATCATTTGGCCTTCAGGCCTGCTAATATTTTATGGTTTGCACCTGGTGTGACTTAAGCAACTTCAGTAGCCGACCCTGTTTTTCTTATAATTAATCTATCTTCTTTCTAATAAGCGTCATTTCCATGGGAACTAGATAGGATTACATTTTTACAGAACAGAAATGAGAAGGACTGCAAAAACAGCAGATATGGCACAAAACAGGCTCTTAGTCTAAAAGTTAACTACCTGCAAGAAGTCGCCAGCTAATCTCTATCTAAACTATTTTCTATTAGGCACATTTGTGACTATTATATTTGTGGAGCTTTTCTCACCCTGTGAAGGGGCCCTATGCTTAATAGTTTCTTTTGTTAGCGTACTGTGCCTTAGGATGTTTAGAACAATCAAGAGCATTTTTCCCAATGAGAGCACACATTTATCAAACAAGCCAGAATGCCAGCAAAAGGGTTTGAACTGAAGCATTTCTTTCATCCCTGGCCCCTTCATAGGGTAGCAGCGTCCAGGAGATTTACTAATTAGGGTTTTAAGTTGGTCCTCATTCAGCGAAAGAGGAGCAGGAGAGCTCTCGGCAGGCAACACAAGAATCCGCAGCAGGGCGAACAAGAACAACCGCAGAAAAGGGGGAGGATACAGGGTGGGGTAGAGGCCGAGGCCAACCTGGAGGCTCCCTTATCCTAGACGGTCTTGCCTGTCAGGTTTAGTCCTCGTGACCTCGTCACAGATGGGGTCCTGGATGGCCTTGTCTGCCCAGTATTTTCTTCATGACCTCGTCACAGGCGGGACCTCCCATAATGGCTCCCGGCATTCCCTATCTCTATAATGGACAGCAGAATTTTCACAGCATCTGTAGAACAATGATGATGCCTATTTCTCAAGTTTGTTATGAAGATTAATAGAGACTAACCATGTAAATTACCTTAAAATAGGTGCTAGCTCATCGACAGGACTTAGCGACTAAACAACAATAACAAATGTCAGCTCCAAATTCTAACAGCATGACCTTTAAAGGGACATGAAGAAGGGCCCACTTCCTAGGTGGTGCTAGTGGTAACAAACCCACCTGCCAGTACAGGAGACGCAGAGATGTGGGTTTGATCTCTGGGTTGGGAAGATCCCCTGGAGGTGGGCATGGCAACCTGCTCCACTGGTCTTGCCTAGAGTATCTCATGGACAGAGGAGTCCATGGGGTCACACAGAGTTGGACATGGCTGAAGTTACTGAGCATGCACACCCGAGGAGGGGCCAGAGCAACACATATGAAGTGGTTAAAAGTGTTGGAAAGTAAAATACGGAAGATATTAATCAGAACGGTTTCAGGCACAAAAATGAAAAACAATCAGGAATTCCTACTCAACACAGATAGCAACAAGGTTTTCATCTGTTTTGATGCTGGGAACTCAAGCAATGTCATCCAAAGTGTGGTACGTGTATTAGCAGTGGTGCATGACCAATGGTGTCAATAAAAAATTAATAGTTGATATAAAGAAAAAAATGGGCATTCTTATTCAAGCCAAACAAAGGGTTATAACCTGGGAGACAATCTCTCAGAGAGTTCTGAGAACTGAACTAAAAAGGCAAAGGGGGAGGTAAGTATATATGTGATTTTGGCAAAAGAGGACAGTCAGTGAAGCACATGTTTCAGTAGAAGGTTGCTGCTAGCTGTTAGGAATAGATACCCTAATGGTTTAGTGGTTTCTAAGATATGAGAACTCAGATTCATAAAAAGTGGCTCCTGAAAACATCTGACTATCTGAAGCCCTATTCTTCCAATTTTCCTAGAGCACAGAGTGCGTCATCCTGATCTTTGCCCTGAATTCCCTGCAGGATGTGATGTGGGTCAATGACTACAGTGGCTAAGTGGCTAATGGCTTGGTTCTCATAGAACTGAATGGTGGGCAACATTATGCCACAATCCTTTCCCTTTTTATTTTAATTTCAACCAAAAGTTGGGAGGCATTTCATGACTAATTTGTCCCACAGTGCTGGGAATGCTCATTCCCAGGTCAGGTAAGGATTTCATTGACAGGCCCCTCAACTAGCTATTACTGGACTAGGCTCTGTTAAGAGTAGCCAAAAGCCTTTCGACCCACTGTCTTACTAGTCTGTTATGGTCCAAAAAGTGGTTCCCTTTAGCTACTTCTTCTCATATCTAGAGTTACACTATTACAATCATTGATCTCATAGAACTACATAGTTGGTCAACTGTTTCAAGTCACCTAGTCATTAATTTGATGTGAGTTTCAGTCACATGTTTAGTAATTCAAGAAATGATCTAGGGCTTCCCTGGTGGCTCAGTGGTAAAGAATCCGCCTGCCAATGCAGGAGATACCGGTTCAATCCCTAATCTGGGAGGATTCCACATGCTGCAGAGCAACTAAGCCCATCTCCACAAATATAGAGCCTGTGATCTGGAGCCCGGGAGCCACGAGTGCCACAACTACTGGAGCCTGCACACTCTAGAGCCTGTGTTCTGCAATGGGAGAAGCCACTTCAAGGAGAAGCTCACGCACTGCAACTAGAGTAGCCCCCACTTGCTGGAACTAGAGAAAAGCATACGCAGCAATGAAGACCCAGCACAGACAAAAATTTAAAAGAAACAATCAATCTAGTAAAATAGGCAGAATACGGGTAATATAGTTAGTAACACAAATAAGTCATAATCAAGTATTTAAGCTAAGAACTTCAATTAGATAAGACTCAGTATCCCCCCATGCCACGCCTGCCCCAAGTCATCTGACCAGTCTGTTCTAAATCAATTGCTGTCTTTAAGGGGAATGATATATTAGCATTGCACATAAAGTTCAAAGATGTCTGCACATGCAATTGAAGAATTGAAATTGCAGAATTGAAAAAGGAATGTTATCTTCTAAGGTATTGGCCCCAGAAAGAGAAAAAAACTGATGTTCATGGTTAAGCAGGTATTTCTACTACCGAGGAGGTCTGGTTAGCACATAATGCAGATGTACAATGCCTACTGGGGATGAGGGCAGAGGCCAAAAGAGAAAAATTTTATGTTTAAATTTTTCTTGCCTTGCCTTAAAATGGTGACTTGTTAGTTGTTGTTTTAGTTGCTAAGTCATTTCTGACTTTTTGTGACCCCTTGAACTGTGGGCCAACAGGTTCCTCTCTCCATGGGATTTCCCAGGCAAGAATATTAGAGTGGGTTGCCATTTCCTTCTCTAGGGGATCTTCCCAACCCAGGGATGGAATCCGAGTCTCCTGCACTGGTGGGCAGATTCTTTACTGCTTCCCCAGACTTGTTAGCTACCTGGCTTTAGATAGGACCTGAATGATAATTTCAAACACAGTCTTTCACCACATCCAAAGAAGATAATCAAGGGGAGAAACCTCTAGAGGTAGTCAGGACCCTACGGAGGGGCCCCATGAATTTTCCTGCTCTGTCAGGGTGGAGCAGATTTCTTGGCAGGCTAGAAACCTAGGATATGTTATGTATTTGGGGGGTGACTTTTGGCTCATGACAAGTAATATTGGTTATTCTTTAAGGTGGTCGCCTCAAATTTGCCTCTTGTGTGCATTAAGAAAAGACACGAGCCACATAAAAATATTAATGGGATACAAGAATGGAAGAAATTTTTAAGTATATCCTCTGTGGTAATGACTATAACTTGGCAAGGAGTAAACTAAAATGTGAAGGAGAAAGAAGGAAGGTAAAAGAGATAAGAATGTAGGTAAGGACCCTCTCATTCAGGTAGTCCAAGGTTTTCTTCATGGGACCCTGATTTTGACATTATAATGCCTGTCCCCCAGCTCTAATCCAGAGCTGAGGATGAGTCTCAGGATTCAGCATGGTCACTTTAAACAATTATCAGGTCATTTAATTCAATTGTTTCCTGCCTTTAATTAAAAGACAATTCATGCTTTGCAATTTAGTCCCTTTTGACATTTAATTAGGGCTTCTCATCTGGGTAGGAAGTCATCAATCAAATCAGAGCAGCAGCAATGCTCATTCTCACATAAACAGCACAGAGGTGGTTACTGTCATAGCCAGTCCACTTTAAACCTGTGATCATTAATCAGGCAGATTTTTTTCCAGCAAACATTTATGGAGTACTTTCTCATCAGCCACTACATGTGTGAGTCTAATAGTGTTTTACCCATTTTAAGATAAGTAAAGGGAGGACTTGTAATACAGTATGCCCAAAATAGTGTGGTAAGTACTCTGATGTAGGTAAACAAAATGCTGAGTTGTAGAGGGGGTCGAGGAAGACTTTCAAAAGAAGGGAAGAGCTCATTTTAGTCCTAAGCAATGCTATAGGACTAGCTGGAAGATGAGGTGGGCAAGGAGTTCTGCCCAGATGGTGTAGCTTATGCAGAGAGACCCAGGAGAACATGGTGCTAATAATCAGATGCAAGTAGGCTGTGGGGCTGGAGATTAGGGCCTTTGTTGGAAGAGTAGCAAAAGGAGAGTCTGGACTTGGACTGTGAAGGGCCTTCTGGGAACTGCTACGGAGTTTGGACTTGTGAAAGAAAATGCATCCAGCAGTTAAGGAAATGATTTACTCAGGCAACTGCAATAGAGAGAACATTCATTAATGTGGACAGTCTCAGAAAGGGAGACAACTGAAGGTTTTATAAAACAGGCAAGTTACTGAGGAACGGTGAAGGTGGGTCTTATCTGGGAACAGGCAAGGTCAGGCTGGTCCCTCAGTGAGTGTTTTCTCAGAGCACAGAGAGATCACAGGAGTGAAGGGTGGTTTCTCTACCACTGCTGCATCTTGTAGCGTATATGGGGTGTGTGTGTGTGCATGTACATGCTCAGTCATGTCCAACTCTTTGTGACCCCATGGACTATAGCCCACCAGGCTCCTCTGTCTATGGAATTTTCCAGGCAAGACCACTGGTGAAAGTGAAAGTCACTCAGTTGTGCCCAACTCTTTGCAACCCCATGGACTATACAGCCCGTGGAATTCTCCAGGCCAAAATACTGGAGTGGGTAGCCTTTCTGTTCTCCAGGGGATCTTTCTGACCCAGGAATCTAACCAGGATCTCCTGCATTACAAGTGGGTTCTTTATCAACTGAGCTATGAGGGAAGCCCAAGACCACTGGAGTTGGTTGCCATTTCCTTCTCTAAGGAATCTTCCTGACCTAGGGATTGAATCACATCTCCTGCATTGGCAGGCAGATTTTTTACCATTGCACCACCTGGGAAGCCATGATAAAGTTCATGATTGTCAGATCTGAAGTCCTGGTTGGACCACAGAGGATAATCAAGTTGAAACAAGAGGGAAGGGTGCAGGATTCAACCTTTAAAAAATGACATATCCATAGTACACGACAAAAACTGCTTGGAACCAATTAGGTTCAAGATAGTGGAAGATTTGACTTCTGGTGGACCTTGAAGCCCATTATACACTAACTGTAATACATTAGCATGCTAATTGACTCACCCACAAGCAACATGACAGTTCCAAGGCTAACCAAAGACCATAAAATGGATGGTGGCCCAATTCCTGAAAATCTCCACCCCTTCCCCAAAATAATTAGAATAATTCACCCACTAATTAGCCTGTGAAATTACCCAGCCCATAAAAATTAACCATACCATATTTGGGGCCTCTTTCTCACCTTCTGAGATGGCCCACACTATGCCTGTGGTGTGTGTTTCTCTTTAAATAAATCCACTTCTTACCTATAACTTTGTCTCTTACTGAACTACTGCTGTGACAAGACATCAAGAACCCAAATTCACCAGGAACAGAGGTACTCAAGGTTTGTAAGCAGAAGTGAGACCTGATCAGATGGGTGCTGTAAAATGATGGATAAACAAGCCAGCTGCCCCCACTTGCCCTCTCAGAAAAACTTGCCTCTGGCCCCTGTTCCTTGCTTTTGAAACTGAAAAGAAAGTGAAAGTCGCTAAATCATGTCTGACTTTTTGCAACCCCATGGACTATACCCTCCACGGAATTCTCCAGGCCAGAATACTGGAGTGGGTGACCTTTTCCTTCTCCGGGGGATCTTCCCAACCCAGGGATTGAACCCCGGTCTCTCTCATTGCAGATGGATTCTTTACCAGCTGAGCCACAGGAGAAGCCCGAGTCCCCTCTAAAACTGAACTCCCTGCAGAGTTTATGATTAACCTCTTTCTCAAGAGAAGTAATTCTACTAGATCAGCAATAAGACAATCCTAGCTTTTCCTCAAGGAATACACTTGACAACCTACTCATATCTTTGAGTTGCTCTGAGAAACTGAGACAGTGGTCCAGGTGGCTACATGCTGACCACAAACATAAACCCCAGACTGGTTGGAACCAGAAGGTTGCTTATCAAGATTCCTGGAATACCACCCTGTTGCTTCATCACCAACCAATCAGAAGAAAGTCATGTACCCCTCAGCCCTAATGTTACCTTTAAAAACCCTTCCTTGAAAGCCAGCAAAGAGCTTGGGTCTTTTGAATATGAGCTGCCTATTCTCCTTGCTTGGTTCCTGAAGCAAACACAGTCGTTTCCTCCACTATAACCTGGTGTCAGTAAATCAGCTTCACAGTGAGGCAGGCAAGCAGAATGAAGTTCAGTTTGGCAGCACTTTCATCTTTGACGTCATCCCTGTGTTCTCTGGATCCCAGTCCAAGCATCATGCCTTAGTTTGATGACCAGGGGTCTCTAGTTCCTACCTCTTACCTTGGGACTTGTTCATACCTGAGACTTAACTAAATCATTACCATAATTTTACCTGTTCTCTTGGAGAAGCTTATCTTTTCAATCCCCTCCATTTCATTCCTGGTCACAGTTTCCAATCCATTCTATCAATGTCTTGGATCAATACCTCTTCCTGGGCAAAGAAAGATGTTGGCAAATCCTGCATTGCTGCAGCAGCCCATCTGCTCTCCCAACAGTTGGGGTGTTGTCCCACAGCCTGGACAAGGGATGGCCCTTGGGATCTAGACTCCAGCTCCTGCAGGTTGGGGTATAAGCTGACTTGGCTTTGCACCCATGAGAAAGCACAGTTCTGAATTTGGCTGCTCAGCATCTGGCCATTCAAGCCCTGAGCCACACAGTAACAAGGGTTTGCAAACCTTGCCTTCTATGAATTAGCTCAAATAATTATTCTACTTAATCCATAAGCCCTGAAATGAGAATCAATAGATAAGATTAACCTTGTACCATAAGATGGACTGGGGCAGGGGGGGTGTTGGGGGCAGGAGGTAGAGAAACCACTACCAGTTATATGGGTTATGAAATTGTGTTACTAGATAAACAAGTTCAGCTCAGATGTTCTGTTTAAAAAAAACTAATAAAATGCTAGTCACTTCTGATGTTGCTGAAGTTTCCCAGGAAGTAATCAAACACAAATAGGCAGCACTGACAGGCATTCAAAAGATATATGGAGAAGGGAAGACCTCAAAGTAAATCCAATTATGATCGTGGTGTTTGGGGTGTGTTTCCTGGTTCAGCTTCACAGAAAACTAAAGATCCTCATGCACAAGGGCTTTTTTAGGAGATAGATAACAAATACACAGCAGATCTTAATCTCTGTAACAAATGGTTTTAATGGAGGTTGTTATGTTTGTACTAATATTATGAATTTAAACAAAATTAAACTGAGCCATGACACTTTATACCTTGGATTTATAGACCACTATTCTTGATAACTCCCTTTATTCCTGGGTGCTTGTAAAATCGATTTGCTTCTGTCTGACATACTTTTCAAAGTAAAGCATAAGATTTACCAATTAAACTCCCTTCCTCTCCCAGTAAATTTTCCTAGCATTTTCCCTCACAGTAATCTTTTGCAGTTACATAGTGATTTCTATAGAAGGTCCTTCAAGTGTTTTGCAAACATTAATTAAGCTTTGCAATACCCCAGCAAGGGAGAAGACCAGCATCACACCCAGGAGTCCTCCTCCTGCAGAGAGGGTGATTGGAATGACATTTGTTCCTGTCACTCAGAATCAGCACATGGAGCTCTAACCTGTGGGAGGAGAGGATGTGCGGATTCTGCCAGAATTTCAAATGACACTATGATGTCTCTGCTGGCGCTAACAAAGGAAGATGGGGGTGACTCTATAAAGTCATTTTACTTTATTTTTAATCTATGATTCTGAATAAATGATACTTCTTTTTTATTAAATAAATGTTTGAAATCAGCTGAAATTCCATGTTCTACCTACCCTGTTTCATTCATAAATACTGTTTGAGTAGCACCATTTTATGCAACCAGCTATTTGAAAATGAGAAATTACAGAGTATAGCTGGAGAAGTGTCTGCTTCTAGATAACATGGATTTCATTCCACCTTCAAAGTCCACATATAACCTTAGCTTAAAGCAACTGGCAATTAAACAAAAATCTACATATAGATAATAACCTATACTAGAAAAAAGTCTGAAAAAGGATATATATATCTGAATCTCTTCTCTGTACACCTAAAACTAACACATATTGTAAATCAACTACACTTCAGCTAAAATATATTAAAAAACAAAGAAAAAAGAAAACAAACAAAAAATCACAAAAAAACTAGGCACATTGAAAAAAAAAGAAAAGATGGTACTGAGTAAATGGTATTGACTCTTCTCCAGTCATGAGATGTGAACTGCAGAGATCAAGATGCTTCAAGTTAAACAAATAGATCTTTAATTTATTAACCTAAGTTAAACTTTCCACGGGAGTTTTTAAAAGCCATTTTCTTTCTAATGTTACTTTACCAGTTATTACAGTCATCTCCTCTGGCCCGGAAGTCTAGGCTGCCTATTTCCCGGCAGACAGACAGCACAGCTGGCCTGCTCCAACCACCAGCACGGTCTCGGCATCTAATCTTGGAGGTGCCTGCTTCACCCTCCCATCCCTCATCCAGTCCAGGGAACCTGACCGCTGCCCAAGTTCCACGGGTGGACACTGTCTGCTAAGTAGGAGGTCTGCTTGGCTCTCAACCCTGACTGCCCCTTACAAACACTTGGGGAGCTCTTCGTAAATACATCTGCAACTACTACACACCAACTAAAACACAGTGTTTAGGAGTGAGGCTGGCTGTGGGCATTTAAAAGTCCTCAAGTGATTGCTCCCTGTGGCCCTGGTTAATGGACCTTGGGGAGCAACTGAGGGCCTCGTCAGGAATGAGGCGAATCTGCCAAGCTTTCCCTGCAGGGTAACAACTATGTGACCAATTCTCAGAAAAGTCTGCTGCTCAAACCTCTGAAAGCTTTTGCACTTGTCATGATGCCGTGTGATTTCCATCTCACGTTGTAAGGACCTATTTGTTGGCTTGACACATTGGCCAGTGGTAGGGAAGGACTGCCTGGGTTTGACTCTCTTCTCACCTTTGAGGTCAAGGTGTGTTCCTGCTGATGTGTAATCCTGGGGACATCACCTAGTGCCCACCTCAGGTTTTGCTTGCCACCCCCAGGATGATGCTCCAGGCTTGGTGCCTAGAGTCCTTAGTGAGCCAAAGAAGCTTTGCAAAAGAGGATGAGCTTAGCTTTGAAGAGAAGAAGGCAGATGCTGTTGTAAGATATAGGTCAATGGACCAAAGGATACACACTACAAATGTTTGCAGAAATACTGCAAAACAGATCAACTGGTATATGTTGAGCTATTATAAGGAAATGTTTTTTCTATTCTTTTTCAGTTTTCTTAATATTCAAAATTCTTTTAATTTTCACCAAGTCTCAGTTTGGTGTTATTAAATCTTTAAAATCTTTCTGGTTCTGATAATATCTCCAACAAAAAAAATTGGGGTGTAATGGTAACCAGCTGGAAGTTAACAACAATTTTTATTTGCATTTATCTTTTACTCATGACAAGCAATGTTATCCAGTTTATAGTAGTGATTTAGAGCTTTATAAATTATGCTTAAACTGAGTTGTTTTAAAGAGATAGTTTTACATATATAGAAAAAATTGTGAAAGGGGAAGCTAAAAAGTATCTTACCATCCCCTCCCCCTTTTTTTTTACAGTGGTGCATGATTTTAAAACAAATATCATTGCTAACTTGACTCTAGGACAAATGTAAAAAGTGTCAGGCCTAATTTTTAATAAATAATTAATACTGTAAATTTAAACATATCTACCCTAGATGTATCATGCACACCTATTCCTAACTTTGTTTTCAAGTGGAAGCTCTGGTCATATTTGACCATGCAAAAATCCTCGATAAATATTGGCAAACTGAATTCAACAATACATTAAAAGAATCATATACCATGATTTATTCTGAGGAATGCAAGGAGGACTCAACATCTGAAAATCAATAAATGTGATACATCATATCAACATAACAAAGGATAAAAGTCATATAATCCTCTCAATAGATGCAGAAAAAGCATTTGAAAAAAATTAACATTCATTGATGATAAAAACTCTCAATAATCTGGGTATAGAGGAACTTACTACAACATAGTAAAGGTGATATATAAATCCATGGCTAACATTATACTTAATGATAAAATGCTGAAAACTTTTAAGACAAGGAACAAAATCAAGGTAACTACTCTCATCACTTTTATTTGATATAGTACTGGAAGTCTCAGCCAGAGCAATTAGGCAAGATAAGGAAATAAAAGGCACTCAAATGGGAAAAGAAAAAGTAAAATTGTCTCTATTTGCAGATTACATGACATTTAATCAGAAAACTCAAAAGACAACACCAAAAAAACCTGTCAGAACTAATAAATTTAATAAAATTGCTGAATACCAAATCAATTTAACATCACTTGCATTTCTATATACCACCACCAAACAGAAAGAGAAGAAAACAATTTCATTCACAGTAGCATCAAAAACAATACCTATGAATAAATTTAACCAAAGAGGTAAAATATCTGTGCTATGAAAATTATAAATGATGAAAGAAATTGAAGAAGACAAAAGTAAATGAAGAGATGTTCTGTGCTGGTGGAGTGGAATAATTAATAGTGCTAAAATGTCCATATACTCAAAGCCACCTACAGATTCAATGTGATTCCTATCAAAATTCCAATGGTATTTTTCAGAAAAATAAACAAAACAATTCTAAAACTTGTATGGAATCACAAAAGAATCAAAATAGCTGGAGGAATACTGAGAATGAGGAACAAAGCCAAAGGTATCACACTTTGATTTCTACTTTACAAAGCTACAGTGATGGTGGCTCAGATGGCAAAGAATTTGCCTGTAATGTGGGAGATGTGGGTTCCATCCCTGGGTGGGGAAGATCCCCTGGAGAAGGGAATGGCTACACAGTTCTCCAGTTCACTTGCCTGGAGAATCCTATGGACAGAGGAACCTGGTGGGTTACAGTCCATGGAGCTGCAAAGAGTCAGACACAGCTGAGTGACTAACACACACATAGTGATCAAAACAGCATAGTATTGGCATAAAAACTGATGCACAGACCGATGGAATAGAATAGAGAGCCCAGAAATAAACACATGGATATATGGTCAGAGCTTCCTTAGTGGCGCAGTGGATGCCAATGCAGGGTGCACAGATTCAATCCCTAGCTCAAGAATATTCCATGTGCTGCGGAGCAACTGAGCCCATGTGCCGCAACTACTGAGCCCACATCCTGGAGCCCACGAGCTGCAACTACCGAGCCAGCATGCTACAACTACTGAAGCTTGCGTGCCACAACTCATGCCCACGTGCTAGAGCCCGTGCTCCTCAACAACACTGCAATGAGAAGCCCTCACACCACAAAAAAGACCCAGCACAGCCAAAAGTAAATAAAAGATTAAAAAAAAAAAAAAGTCTACAAAAGCAAAATAACCAAAGTAGGACTACATCAGATTTAAAAGTTTCTGCCCAGCAAAGGAAACCATCAACAAAATGAATAGACAACCAAGAAATGGAAGAAAATATTTCCAATAGCAAACCCAGAGATAAACCTATGAACATATGACCAACTAATCTATAACAGAGAAGGTGAGAATATACATTGGAGAAAGGACAGCCTCTTCAATAAGGGTTATCTGACAGCTAAGGTAAAGGAATGAAATTAGAAAACTCCCTAACACCATACACAAAAATAAATTCAAAATGGATTAAAGACCTGAATGTAAGACCAGACACTATAAAACTCTTAGAGGAAAACACAGTAAAAACACTTTTTGACATAAATTGCATTAAAATCTTTTTTGACCCACCTTCTAAAGAAAATAAAAACAGAAACAAACAAATGGGACCTAATTATACTTAAAAGTTTTTGCACAGCAAAAGGAACCATAAATAAGACAAAAAGACAACCCCTCAGAATGGGAGAAAATATTTGCAAACAAAGCAAATAATAAAGATTAATCTCCAAAATAATACAAACAGCTCATGCAACCTAATATCCAAAAAAAACAAACCACCCAATGAAAAATGGGCAGAAGACCTAAATAGACATTTCTCCAAAGAAGACATATACAGATGGTCAATAAGCACATAAAAAAATGCTCAACATCATTAATTGTTGGAGAAATGCAATATGGAATTTAGAAACAAGGTAAGCGTGACCCTATATGCGAGGCAGCAAGAGAGACACAGATGTAAAGAACATTCTTGGACTCTGTGGGAGAAGGCGAGGGTGGGATGATCTGAGAGGGTAGCATTGAAATGTGTATATTATCATATGTGAAGCGGATCGCCGGTCCAGGTTCGATGCATGAGACAGGGTGCTCAGAGCTGGGGCACTGGGATGACCCTGGGGGATGGGATGGGGAGGGAAGTGGGAGGGAGGTTCTGGATGGGGAACTCATGTGCACCCGTAGCTGATTCACGTCGATGTTTGGCAAAAACCACTACAATGTTGTAAAGTAATTTCCCTCCAATTAAAATAAATTAACTTTAAAAAAAACTACAAAGAAAAAAAAACTACAAAGAGAAAAAAATACAAAGAGGTATCACCTGGCATGGTCAGAAGGGCCATCATTAAAAAATCTACAAACAATAAATACTGGAGAGTGTATGGAGAAAAGAGGACCCTCTCGCACTGTTGGTAGGAATGTAAACTGACAGACTCTATGGAAAACGGTATGGAGGTTCCTTTAAAAAAACTAAAACTAGAACTAACATATAACACAGCAATTCCTCTAGTGGGTATATAGCCAAAGAAAATCATAAATCAAAAAGACACCTCAGTGTTCATCGGAGCACTGTTTACAATAGCTAGGACATGGAAGCAATCTAAATGTCCATTGACAGATGAATGTATAAAGATGTGGTACATATACACAATGGAATATTACTCAGCCATTAAAAGGAATGAAATTGGGTCTTTTGTGGAGAGTGGATGGACCTAGAGACTGTGATACAGTGTGGAGTAGTTCAGAAGGAGAAAAACAAATATCGTATATTAGCACATGTGTGTGTAATCTAAAAAAAAATGGCACAGATAGATTTATTCGCAGGGCAGGAACAGAGGTGCAGACATAGAGAACAGACATGTGGACACAGGTTGGGGGAGAAGGGGATGAATGGGAATATCGGGATTGGCATGTAATAGTTAAAACAGACACTCGTGGTAATATGCTGTATGGCACAGGACACTCAATACTCTGTGGTGACCCGGATGAGCAGTATGGGATGGGGTAGGTGGGAGACCCAGGAGCGAGGGGATATTTGTATACACATAGCTGATTCATTTCATTGTACAGCAGAAACAAACACAATATTGTAAAGCAATTATACCTCAATAAAAAATTCAAACCACATATCTGATAAGGAGTTAAGGTCCAAAATGTGTAAGGAATACAGTTCAATAGCAAAAAGTCAAACAAGTCAATTTTAAAATGGACAAAGGGCCTGAATAGACATTTTTCTAAAGACAACATACAGGTAGCCAATAGGTACATGAAAAAGTGCTCAACATGGCTAATTATCAGGGAAATGCAGAATAAAACCAAGGTGACATCCCCTTATACTTGTTAGGCTGTCAATTATCAAACAGTGATAAAGCAAGGCTGTAGAGAAAAGGAAAGCCTTGTACACTATTGGTAGGAATGTAAACCTGTACAGTCATTATGGAAAACAGTATGGAGTTTCCTGAAGAAATTTTATCTAGAACTACTGTATGATCCCAGCAATTCCATTTCTGGGTATATATCCCAAGGAAGTGAAATCATCTCAAAAAGCTATCTGCACGTCCATGTTCATAGCAGCATTATTCAAAATAGACAAGGTACGGAAACGACCTAAGTGCATGACAACTGATAAATGAAATAAAATGTGGCACACATATATGTATGCACATATATATATATGTGAATATACACATGTGTACATATATAATAGCTGAATATTATTCAGTTATAAAAAGAAATGCTCTCATCTGTGACATCATAGACGAAGCTGGTGGGTATTACACAAAGTGAAATAGACCAGGCAAAGAATGCCAAATGATATCACATTCATGTGAAACCTGGAAAGAAAGTCAAACTCAAGTTTACAGTATAAAAGTGCCTGCCAGGGGTTGGTGGATGGGAGAAACAGGCAGAGGTCTGTAAACGGGTACAAATGTTCAGTTATATAGCTATAAAATAAATAAGGTCTGAGGGTGTAATGTATCACATGGTGACTACAGTCACTAACACTGTATTATATAATTGAACTTTGCTAAGAGAGTAGAACTTAAATATTTTCAACAAAATAAATATGTGTATTGAGGGATGTATTAATTGACCTGATGGTGAAATTCTTTCACAGTGTATACATTTATCAGATGCATCAATTCCTCACATTGTACACTTTAAAAACCTTATTTCACTTGCAAAATATACCTCAATAAACCTGGAGAAATACTTGTTTGTAAAAACAAATTAAATAATCATATCTTTTTGTAGAAACTGAAGTGTTCTTTTTTTACTTCTGTGTTTTTGTGATTTAGACATTGAATTGAATCAAAGAGTAAATTTCACAGCAATAACACTCTTGGCATTTATCCCAGATTAACAAAAACTTATTTCATGCAAAAGCCTGTACATCAGTGTTCACAACATTATTTTTAATAGCCCCAAAATGGTAATAGCTCAGAATACAATTTCAACAGGTAACAGTCAAACAAAATGTTAGATTCATACAATGGAATGCAACTCAGTAATAAGGCATAAGCTACTGATACATGCAAAAACCTAGGTGGACATCAAGATCACTATGCTAATAGAAAACAGCCCATCTTAACAGGTTTACTTTGTGTGATTCCATTTAGATTGTTGTTTAGTCACTAAATCATGTCCAGTTCTTTTGCAACCCCATGTACTATAGCCTGCCAGGCTCCTCTGTCCATGAGATCTCCAGGCAGGATTACTGGAGTGGATAGCCATTTCCTTCTCCAGGGGATCTTCCCAACCCAGGGATCAAATCTGCGTTTCCTGAATTCCAGGTGAATTCCTTACCACTGTGCCACCTGCGAGCCTGCGGACTATTCAACTCACCTATAAATCCGTGATCCTCACAACTTCATTCTCAGATTCAATAATTGGCTATAATGATTCACAGAACTCAGGGAAACACTTACATTTACGGGTTTATATTAAAGGATATGATAAAGGATACAGAAGAACAGCCAGATACAAAGGTACAGAGAGTGACCTTGTGTGTTCTTGCTCTGTCTCTCTGCAGGATCCTCCTTGGCCCTGATGGGTCTACAATAATCTTGGGGGAAGAGTAAAACAGTTTGCCTTTCTCCCTTGGGAAACTGATTACAAACCTAAAACAAACACTTGTCAACCACAGTGAAACCTGGATCCCCCATCGCACTACAGCCAATTTTCTCGTTTTCTTTCCCTGGCCTCTAATCAGCCCCTCAGCATGCAGTCACCGTTAGATTGGAAACAGGTGTTCCTGCGTAGTGACCCTGCCTCCACCCCCCACTCCACCCTTAATGAACTTGAAAATTCTTTTCATCCAAAACCCTTGGACTTCAAACTCAGAAATCAGGTCTGAAGCAAAAACAACAAAGGGAGCTTAATATCAGAGCAGACTCTCATCCTTTCAGGTGGTGTCACCTGCAAAATGGAGGCAAGAATCTGGAAATGAGCTTCGTTCTGTGGCGTGAATTGTGCTTTGGGGATCCTGTAGTTGCTGCAACACCAGAATGAGCTTCCCTTGCTCCTACCTCTCAGTACACTGGAAGGTCTGAGGGTTACATTCATGTATACATCAAAACAAGAAAAATTGAGGTTCATACCTGGATAATTTGGGCCTTCCCAAACTTCTTACCTGTTTTACCTCTCAGACATAGGTGTCTTAGGCTTAAACAGCTCACTTTACATTTCCCATGTGGCTCCATAAAGCAATTAGAATATTTTGGTATCTGAGGAGCACTAGCATTTTATTGGCTTCCCTGGTGGTTCAGCGGTAAAGAATCCGCCTGCAATGTGAGAGACTGCCTGCAATGCAGGAGACCCGGGTTCGATCCCTGGGTCAGGAAGATTCCCTGGAGAAGGAAATGGCAGCCCACTCCAGTATTCTTGCCTAGAGAATTCCATGGACAGAGGAACCTGGTGTGCTACAGTCCATGGAGCCTCCAAGAGTCAGATACAACTGAGCGACTAAGCACACACATACATCAGATGATCACCTCTATGGTGAACACAGATTGAACACCCATAGACATGAGTGTGTGCAATCCAACAATGACTTTGGTGCTCAAATGACGTGCTGTATATCGACGACCTTGTGGTTCAGTTGGTGGTTTTTTGGAGTTTGGTTCTTTTATTTACACATGGCCAGGAGTTAGGCAATTATTTCTGGGACCATTTCTCAAACACTACCCTCCCCTGATTGTCTTACACCCAAAATGAAACTTTTTCTAATGATGAGGCAGGTATTTAAAAAAAACGAGTGTGAATCATCAGCCTACTCTCAAGTGGTGCTGGTATGCAATTGAAAACAGCTTCTACCCTAGAATTTGAATGTTTCCAATCAATGCTTAAAGATTAGTGTGTGGGGCTTTTGAATACCTTGGCATCAGTCATCACACATCCAGAAATGCATGTACCGAGAGGCTTATTTCCTAACCCCAAACAAAAAGATGAGCGGACTTGTATTACTTTTCTATTTCTGGCCTAACAAACAACCATAGCCACTTAAAACAGTACAAACTTAACTATCTTACAGTTCTGTAGACCATAAATCTGATATAATTGTCACTGGGCTAAAATCAAGGTGCTGGCAAGAGGAGGCTCGGGAATAGAATTTCTTATCTTACCTTTTCCAGTGTCTTCCCATGTTCCTCAGCTCCTGGCTTCCTTCCTCCAGTTTTCAAACCAGCAAGAGGGGTTCAAGATACCCTCCTACTGCTGTTTTTCTGGTTTTCCACAGCTGAGCGTGGTTCTCTGCTTTTAAAGACTTGGTCGAGTACATTGGCCTCACCTGGATAACTTGGACTAATCTCCACATTTCCAAGTCCTTAACGTTAATCATACCTGCTGAGTCCCTATTGCCATGAAAGAAACATTCACAGGTTTGGGAGTAAGACATGGGCATCTTTAGAGGGCATTTATGCTGCTGACCACAGACCTCTGTACAGAAGCACGCCAGGCTAGGATTTCACAGTTATCTGAAGGCTAGAAGTCTGAGATAACTGTGCCAGCTTGGACAAATTCTAGTGAGAGTCCTCTCCTGGGTTTCAGACTGCCAGTTTCTTATAGAAGAAGCATGCTCTTTCCTCTTTTCATAAGGTTATCAACCCCATTCGTGAGGACTTCACCCTCATAGCTAATTACCTCCCAAAGGCCCCACCTCTGATTATCATCATACTGGAGGTTAAGATTTCAAAGCATGAATGTGGGAACACAGCATTCAGTTTAAAGAACATAATGCAGTCTCCTACTGCTCCTGTTTTAAGAAAACACAGGTAATCGAGAGCTTACAGGATGACTGCTGTCTACTCTCATCAACTGTTACTGTTAGAGATTTACACTCCAAATCACACACAGCCTGATGAAAGCCCTGTTGCCTTGGTGACAAAGCTGTAGACCTTCTCTCAACAGTACAACCTGGGGATTTTTAGATCATGTGTTGGGAAAGTCGCAATGCACAATCCGAGAGGAAGAGGGGTTTACATTCATTACATTTCTATTTTTAAAAAAGTTTCACCTTTATGGACTCACAGGTGCCTTTGCCCTCTACCTTAGGGTTGAGTTTGGACAAAAGGATGCACTATCTGCTAGTGACTAGCAGATCAGAGGGCTTGAAGAGTTCAAAGAGTATATTGTCAGTCTTCATCCTTTTGGGCCTCAATGTGGCAGTATCTGCTTTCCTCTCCCTAAGATGACAATGTCTATCGGGTACCCCCTCTCCTGTGGCTGCAGGTCTCTCCTGGTTGCAGGGAGTGCTTCCTGCTCTTGGTCTTGGAGGCCTTGGGGTGGTCATTTTTCCCATCGCTGATTCTGCCTGTCCCTGCCCACACCTCAACAAGCAGATCCTTCATTAAACTAGCTCCCATTATCTTGTTTAGGTGTACCAAGCTTCTCTGGCCAGGGCCCTGTCTGATACACCTGAGGGTGATAGCATCTCATGATCTTGGACAAGTTACTAAAACTTTCTCAAACCTCAGTATTTTCATATCTGAAATATAGACAAAAATAGTTACCTTGTGGAGTGATAATGACAACTAAATTGTTTAATTCATATATATCTTAACAAAATGTTTGGTGAACAAACACTTAAATGCTTCTTTTTTTTTTTGCCAAAATAAAGGGAATGAATTCTCTCAGGAACTGAAATTTCCACCTGGATTCAGATGTTCCACCATTTTTAACTTTCCACAATGCACTTTTTACACCAATGAAAAAGAGCTATTTTGAGCAACTATTAGACTAAGGTCTTGGGATTTACTGATAAACAATTGCTAGTGAAACTGCTGGAGGTACCCAAACAGTGCCCACTTACTTACTGAGAGATATTTAAATTCAAGCATCTTTACTTTATAATCTGATGTTTCTGAAATTTTCTAATTCAATACTGAGACTCTGCTTTCTAGTATTCTGGATATAGAATGATTTAAATAATGTAAGCAGAGAACTATTACAGTAGAATAGGTAACAATTGTAATAAAAGTCTGTCTACAAATCAGCTCAGATACATTAACTACTTCTCAGGTTACAAAGTCTACACCATGATCTGCTTATAAGACTATAAAGTTAGAATTTTGCAAAGCACATTCAGTTTTTAAAAGGTAATGCTTATTGCAGAAGGATAAAATTGCAAAAAACTTCAGAAAGTCTTTAGCATTTTGGTGCATGAAGATCCAAGTTCAGAGACAGAAGTAGATTTGGATTTGGAACTTTCCATGTCACCTTTTCAAATATAGATGGAAAAACTAATTTAACAGCCTGCACCAGACCCTTTAGGCAGTGTTGCTGTTGTTGACTTAAGAATACACAGTGAAAGATCATGCTCAGAGGGAAGACAAGACCCCCTGAGGGTGTGATCTATAAGAAGACTAAACTACTCTGAATAAGAAATAAAAGAAATTTGGTGGTGAGGAAAAGCAGAGAATGGAAGGAAGCAAAGATGGGGATAGGAGATAAAAGAGGAAAAAGTTATGCTAGATGCTGCTGCTGCTAAGTCACTTCAGTCGTGTCCAACCCTGTGCAACCCTATAGCTGGCAGCCCACCAGGCTCCCCCGTCGCTGGGATTCTCAAGGCAAGAACACTGGAGTGGGTTGCCATTTCCTTCTCCAATGCATGAAAGTGAAAAGTGAAAGTGAAGTCGCTCAGTCGTGTCCAGCTCTTAGCGACCCCATGGACTGCAGCCTACCAGGCTTCTCCGTCCGGGATTTTCCAGGCAAGAGTACTGGAGTGGGGTGCCATTGCCTTCTCCGATGCTAGATGCTAGAGCTGTGTAAATTTAAAGTTGCTTGCCTTCTTGACGTTTAACCATCCTTTCCCCAAATCTTCAATAAAGACTAGCTCCCCATCTATGTGCTTTTCTCAAGAAGGAAATGGGGCTATCATCCACATCTGGGTCAGCACTTAGCAGAGAAAAGTGGAGAAGAGGCGAGGATGGGGGCCAGACAAAAGTGATGCCGAGAGGTTAGCAGAAGTGAGAACTCAGAGCAGACACATCCATACAGATGTGAGTTCTAAGACCGTCATGAAAATACCAGGGAAAGCATTAGCCTTCCCACAGGGCAGAACAAAGAGACTTAGACCAGTTTTATTTAAATTTGAAAGGGCAGGATGACCAAAGCTGATCCCTTAATTACAATTTATCAGGGATTCAAGTGAACAAATAGAAATATGAAATTGGAGCTACTGGTGTCAATCTGTTAGGAGGTGTCAATCTGTTAGGATAGATTGATTCATCTATCAATCACCTGCTGTCCTGAAAATCAATGTGCTTAGGGAGCTTATATAACTTAATAACTTACCTCTGAGGTCTAATTTCATAGACCTGTGATGTCAAATTGCTGGGCCTGGATTTTGGTCAAATATTTCTGTGAAAGTTTTTTTTTTTGTGTGTGTGTGTCTGGGTGTGGGATTAACAATAAAGCTGGTGGACTTTGAGAAAAGCGCATTGCCCTCTGTAATGTGGGAGTCCCTCAACAAAAAATCGAGCCTTAATAAAATAAAGCCTGATCTCTCCTGAGGAAGAAAAAATTGTGCCAGCAGACTGCCGTGAAACACAAACTACAACTCTTCCCTCAGTTTCCAGCCTACTTTGCCAAGCCTGTACAATCATATGAGCCAATTCCTTAAAATAAATCTCTCTCTCTCTCTCTACACACACACACACACACACACACACACACACACACACACACACACAAATCTGTTGCTTCTGTTTTTTTTGGATAACCCTAATGAATATACTTGGAGAAGGCAATGGAAACCCTCTCCAGTACTCTTGCCTGGAAAATCCCATTGATGGAGGAGCCTGGTAGGCTGCAGTCCATGGGGTCTCTAAGAGTCGGACATGACTGAGCGACTTTATTTTCACACATTGGAGAAGGAAATGGCAGCCCACACCAGTGTTCTTGCCTGGAGAATCCCAGGGACGGGGGAGCCTGGTGGGCTGCTGTTTATGGGGTCATACAGAGTCAGACACGACTGAAGAGACTTAGCAGCAGCAGCAGCAATGAATATACTACTGTTTAGGTAGTTCAGTTCAGTTCAGTCGTTCAGTCATGTCCAACTCTTTGCGACCCCATGAATCGCAGCACGCCAGGCCTCCCTGTCCATCACCAACTCCCGGAGTTTACTCAAACTCATGCCCACCGAGTCGGTGATGCCATCCAGCCATCTCATCCTCTGTCGCCCCCTTCTCCTCCTGCCCCCAATCCCTCCCAGCTTCAGGGTCTTTTCCAATGAGTCAACTCTTCACACGAGGTGGCCAAAGTATTGGAGCTTCAGCTTCAGCATCAGTCCTTCCAATGAATATTCAGGACTGATCTCCTTTAGGATGGACTGTGGCTCTCCTTGCAGTCCAAGGGACTCTCAGAGTCTCCTCCAACACCATAGTTCAAAGGCATCAATTTTTCAGTGCTCAGCTTTCTTCACAGTCCAACTCTCACATCCATACATGACCACTGGAAAAACCATAGCCTTGACCAGATGGACCTTTGTTGGCAAAGTAATGTCTCTGCTTTTTAATATGCTATCAAGGTTGGTCATGACTTTCCTTCCAAGGAGTAAGCATCTTTTAATTTCATGGCTGCAGTCACCATCCACAGTGATTTTGGAGCCCCAAAAAATGAAGTCTGACACTGTTTCCACTGTCTCCCCATCTATTTCCCATGAAGTGATGGGACCAGATGCCATGATCTTAGTCTTCTGAATGTTAAGCTTTAAGCCAACTTTTTCACTCTCCTCTTTCACTTCCATCAAGAGGATTTTTAGTTCCTCTTCATTCTCTGCCATAAGGGTGGTGTCATCTGCATATCTGAGGTTATTAATATTTCTCCCAGCAATCTTGATTCCAGCTTGTGCTTCTTCCAGCCCAGCATTTCTCATGATGTACCCTGCATATAAGTTAAATAAGCAGGGTGACAATATACAGCCTTGACGTCCTCCTTTTCCTGTTTAGAACCAGTCTGTTGTTCCAAGTCCAGTTCTAACTGTTGCTTCCTGACCTGCATATAGGTTTCTCAAGAGGCAGGTCAGGTGGTCTGGTATTCCCATCTCCTGAAGAATTTTCCACAGTTTATTGTGATCCACACAGTCGAAGGCTTTGGTGTAGTCAATAAAGCAGAAATAGATGTTTTTCTGGAGCTTTCTTTCTTGTTCAATGATCCAGCGGATGTTGG
This sequence comes from Odocoileus virginianus, assembly GCF_023699985.2. NCBI lineage: Eukaryota > Metazoa > Chordata > Mammalia > Artiodactyla > Cervidae > Odocoileus > Odocoileus virginianus. The sequence goes on along the minus strand of NC_069674.1, from coordinate 59,187,473 downwards.
CAATTTGATCTTTGGCTCCTCTGCCTTTTCTAAAACCACCTTGAACATCTGGAAGTTCTCTGTTCACGTATTGCTGAAGCCTGGCTTGGAGAATTTTGAGCATTACTCTACTAGCGTGTGAGATGAGTGCAATTGTGTGGTAGTTTGAGCATTCTTTGGCATTGCCTTTCTTTGGGATTGGAATGATAACTGACCTTTTCCAGTCCTGTGGGCACTGCTGAGTTTTCCAAATTTGCTGGCATATTGAGTGCAGCACTTTAACAGCATCATCTTTCAGGATTTGAAATAGCTCAACTGGAATTCCATCACATCCACTAGCTTTGTTCATAGTGATGCTTTCTAAGGCCCACTTGACTTCACATTCCAGGATGTCTGGCTCTAGGTCAGTGATCACACCATTGTGATTATCTGGGTCGTGAAGATCTTTTTTGTTCTTCTGTGTATCCTTGCCACCTATTCTTAATATCTTCTGCTTCTGTTAGGTCCATAACATTTCAGTCCTTTGTCGAACCCATCTTTGCCTGAAATGTTCCCTTGATATCTCTAATTTTCTTGAAGAGATCTCTAGTCTTTCCCATTCTGTTGTTTTCCTCTATTTCTTTGCATTGATTGCTGAGGAAGGCTTTCTTATCTCTCCTGGGTATTCTTTGGAACTTTGCATTCAAATGGGAATATCTTTCCTTTTCTCCTTTGCTTTTCACGTCTCTTCTTTTCACAGCTATTTGTAAGGCCTCCTCAGACAACCATTTTGCCTTTTTTCATTTCTTTTCCTTGGGGATGGTCTTGATCCCTGTCTCCTGTACAATGTCACAAACCTCCATCCATAGTTCATCAGGCTCTCTATCAGATCTAGTCCCTTAAATCTATTTCCTACCTCCACTGTATAGTCATAAGGGATTTGATTTAGTTTATACCTTAATGGTCTAGTGGTTTTCCTTACTTTCTTCAGTTTAAGTCTAAATTTGGCAATAAGGGGTTCATGATCAGACCCACAGTCAGCTCCTGGTCTTGTTTAGGTAGTTAGAATAGGGAAAAGGAGTCCAAAATTGCTGTGGCTAAAAGATAGGGAAGGGAAAAGCCTTGGAAAATAGAACAGAGGAAGGTCAAAGGAAGGTCTGAGGACTGGAGTGAGGACTTCAGGTAGAACAGCGCTCCTGCCTAAGCCGTTTGCACAGGACAGGCCTAGGGGGGTGGGGGGGATGGGTGTGTGGGGAACATATAAGAAGAGGAGCCAAAGGGCTCTCTCCCACACAATGGGTGCTCTTCTCTTCGTATCTTTGGATCGATGTGCCCTCATGCCTCGAAGATGGATTTTCCTGCTATCTTCTAAATAAAATAGAGCTGTAACACTGAGCTGTAACACAGATTTCTCTGAGAGCTATAACATGGTCTGTTCGAGACCTGAGAGCTATAACATGGTCTGTCCAAGACCCGAGAGCTGTGACCCGCAGAGAGGGCTTTAATGTCCGTCACTCCAAATCTTGGTTGTGATGAGACAAAGAACCAAGGAGCATACACTCTCCTGACACTACTAAAGCCATTTTTATGTCTTAATAGAAGTAACATCCACAGTGAAAGTCTTGGCCAAGAATTCACATTTATTTTGCAGAATTATTCTAGAGACAAATTTGAGTGTTATAGAATTATTTTTTTAAAGATTCCCAACCAGTCCTAGTTTCAGTTCAATCTCCTGAAGCACAGGTTGTAGCTATGAGCAACTGTCCTAGGCAGTACTTATGTGACAATACCTATTTCATGCAAAGCACTGTTCTAAATATTGAGGATAAAGTGGAAGATGTTACTGTTACTATTTAGTCACTAAGTCGTGTCCAACTCTTTGCGATTCCATGGATTGTAGCCTCCAGGCTACTCTGTCTGTGGGATTTTCCAGCTAAGAATACTAAAGTAGGTTGCCATTTCCTTCTCCAGGGAATCTTTCCAATCCAAGGATCAAACCCATGTCTCCTGCATTGGCAGGCAGATTCTTTATCACTGAGCCACCCGGGAAGTCACAAAGTGAAGGAAAAAGAGGCCAAAATCCTTGCTTTCATGGAGTTCATATCCTAGTGGAAGGAGATAGAAGGAAACAAATTTATACTAGTCAGGTGATGATAAATGCAGAGAATTAAGCTAAAATAGTCACCCTGCTTTAGGATGGAGAGTGAGGAGATAAGGTGCATCTGTGGGATTTTATATCAAGTGTTTGGAGTAAGTGACATTTTAGCAGAAATCTGAATGAAGTGAAAGAGAGTCATGAGTGGGAGAAGATCCCAACACAGAGAGAGCCAAAGGAAAGGGCTGTGGGGCAGAAATATGTGCAGGGAATTAGGGAAACACAAGGAAGGCAGTGGGTCTGAGGAGGAGTGAGCAGGTGAGTGTGATAGGAGATGAAGCCAGGAATTCCCAGGACTTGACCATGTAGGGCCTTTTAGGTCATAAAGACTGAAGATTTTGTTTGGAAGGAAATGGAAAACAAAGGGAAGGTTTCGAACAGAAGCTTTGCATAATCGAACTTAAGCTTTAGCAGTCTCCCTTAGGCTACTCTTGATGAAAGTGAAAGAGGAGAGTGAAAAAGTTGGCTTAAAGCTCAACATTCGGAAAACTAAAATCATGGCATCTGGTCCCATCACTTCATGGGAAATAGATGGGGAAACAGTGGAAACAGTGTCAGACTTTATTTTTCGGGGCTCCAAAATCACTGAAGATGGTGATTGCAGCCATGAAATTAAAAGATGCTTACTCCTTGGAAGGAAAGTTATGACCAACCTAGATAGCATATTAAAAAGCAGAGACTGCTTTGTCAACAAAGGTGTTTCTAGTCAAGGCTATGGTTTTTCCAGTGGTCGTGTATGGATGTGAGAGTTGGGCTGTGAAGAAAGCTGAGCACCGAAAAGTTGATGTTTTGAACTGTGCTGTTGGAAAAGACTCTTGAGAGTCCCTTGGACTGCAAGAAGATCCAACCAGTCCATCCTAAAGGAGATCAGTCCTGGGTGTTCATTGGAAGGACTGGTGCTGAACCTGAAACTCCAATACTTTGGCCACCTCATGCAAAGAGTTGATTCACTGGAAAAGACCCTGATGCTGAGAGAGATTGAGGGCAGGAGGAGAAGGGGACGACAGAGGATGAGATGGCTGGATGGCATCACCGACTTGATGGACATGAGTTTGGGTAAACTCCGGGAGTTGGTGATGGACAGGGAGGCCTGACGTGCTGCGATTCATGGGGTTGCAAAGAGTTGTACACGACTGAGCAACTGAACTGAACTGAACTGAACAGAACTTAGGCTACTCTAGAGACTGGAGTGTGTGTGTATATAGAGTACATGCAAAGGTCAGGGAGAAAAATGGTGGAAGAGCAGTAATCTTACCAGGAAATGATGATAATGGGACAGTTGAGTTGGATATCTTTCAAAAGTGGAGCTGGAAGAACAGAAAAAGAAAGAGGGGAGTCAAGGATGACCACATGTTTCTTCTCTTGAACAAGTAGAAGAATGGAGTTGACTTTATTCAGATGCAAAAATCTGGGAGAGGAAAAACGGAGGGTGTACACAGGAGAGTGAATTAAGGAACTGGTTTTGGACATGGTGCACTTGAAGTGTTAATCAGACAATTAAGCAGAAAGGCCAAGAAGGCAGCTAGATACATTAGTGCGGAATTCAGGGGTGAGGTCTCTGCCCAAGACATGTATTCAGGAATTGCTAGTGTTTAGGTGGTTTAGAAAGGTCATGAGATTGGATGAAATACCCCAGAGGGTAAACATAGAAACTGAAGAGGAGAAGTCTAAGGTCAAAGTCTTGGGACGCTCCAGTGTTTAAAGGTCAGAAGAGGAACTGTGCCATGGTAAAGACACTAAGAAGGAGCGGCCAGTGATGTAGAAGAAAAAGCCAGAGAAAGTGAGGTCTTAGAGGAAAAGTGAAGGCAGTGTTCCAGATAAAGGAACATGATCAACAGACAGGTCAAGTGTAATGAGGACTGAGACTTAGTGACTGGATTTACCAACATGGAGGTTTATCAGAGTCTTGCTAACAGGAGCTTGACTATAGTAGAGAAAACAGAAGACTAATCAGAGTCTATTCAAGAATGACTTAGAGGAGGAGTGTAGATAAAAACTTAGGTGACTCTCTTCAGAGTTTTGAGGTTTGGAGAGTGGGGAGACTCTCTTTTGACTGGCCAGTTTATTTCAATAAAATAAAAGCAATAAGGAGAGAGTGAAGATAGGGGAAGAGATGTTAAATGCCAGAAACTTTCTTTTTTGACAGTGGTTCTCTATTTTCTTTAGTTTAATTTAAGGAATTGGGAGCAGGAGACTATCTTATCTTCTACAAGGAGAAGGGCTTACAACTGAGAACATCTTTGAGTTTATTTTGGGAAAAATTTGGGCAAGAACATCTACCAGATTTCTCATTGCCTAACCTGCTGCCCTTCCACTGCTATAGGCACCAGGGTCTGTTCAGAGTCATTGTTAATGGGAACACAATCTTGAATTTCTATCTCAGCCTAGATAAGAGCTTACGAGTGGTCCTGTTAGCAGTCCCTTCTTGATGGCTAATAACTTTTTTGCTCTAGTAAGGGCTGAGCCTTCAAGCATGACTGTCATTTAATACAGGTATTGACCAAAGATGAGTTCATTCTGCCCTGGAAATATAAGTGGTGTGCGACTGATATGTCTTTATAAAATTCAAGCAGGCTATCTTTTTATAGCAATAAAGATTGAAATATAGCAGCACGATTCATGATAGCCAAGGCATGGAAACAACCTGAATGTTTGTTGACAGATGAATGGATAGACTTGTGGTACATACATCCAATGGAATACGGCTCAGCCATAAAAAACAATGAAATAATGCCATTTCCAGCAACATGGATGAACCTAGAGATTATCATACCAAGTGAAGTCAAAAAGAGAAAGACAAGCACCATATAATACCACATATATGTGAAATCTGAGATATGACACAAATGAAGTTATTTAGAAACAGACTCACAAACATAGAGAATAAACTTGTGGTTGTTGAGGCAGAGGAGAGTTGCGGGGAGGGATGGAGTGGGAGTTTATGGTTAGCAGATGAAACCTACTATATATAGAATGTATAAACAACAAGTTCCACTATATAATACAGGTAATTATATTCAATATCCTGTGACAAAACATAATGGAAAATAATACTAAAAAAGAGTGTGTGTGTATATAACTATATCAACGTGCTGTGCAGTAGAAGTTAACACAGCACTGTAAATCAACTGTACTTGAATAAAATAAATCTGTAAATGGAAAAAATAATTTATGAGTAAAGCTGTGTTCTAGGTACTGCACTGGCTCTTGTTACCAGTCCTCCATTCTCATAGAAAAATCTAATCCCCAAAGGTGTTAAGAACACTTTCTTTGGAATACTATTAAGCACTGATTTAAAAAAATCATTTGTCTGACAACTTACAAGGAATACAAAACAAGTACCTATTGAGTATCCACTATATGCATGATACTAAGTTTTTGTAAGATCCATGAAGCAAAAGAAGCAATAATTCTCTGATTCCTATAACCGCTGAAGGTAAATGTCTTAAAATTCTTCAGTTCAGTTCAGTCACTCAGTCGTGTCCAACTCTTTGTGACCCCATGAATTGCAGCATGCCAGGCCTCCCTGTCCATCACCAACTCCCAGAGTTTACCCAAACTCATGTCCATCAAGTCGGTGATGCCATCCAGCCATCTCATCCTCTGTCATCCCCGTCTCCTCCTGCCCTCAATCTCTCCCAGCATCAGGGTCTTTTCCAGTGAGTCAACTCTTTGCATGAGGTGGCCAAAGTATTGGAGTTTCAGGTTCAGCACCAGTCCTTCCAATGAACACCCAGGACTGATCTCCTTTAGGATGGACTGGTTGGATCTCCTTGCAGTCCAAGGGACTCTCAGAGTCTTTTCCAACAGCACAGTTCAAAAGCATCAATTTTTCGGTGCTCAGCTTTCCTCATAGTCCAACTCTCACATCCATACATGACCACTGGAAAAACCATAGCCTTGACTAGAAACACCTTTGTTGACAAAGCAGTCTCTGCTTTTTAATATGCTGTCTAGGTTGGTCATAACTTTCCTTCCAAGGAGTAAGCATCTTTTAATTTCATGGCTGCAATCACCATCTTCAGTGATTTTGGAGCCCCCCAAAATAAAGTCTGACACTGTTTCCACTGTTTCCCCATCTATTTCCCATGAAGTGATGGGACCAGATGTCATGATCTTAGTTTTCCGAATGTTGAGCTTTAAGCCAACTTTTTCACTCCCCTCTTTCACTTTCTTCAAGAGGCTTTTTAGTTCCTCTTCACTTTCTGACATAGGGTGGTGTCATCTGCATATCTCAGGTTATTGATATTTCTCCCGGCAATCTTGATTCCAGCTTGTGCTTCACCCAGCCCAGTGTTTCTCATGATGTACTCTGCATATAAGTTAAATAAGCAGGGTGACAATATACAGCCTTGACGTCCTCCTTTTCCTATTTGGAACCCATCTGTGGTTCCATGTCCAGTTCTAACTGTTGCTTCCTGACCTGCATATAGGCTTCTCAAGAGGCAGGTCAGGTGGTCTGGTATTCCCATCTCTTTCAGAATTTTTCAGTTTATTGTGATCCACACAGTTAAAGGCTTTGGCATAGTCAATGAAGGAGAAATAGATGTTTTTCTGGAACTCTCTTGCTTTTTTGATGATCCAGCGGATGTTGGCAATTTGATTTCTTGTTCCTCTGCCTTTTCTAAAACCACTTTGGACATCTGGAAGTTCACGGTTCATGTATTGCTGAAGCCTGGCTTGGAGAATTTTGAGCATTACTTTACTAGCATGTGAGATGAGTGCAATTGTGTGGTAGTTTGAGCATTCTTGGCATTGCCTTTCTTAGGGATTGGAATGAAAACTGACCTTTTCCAGTCCTGTGGCCCCTGCTGAGTTTTCCAAATTTGCTGGCATATTGAGTGCAGCACTTTCACAGCATAATTTTGAATAATCCTTGAAAAAGTATTCTACTTGATGGTTAAGATAATATTAAAGGGAAACCAGAGGGCATTTTAAGGTTCAGTACCAGTATTTATGTTTCTAGGAAGATCCTTTTTAATTTTTCTGTATCAAATTCTAGGCTTTCCCTTCCCACTGCTGGTTACACTATAACAAGGATAGGAAAACAAGGAGGAAGAGGGAAACTAACATCTTGCATCCAATATCTCTCTGGTGGCTCAGTGGTAAATAATCCACCTGACAATGCAGGAGATGTGGGTTCTATCCCTGGTTTAGGAAGATTCCCTGGAGAAGGAAATGGCAACCACTCCAGTATTCTTGCCTGGGAAATCTATGGATAGAGGAGCCTGCTGGGCTACAGTCCAAGGGGTCACAAAGACTCTGACATAGCTTAGTGACTAGACAACAAGAACAAATCTGTCAGGCATTTTCCAGGAGTTAATTAAATTTTAAAAGAATATGATGAGATTCATGTTGATGTATGTATGGCAGAAGCCAATGCAATATTGTAAAGCAATTATCCTTCAATTAAAAGTATATACATTAAGAATAAAGAATATGGTGAGACATGTCTTTGAGTTTCCATTTTGCACATTAGAAAACTAGTACAATAAAAGTAGCTCTAAACCACTTGGCATCATGGAGAGTTGCTAATTAATTATAGTGCCTTAGAAAATTTTGGAAACAAAACAGTGCTGCCATTTACTGCAACATGCCAAAAGCCCTCCTGCATAGAAAATCTGCCCACTGTGTCTTGGCCTGGCATCCTGGCTTTGAGATTGTTCCACTCTACCAGCCCGACTTAATCAAGGTCATTGAAAACTGTTCCTCTCTTGCCAGGTGTGAGAGGCTGCTCCAGATTGGTGTTATCAGCAAATTTATTGAACTTATGTTCCCTTCCATCACCCTGTGGATGACTCTGGCCCTCAACCAACCCTTATAGATGGACACTACTTGATAAATGTTCTCAGGATGACAAGAAGTCACTGATAGCTCCTCTTTGATTGCAACTCTTCAGCCACTTGACAGCACTGTGAGCCAAGCTATGTATTACCAGTTGTTGAAAAGAAATGTCATGTGATATGGTAGCAAAAGCCTCACTGAAGTCTAGATATATGATATCTATTACTCTTCCTTTGTCAATGTGTCACAGAAAGAAATTAAACTTACTTTCCTGGTTGCTTCCTAAAGATATGTAGGTGACTATCCAACACCTCTTATTTATTAATTTGCCAATCAATGGATTGTTTGTATCTTACCAGAAGCTTTTGCACGTCAACTGCAAGCATCGCTAATACAATGTTTTAAAAATCTTCAGACACTTTTAGACTGTCTTTCACTAGATTTCTATTCTGACTCTGTGCAGTATAGAAATAAGCCCTTAGGACCCAGGAGTAGTGAAAAGATTCCTTTTGTCCATTCACAAGTCCTATTGTTGTTTGTTGTTGTTTAGTCACTAACTCATGTCCAACTCTTTGCAACCCCATGGACTGCGGCTCTGTGGTTTGAAAGCATCAATTCTTTGGCGTTCAGCCTTCTTTATGGTCCTGTCCAACTCTCACATCTATACATGACTGCTGGAAAAACCATAGCTTTGACTATATGGACCTTTGTCAGCCAAGTGATGTCTCTGCTTTTTAATACGTTGTCTAGGTTTGTCATGGCTTTTCTTCCAAGGAGGAAGCTTCTTTTAATTTCATGGCTGCAGTCACCATCCACAGTGATTTTGGAGCCCACAAAAATAAAATCTGCCACTGTTTCAACTTTTTCCCTTTCTATTTGCCATGAAGTGATGGGACTGGATGCTGTGATCTTAGTTTTTGAATGTTGAGTTTTAAGCCGGCTTCTTCACTCTCCTCTTTCACCTTCATAAAGAGGCTTTTTATGTTTAAGGCCATTTCAAACAAATAAGTACTCGCCACTAGAGAATGGTTGTCTTTACATTCCACTTCTGACTGCAGAATCTCAGGGCAAAGTGTCCTTATTTGAATGAAATCAGTCAGCTTTGTGAGATGAGGAAGACTGAGGGTGTGAGTGTATGTGTGCTTCTGAAAGATGGTACACAGGAAGGAAGCAGTCACAGTTTTTCAAGGCAAGGTGAATTCTTTCTTATCACTCTGCTTTGCTTCCTTTCCTTAAATAAACTCAGAGAGATTTCCTCCAAATTTTCTATATCACCAATGAGTATAAATCAGTCCAGTATATAGAAAACTAAACTCAGTACACTTATATTTTGAATGATAGGCTTCATTTATTCTAAGTTTTCTATCATCCCCATGAGGAGTCATCTCTTTTTCCTGACACCACTTCCTGCTTCCTTGCTACCAAGTCTTCTGACTTATTATTCAATATCCTCCTATTTCAGGTGGAGATCATTAGGCTCTGTATTTGATGCTGAAGCTACTCTTTTCCATGGGCTTCCTGGGTGGCGCTAGTGGTAAAGAACCTGCCTGCCAATGCAGGAGACGTAAGAGAGGCAGGCTTGATCCCTGGGCTGGGACATCCCCTGGAGGAGGGCATGGCAACCCACTCCAGTATTCTTGCCTGGAGAATCCCATGGACAGAGGAGCCTGGTGGACTACAGTCCATAGGGTCGAAAAGAGTCGGACACGACTGAAGTGACTTAGCACAGCACTACTCTTTTCCATCTCATGCCTCCCATCATGATATTCTGCCTTCTGGGCAGGGCACAGGACAGGGTTGATAAAATATATGGCACTCGTCTCCCATGAACATAGCAGACATAAAAAATAAATCTTAGCATTCCTTCCTTCTAGGACTAGTTGAGGCCTTCCCAACATAATATTCCAGACAACAGTCTTCCCAACATAATATTCCAGACAACAGTCTTCCCAACATAATACCCCAGACCAGGAATAACCAAACATTTTCTGTAAATAAAATGTAAGTAATTGCAACTACTCAGCTCTGCCCCTGTAGGTTGCAAACAGTCACAGACAATAAGGAATGAATGAATGTGTCTGTGTTCCAACAAAACATCATTTACAAGCAATGAGTGGCTGGCTGGATTTGGCCTATGGGTTGTAGTCCAGTGGTTTGTTGGACATAGTTTGCAGGCCCTTGCTTTAAATACCTACCACCAGTCAGAGTTGCCGTCTAAAATTGGAACCTATCTGATGTTCCTGGGCTGAAGTACATGATGCTATTATGTTTTAGGTTTTACTCCCTTCATGAATTGATTTCCACCTGAGGAGCTGATTTAACTGAGTTTGGGGCCCTCAACTCTGAGTGTCTTGAAGTTAAAAGTCACTTTGGGACCACAGAGAATGTTTCAGGGCTTCCCTGGTGGCTCAGTGGTAAAGAATACCTGCCAAAGCAGGAGACTTGGGTTTGATCTCTGCATCAGGAAGATCTCCTGGAGAAGGGAAATGGCAACACACTCCAGTATTCTTACCTGGGAAATCCCATGGACAGAGGAGTTTGGCAGGCCACAATACATGGGGTTGCAAAGAGTTGGACATGATTTAGCAACTGAACAGCAACAACATTTTTATTCTCTTTCACTTTTTCATTGCTGGGGCCAGCACTGGATTTCTTTACATTCTTTTTTCAGAGATATGAGAAGAAATGACATGTAACACCTCAAAGCCTTTGCCTTAGAATAGGTACTATCGTATATAGCAGTTCAATCACCAAAATCTTTGCTCCTAAAGGATACAAAGAAGGGAAAAAAAATCCTAAACAAACCTAAATTAAATTATAATGGGATAGGATGAAATCAACTGCAGCCTAGCAACCATTCACTTCATCTCAATTATTTATGAGACTTAAAATGTGTGGAACCAGTTTGAGGGTTCTATTCCTGTTTTCTGTCAGCTGACTCCTTAGACAAATGAATGTCTGACGAGAAGGTAGGTAAGGCTTTGAAACTCTAATGGGGCATTTCAGGCAGAAAATAACATAAAATAATTAAAAAAAAGAGAGAGAGATGTTAATTATTCTGAGAAGAATATTGCCTGAATGGAATTTATATTTTATTGTCTTCAAGTGAGGATAATTAAGAAATGTCTTAGAACTGTTAGGTATTATTATGTAGTACATCTTTACATTTTAAAAAGGAAACTATGATTTAAATGCTAGAATGTTAACATGGGCCCTCTTAGGAGGTAATTTAACAGAATTCATTCTCTTCTCTCAAGCTTTTACTTATCCCCTAACTGTTTTTGTTTTCTTTTCTTGACATCATTGTAGCAGAGGTCATAAATGTCCACTTCTCAAAATTACTGTACAGAAGAAAAAGTACAAAATACCTCGTTTGATCCCCTCAAGCCCAACATTATATGAAAAGACAAGAAATCTATTTTTATATTCACTCATTACCTTCAAACTCTCTTTAATGTGACTTTACCAATTTGGACAATAAAATCTCATTAACTTGTACTTCAGCACTTTGGAATTTGAGATCATTTGGGCAGGGCTAGCTTAAAGATGATCTATTCAATATTTATGGGAAAATAAAATTATTCAAGCTGCTGATTAATGCAAATAACTTACCAAAGCAAGATAAAGTTCAGCTGAGATTATTAAAGTCTAAATGCTTTGAACTAACCAGAACATACTCTCCAGCTTCATAAACCAACTCCATGTAGTTTCTGTTATTTGTTGTTTTTGTTCAGTTGCTAAGCTGTGTCCAACTCTTTGTGACCCTATGGACTGCAGCTTGTCAGGCTTCCCTGTCCTTCACTATCTCCTGGAGTTTGCTCAAACTCATGTCCATTGAGTCAGTGATACTATCTAACCATCTCATCTCTTGCTGCCCCCTTCTCCTTTTGCCTTCTATTTTCCCCAACATCACAGTCTTTTCCAGTGATTCATCTCTTTGCATCAGGTGACCAAAGTATTGGAGCTTCAGCTTTAGTATCAGTCCTTCCAATGAATATTCAGGGTTGATTTCCTTTAGGATGGACTGGTTTGACCTCCTTGCTGTCCAAGGAACTCTCAAGAGTCTTCTCTAGCACTACAATTTGAAAGCATCAATTTGTTGTCACTCAGCCTTCAAAGCCAAAGATCATCCTGTATTCTCCTTTTTTACGCCTTCTTTATACTCTTCTCTGTATTGGGAATCCTCTTTTCTTCTTCTTCTATTTATTTATTTCAAAATTCTATTCAGAGGGCAGTCCCACGATGGTGGAGGAATAGGTTGGGAGATCACTCTCCCACACAAATTCATCAAAAGATCATCTGAATGCTGAGCAACTTCCACAAAACAACTTCTGAACGCTCGCGAAGGACACCAGGCACCCAGAAAGGCAGCCCACTCCCTTCAAAAGGAGGTAGGACAAAATATAAAAGACAAAAAGAGAGAAAAAAGAGTTAGGGATGGAAACCCATCCTGGGGAGGGAGTCTTGAAGGAGGAGAAGTTTCCAAACAGTAGGAAACACTCTCACAGGTGGGTCTGTGGGGAGTTTTGGAGTCTCAGAGAGCAACATAACTGGGAGGAAAAAAAAAAAACCAACCCCACAGAATCCGTACCTGATTGCAACTGCCAGCAGAGAAGCAGCCCAGATGCTCACGTCTGCCACCAGCCAGTGGAGGCAGGACAGGGAGGGGCGGGCTGCAACATTGGTGCTTAGGGTAAGGACCAGGTCTGAATGCCCTGAGGACAATCTGAGGGAGCTAAGGTGAGGTAGCAGCCCAAGCTGTGGGATCTCCAGAGAGGGGAAAAAAAGAGAGAGAGAGAACTTTCCTGAGAAAGGCTCAAATGTGCAGCCTGGCCCGCTCACAGAACAAAGGATTGAGTGAATGCCAAAGGAGAGCTAACCAGCTACTTACAGGCCCCTCCCTTCTGCCGGAGGCAGAGAGGCAGGCGAGCCACCGCCAGAGGCTAAAGGCAAGGGGTTGCTGCAATCTCAACCCAAGACCAGCGTACTCCACCAAACTGTGAGCAGGCTCCCAGTTGCTAATCACATCTTCCTAGGATCCTGGACAGTTGATATCTGCCAGGAGGGTCGCAGCCTGAGATCAGCTCCCCAGAGGAGACACACGGCGCACCTGAGACGGTGCTGTCACAGCACACCCAGGAAACCAAGTGGCCAGGACCGAGGAGGTGATTAGGACGCACGGTCCACCTGGGACAGTGCAGTCGCCAAGCACCTGGTCACCTGAACTGCTCGGGCCTGGGAAGGGCAAACAGTGCACGCCCAGCCGAGTCTGTGCCCCTGCGGAGGACCTGAGAACCTCAACCTGAGCGGCTTAGACCTGGGAAGTGCAAGAAATGCAGGGCCCGCTTTGGATGGTGCTCCTGCAGACCTGGAGCCTGAGCAGTGTAGACCCGGGAAGGACACACCAGGGAGCTGGGACAAACCCACTGTGGGCCGTACACCAGGAGCACTCCACACGCCAGCGATATTTGTTTGCAGTGTCCCTCCCTCCCCACAACACAACTGAAGTGAGCCTAAATAAGTGACCACCTTTGCCCCGTTGTGTCAGGGCAGAAATTAGACACTGAAAAGACTTGCAAACAGAGGAAGCCAAAATAAACAAATGGAGAGGGAACCGCTCTGGAAGTGACAGGTGCAACAGATTAAAACACTGTAGTTAACATAAAGCATTAGAGGGGGGCCTATAGACCTTGAGAACAAGTACAAACTGGAAAAAGGAAATATTTGAAACTGAACTGATCCCACACTGCCCACAACAACTCCAGAGAAATTCCTAGATACATTTTTACTATTATTACTTTTAAATTTTTTTAAAATTTAGGTTCTTTATTACTCCTTTAACTTTCATTTTTATAACCTAATATTACCTTGAAAAAGAAAGACCTTATTTTTAAAGAAAATTTCATATATATATATATATATATATATATAATTTTTTGTGACTGATTTTGTTTTGTATTTTAATGTTGTATTTTTGAGAGTCTAACCTTTATTCTAGATTTTTAATCTTTGCTTTTTGGTATATGTTATCAGTTGTGTACCTTTAAGAGTCTAATCTTCAGTACCCATTTTCACTTAGGGGTGAGGTTACTGACTTGATTGCTCTCTCCCCTTTTGACTCTCCCTCTTCTCCCCCAGGGATTCCCTGGTGGCTCAGAGGGTAAAGCATCTGCCTGCAATGCAGGAGACCTAAGTTCAATCCCTGAGTTGGGAAGATCCCCTGGAGAAGGAAATGGCAACCCACTCTAGTACTCTTGCCTGGAAAATCCCATGGACAGAGAAGCCTGGTAGGCTATAGTCCATGGGGTCACAAAGAGTTGGACATGACTCAGTGACTTCACTTTCGCTTTCCACTTTCTCCCCCAGGTCACCTTTATCTTCTCCCTCCCCCTTCTCTTCTCTATTTAACTCTGTGAATCTCTCCAGCTGTCCAGGCTGTGGAGAACACTTAGGGAACTGGTTACTGGCTAGATTGCTCTCTCCTCTTTTGACTCCCCCTCTTCTCCTCCTGGCCATCTCTCTCTCCCTCCTCCCTCTTCCCTTCTCCATGTAACTCTGTGAACCTCTCAGAGTGTCCCTCGCTGTGAAGAATTGTTTCACCATTAACCTAGATGTTTTATCATCTGTGCTGTATGGATGGAGATGTCTTGAGGCTACTGTAACAATAAGAATGAAAGTCAGAGGCAGGAGGCTTAACTTCAAAACCTGAGAACATCAGAGAACTCCTGATTCCAGGGAATGTTAATAGACAAGAGCTCATCCAAAAGCCTCCATGCCTACACTGAAACTAAGCTCCACCCAAGAGCCAACAAGTTCCAGAGCAAGACATACCACTATAATTCTCCAGCAAAGCAGGAACACAGCCCTGAGCATTAAAAGATAGGCTACCCAAAGCCTTGCCAAACCCATAGACACCCCAAAACCCACTACTGGACAATTCATTGCACTTCAGAGAGAAGAGATAAAGCTCCACCCACCAGAAAACAGATGCGAGCTCCCCTAACCAGGAAAACCTTGACAAGCCACTAGTCCAACCCCACCCACAGGGAGCAGGTTCCACGATAAAGAGGAACCACAAACTTCCAGCCTACAGAAAGGGCATTCCAAACACAGCAATCTAAACAAAATGAAAAGGCAGAGAAATAGTCAGCAGGTAAAGGAACATGATAAATGCCCACCAAACCAAACCAAAGAGGAAGAGATAGGTAGTCTACCTTAAAAAGAACTCAAAATAATGATAGTAAAGACGTCCCAAATTTTTAAAAACAAAATGGAGTTACAGATAAATAGACTAAAGACAAGGATTGAGAAGATGCAAGAAATGCTTAACAAGGACTGAGAAGAGATAAAGAAGAGTCAATCAATAATGAATAATGCAATAACTGAGATCAAAAGCACTCTGGAGGGAACCAACAGTAGAATAACTGAGGCAGAAGACAGGATAAGTAAGGTGGAAGATATAATGTGGAAATAAATGAAGCAGACAGGAAAAAAGAAAAAAGAATTAAAAGAAATGAGGACAACCTCAGATACATCTGGCACAATGTTAAACACCCCAACATTCAAATCATAGGAGTCCCAGAAGAAAAAGACAAAAAGAAAGGGCATGAGAAAATACTTGAGGAAATAATAGTTGAAAACTTCCCTAAAATGGGGAAGGAAATAGTCACCCAAGTCCAAGAAACCCAGAGAGTCCCAAACAGGATAAACTCAAGGCAAAACACCCCAAGACACATATTAATCAAATTAATGAAGATCAAACACAAAGAGCAAATATTAAAATCAACAAGGGAAAAATAGCAAATAACACACAAGGGGATTCCCATAAGGATAATAGTTGATCTTTCAATAGAAACTCTTCAGGCCAGAAGGGAATGGCAGGATATACTTAAAGTGATGAAAGAGAAAAACCTACAACCCAGATTACTATATCCAGCAAGGATCTCATTCAGATATGAAGGAGAAATCAAAAGCTATACAGACAAGCAAAGGCTGAGAGAATTCAGCACCAGCAAACCAGCTCTTCAACAAATGCTAAAGGATCTTCTCTAGACAGGAAACACAGAAAAGGTTTATAAACTCAAACCCAAAACAACGAAGTAAATGGCAATGGGATCATACTTATTAATAATTACCTTAAATGTAAATGAGTTGAATGCCCCAACCAAAAGACAAAGGCTGGCTGAACGGATACAAAAAGAAGACTCCTATTTATGCTGTCTACAAGAGACCCACCTCAAAACAAGGGACACATACAGAGTGGAAGTGAAGGGCTGAAAAAAGATATTTCATGCAAATGGAGACCAAAAGAAAGCAGGATTAGCAATACTCATATCAGATAAAATAGACTGAAATAAAGGCTGTGAAATGAGAAAATGAAGGCCACTACATAATGATCAAAGGATAAATCCAAGAAGAAGATATAGCAATTATAAATATATATGCACCCAACATAGGAGCACCACAATATGTAAGGCAAAAGCTAACAAGTTTGAAAGGGGAAATTATCAGTAAAGCAATAATAGTGGGAGACTTTAATATCCCACTCACACATATGGATAGATCAACCATGCAGAAAATTAGCAAAGAAACACAAACTTTAAATGATACAATGGAGCAGTTAGACCTAATTGATATCTACAGGACATTTCACCACAGAAGAATGAATTTCACCTTTTTCACAAGTGCACGCAGAACATTCTCCAGGATAGATCACATCCTGGGCCATAA
This sequence comes from Odocoileus virginianus, assembly GCF_023699985.2. NCBI lineage: Eukaryota > Metazoa > Chordata > Mammalia > Artiodactyla > Cervidae > Odocoileus > Odocoileus virginianus. The sequence continues at coordinate 59,170,846 of NC_069674.1, read as the reverse complement.
ATCTAGCCTTGGTAAGTTCAAAAAAATTGAAATCATTCCAAGCATCTGTTCCGATCACAGTGTGGTAAGATTAGATGTCAACTACAGGAAAAAACTATTTAAAGTACAAACACACGGAGGCTAAACAACACACTTCTGAATAACCAACAAATCACAGAAGAAATAAAAAAGGAAATCAAATATGCATAGAAACAAATGAAAATGAAAGCACGACAACTCAAAACCTATGGAATTCAGTAAAAGCAGTGCTAAGGGGAAGGTTCATAGCAATACAAGCCTACCTTAAGAAACAGGAGAGAAATCAAATAAATAACCTAACTCTACATCTAAAGCAACTAGAAAAAGAAGAAATGAAGCACCCCAGGGTTAGTAGAAGGAAAGAAATAATAAAAATTAGGGAAGAAATAAATGAAAAAGAAACAAAGGATACCATAGCCAAAATCAACAAAACTAAAAGCTGGTTCTTTGAGAAGATAAATACTAGACAAACCATTAGCCAGACTCATCAAGAAAGATAAGGGAGAAGAATCTAATCAACAAAATTGAAGTGAAAGTGGAGAAATTACAACAGACAACACAGAAATACAAAGGATCATAAGAGACTACTATCAGCAACTATATGCCAATAAAATGGACAACTTGGAAGAAATGGACGAATTCTTAGAAAAGTATAACCTTTCAAAACTGAACCAGGAAGAAATAGAAAATCTTAACAGACTCATCACAAGCACAGAAATAGAAACTGTAATAAAAAATCTCCCAACAAACAAAAGCCCAGGACCAGATGGCTTCACAGCTGAAATCTACCAAAAATGTAGAGAAGACCTAACATCTATCCTACTCACACTCTTTCAGAAAATTGCAGAGGAGGGTAAACTCCCAAACTCATTCTATGAGGCCATCATCACCCTAATACCAAAACCAGGCAAAGATGCCACAAAAAAACAAAACTACAGGCCAATATTACTGATGAACATAGATGCAAAAATCCACAACAAAATTCTAGCAAACAGAATCCAACAACATATTGAAAAGATCAAACATCATGACCAAGTGGGCTTTATCCCAGGGATGCAAGAATTCTTCAGTATTAGCAAATTAATCAATGTGATACAGCACATTAACAAATTGAAAGATAAAAACCATATGATTATCTCAATGGATGCAGAGAAAGCCTTTGACAAAATTCAACACACATTTATGATAAAAATCCTCCAGAAAGCAGGCATAGAAGGAACATACATCAACATAATAAAAGCCATGTATGATAAACCCACAGCAAACATTATCCTCAATGGTAAAAAGTTGAAAGCATTTTCCCTAAAGTCAGGAACAAGACAAGGGAAAGCTTTGGAAAGCCCACTCTCATCACTGCTATTCAACATAGCTTTGGAAGTTTTAGCTACAGCAGTCAAAGAAGAAAAAGAAATAAAAGGAATCCAGATCGGAAAAGAAGTAAAACTCTCATTGTTTGCACATGACATGATCCTCTACATAGAAAACCCTAAGGACACCATCAGAAAATTACTAGAGCTGATCAATGAATATAGTAAAGTTGCAGGATATAAAATTAATACACAGAATTCCCTTGCATTCTTATACACGAACAATGAGAAAACATAAAGAGAAATTAAGGAAACAATCCCATTCACCATTGTGACAAAAAGAATAAAATACTTAGGAATATATCTACCTAAAGAAACAAAAGACCTATATATAGAAAACTATAAAACACTGATGAAAGACATAAAAGATGACACAAATAGATGGAGAAATATACCATGTTCACTGATTGGAAGACCCAATGTAGTGAAAACGAGTATACTACCCAAAGCAATCTATAGATTCAATGCAATCCCTATTAAGCTACCAACGGTATTTTTCACAGAACTAGAACAAATAATTTCACAATTTGTATGGAAATACCAAAAACCTCAAATAGCCAAAGCAATCTCGAGGAAGAAGAATGGATATGGAGGAATCACCCTGTCTGACTTCAGACTATACTACAAAGATACAGTCATCAAGACAGTATGGTACTGGCATAAAGACAGAAATATGGATCAATGGAACAGAATAGAAAGCCCAGAGATAAATCCATGCACCTATGGACACCTTATCTTTAACAAAGGAGGCAAAAATATACAATGGAGAAAAGACAATCTCTTTAATAAGTGGTGCTGGAAAAACTGGTCAACCACCTGTAGAAGAATGAAATTAGAACACTTTTTAACACCACACACAAAAATAAACTCAAAGATTAAAGATTGGATTAAAGATCTATTAATCAAAAAATGGATTAAAGATCTAAATGTAAGACCAGAAACTATAAAACTCTCAAGAGGAAAATATAGGCAAAACACTCACTGATGTAAACCACAGCAAGATTCTCTATGATCCACTTCCCAGAGTAATGGAAATAAAAGCAAAAATAAACAAATTAAACTTAAAAGCTTTTGCACAGCAAAGGAAACTATAAGCAAAGTGAAAAGACAGCCTTCAGAACAGGAGAAAATAATAACAAATGAAGCAACTGACAATGAATTAATCTAAAAAAAATACAAGCAACTCCTGCAGCTCAATTCCAGAAAAATAAATGACCCAGTCAAAAAATATGCCAAAGAACTAAACAGACATTTCTCCAAAGAAGACATACAGATGGCTAACAAACACATGAAAAGATGCTCAACATCACTCATTATCAGAGAAGTGCAAATCAAAACCACAATGAGCTACCATCTCACACAGGTCAGAATGGCTGCTATCCAAAAGTCCACATACAATAAATGCTGGAGAAGGTGTGGAGAAAAGGGAACCCTCTTACACTGTTGGTGGGAATGCAAACTAGTACAGCCATTATGGAGAACAGTGTGGAGAGTCCTTAAAAAACTGGAAACAGAACTGCCATATGACCCAGAAATCCCACTGCTGAGCATACACACCAAGGAAACCAGAATTGAAGGAGACACGTGTTCCCCAATGTTCATCACAGCACTGTTTACAATAGCCAGGACATGGAAGCAACCTATATGTCCATTGGCAGATGAAATATCAACAACTTCAGATAGGCAGATGACACCACCTTTATGGCAGAAAGCAAAGAGCAACCAAAGAGCCTCTTGATGAAGGTGAAAGAGGAGAGTGACCAAGCTGGCTTAAAACTCAAGATTCAAAAAACTAAGATCATGTCATCCAGTTCCATCACCTCACACCAAATAGATGGGGGAAAATGGAAACAGTGGCAGATTTTATTTTCTTGTGCTCCAAAATCGCTTCAGATGGTGACTGCAGCCATGAAATTAAAGACACTGGCTTCTTGGAGGAAAACTATGACAAACCTAGATAGCATATTAAAAAGCAGAGATATCATTTGGCTGACAAAGGTCCATATAATCAAAGCAAAGGTTTTTCCAGCAGTCATGTACAGATGTGAGAGTTGGACCATAAAGAAAGGTGAGCACTGAAGAAATGATGCTTTCAAACTGTGGTGCTAAAGACTCTAGAGAGCCCCTTGGACAGCAAAGAGATCAAAGCAGTCAATCCTAAAGGAAATCAACCCTGAATATTCATAGGAAGTACTGTTGCTGAAACTGAAGCTCCAGTACTTAGGTCGTCTGATATGAAGAGCTGACTCATTGGAAAAGACTCTGATTCTGGGCAAGACAGAGGGCAGGAGAAGGGGGCAATAGAGGATGAGATGGTTGGATGGTATCATCAAGTTTGAGCAAACTCTGATAGTGAAAGTCAGGGAAACCTGGAGCGGTGCGGTCCATGGGGTGGTGAAGAGTCGGACTCAGTGACTGAACAACAACAATCCTTGCTAAAAATCTTTCTTTTCACTATAGCAGAAATGAGATTAAAAGAGGGATCTAAAGCTTTTGAAAACACAGAATTCTCTATCTGGGCAATTTTAATACCAGATTTACAGTTTGAAAGAGAAAATGCAGTCAACATATTATACAAATATGTATCATCTATAAGATTCAGGCAATGTTCTTTATTTACAATAATAAAAACTGGATAGATAAAATGTATTAAATTTTAATGCATATAGTTAATGAAATACTGTGCAGCAATTTAAAAGAATGAAGTAGAACTTTATATGCCGTAGAGAGAGTTTGAGTTATATATTTAAAAGATGGAGAACAGTAAACATAGTATGATTCAATTTCTGGGCATAATATAAAGTATACACATATATATGGCAACATTTTTCTGGAGATTAATAAGAAACTTGATAGTGGTTATTTGGAGAATCAGGAGTATTTATGTGTTTTGGAGGGGTGCTGGTGATGAAGAGTGTGGCAAGGAGGGAGATATTACCTCTAATTTTCTATTTTGCTGGAATTTTTAATGTACATTTTAATTTTTATAACAAAAGCAGTGTTATGTGTCATTTTTCCTTTTTTATATGTCCCTGTATTAAAAGTTGGTATGAAAATTACATTGAAAATGAATGTTCTCTATTTCTGCTTTGGAAATAGGTTCATGTGTGGACACAGCAGCAGGGCAGGAGGGTAGATGGGAGCAAACTGAGAGACTGGAATTGACATATACACACTGTGCTGTGTTGTGCTTTTGTGACCTCATGGACTGTAGCTCGCCAGGCTCTTCTGTCCATGGGGATTCTTCAGGCAAGAATACTGGAGTGGGTAGCCTATCCCTTCTCCAGGGGATCTTCCTGACCCAGAATTGAACCGGGGTCTCCTGCATTGCAGGCAGATTCTTTACTAGCTGAGCTCCCAGGGAAGCCCCATAAATACACTACCATGTGTAAAATAGACAGCTAGTGGGAGCTTGCCCTAAAGTACAGAAAGCTCAGCTCTGTGGTCTGTGATGACCTAGAGAGGTGGGATGGGGGGAGGGTGGGAGGGCAGTCCAAGAGGGGGGGAATATACATATGCATATGGCTGATTCACTTCACTGTACATTAGAGACTAACACAACACTGTAAAGCAATTATATACCAATAAAAAACAATGAATATTATCAGGTGATTCTCAAACTTTATTGTGCACCAGAATCACCTGAAGTGCTTCTTAAAAAGTGAATTTCAGACTCCCACCTCAAACCTCTGAATTAAAATCTCTGTAAGTTGGGAGTCTAAAAAAATAAAATTTTAACAAGGTTTTCAAATGATTCTGGGTCGGGAAGATCCCCTGGAGAAGGAAATGGCAGCCCACTCTGATACTCTTGCCTGGAAAATCCCATGGACAGAGTAGCCTGGTAGGCTACAGTCCATGGGGTCACAAAGATTCGGACACGACTGAGCAACTTCACTTCACTTCACTTCAAATGATTCTGGCACAGGCAATCTGAGCAATATACTCTCAGAACAACTGCAGAGCAAATAATTAATACTTCACATTCATACCTCTGCACGTCTAGGACATCTTCACCAGTAGTAATAGTAACGGTCAATTGCTGTGAGAATAAAATTAGATAATCCATCTAGATCTCTTAGTATGGTGCTTTGCACACAGCAAATGCTACTGGGGGTTGGGAGTTACCTGTCATTTTGTTTGGTTTGAGATTTTTATTGTTGGCCATTATTACTTGTAGTTTAAAGGTTACTGGAAGGAAACAAACCTATTTTTAAAAACAAGACAAGCGTACACTTTGAAAAATTGTTCTTTGAGAACTTTTAAAAATGCTTAGTGTTCTATTCTTCACTGACAATAACCACTTTTCCATTAGTTATAGCAACTATATTTAAATCATATTTAACTATCTAATGCTATTCTCTCATTGTAAAATTTTATTTTTCAGCTAAAAATATGAATTTTTCACAATGTTTTTAAAGTCAAGATTTATGTTGTGTAGGAAAGTATATCTTAGAAAAGAAAAGTCAATGGCAGAGTATGATCTGATTTACAAGAGTGTCACTGTCTTCAGACTTTTTAAAACGTGCTATTATGTAAAGTGGGATACACAAGACTATGGGGAGGGCCTGCATTGATGCTGTGCATTATGATTTATACTGTGTTTGCCATTTTTCTGGCCTGGAGGATGCTTGTAAGTCCTGTGGTCAAAAGTAAGACAGTAAATCTGTTGGCAAACATAGTAGTCAGATTCTCATGCTTCATATCTGCCAGAAAACTGACTTAGCAAAACACAGCCGACAGCACAAAAAGAGCAGCTGGATTTGTAGAGAGTTGTAAATCCTGATCAGCTAGTTCCACTTAATTCCATCTCTGGTGACATATTTTGGAGCCCTGGGGACAAGTAGAAAAGTCTGCCACGTATAATCCAGCTGGTCCTTCAAGGCATTTCACAAATGTCATAGCTGTAGAGAAAAGGGGGGCACAAACTAGCCCTTTTCCAGGGTAGCCAGCCTTTATTTCCCCCACAGCGCTCAGAGATCTCTTCCCCAAGGCCATCTTCAACAAGCAGCTCTGCCTGGGATGTATCTTGATTTCTTTGTGCATGCATGCTAAGCCACTTCAGTGGTGTCTGACTCTTTGCAACCCTATGGACTGTAGCCCATCTAGCTCCTCCTCTGTCCATGAAGTTCTCCAGGCAAGAATACTGGAGTGGGTTGCCATGCCCTCCTCCAGGGGATCTTCCTAATCCAGGGATTGAACCTGCATCTCTTGCACCTCCTGCATTGGCAGACAGATTCTTTACTGCTGCCAATAAGGACAGTTGACCTCAATTCTGCAAAGAACTGGGTTATTGCCTTGGTGCTAAAGGACTGACACACTCAGCCACCTTTATTGGAATGTTTCCTCCTGTTTCATTCAGCTAAGAGGAAATGGCCAAAAAACTTTTTTTTCTATCAGCCTCTGAATATGTTTTCAATTTGGCTTAAGTTATGGTTATAAAGTTATTAAATCTCTTCAAACATCTAGTCAGGTCTCTGCTGGGACAAGCAATGATTATTTCTGGCAATATTAAACAGTGTCTTGGATTCAGGAGGTATCTCCCCAAAGGGTGTAAAATATATTATTTTTTGCAAGATCTAGAGTTGCTCCCAAAGGCCAGCCAAAAGAAAGAACTGACAACTTGCATGGCCCAGGGAGGCAGATAGCAAAGCTAGGGACTTAGAATGTAAAACAAGACAAGAAGAAAGGAATAGCTATTCCAAGGACAGGAGATCAATGACCAATGGGTTTTGGTTTGGAAAGGGAGGGACAATGTGAAATTTTATTTCCTTTCATGGTTACACATTACATATAGATATTTGGGAGTGCTGGCTCTGATAAGAAACCTCACTTTCTCTGGCCTCTGCCAGTTTTCCTAGGATGCCCTCTGCAGGCTCTGGTTTTTCATGAATTTTAATTTAAGATTCCTTTGACAGTTTAAGGACGTCCCTGGTGGAGTCTTCCCTGGTAAAATCGTCCGCTTACAATGCAGAAGACCCGTGTTCGATCCCTGGGTTGGGAAGATCCCCTGGAGAAGGAAATGGCAGCCCACTCCAATATTCTTGCCTGGAAAATCCCATGGACAGAGGAGCCTGGCAGGCTACAGTCCATAGGGTCGCAAAAAGTCAGACACAACTGAGCGACTTCACTTTCTGACAGTTTAAAGGAATAATGTAGCAGTTTACTAGAAATTTCCTCTGAGTCTCATCAACTCTGGGCAGAGTCCATACAGCTGGTCCTCCTTTGAAGGTAGATAGCGGGTGTCTGGAAGGCCATTAACTTCACTTTTATAATGTTACTCAAAGGAACTTTAGTTGAAGAGTTCTACTTTTTAAAATAGAGAGTAATTTACTATACCATATCAAATTATCCTGGGGGAAAAAAATCATAACCTTCTTGAAAGAGAGCAATTTACTGGCTTCTTACCAGCAAGCTCGGGCTGAACTCAAATGTCTTTTGAACCTGTCAACTCACAGGTGAGTGCTTTCTTGATTGATTTTTAGACTTCTAACAATACTCTTCAGTGTTCTCATTCACTCCTTGAAACATAACTAACCTTGGTTCTAGGGTACTGGGAAGTCTATGAGAAAAGGTAATCTAGCAAATGGGATTCTTGTAGCCTGAAACAGTTCATGCAATACTAGAGAGGAGAAACTTAATTGCCTCCCATCCACAGGTATCTTACATCATTAAATGTTCTTCAAATTGTAGCAACCTGTCAATAAAGCAAAGATATCAACAGACTAAAGAACCTAAATAATGGACATTTGTTATATTCACGAGTAAGATTTATATCTGATGATGTACATGGTTAATTAAATATTTGAAATGGTAGATATCTAAAAGCATTGACATTTTTAGCCACATATACACATGGGTATGGGCTTCCCAGATGGCTCAGTGGGTAAAGAATCCACCTGTAATGCAGGAGACACAGGAGATGCTGGTTCGATCCTTGGGTCAGGAAGATCCCTTGGAGGAGGGCATGGGAACTCACTCCAGTATTCTTGCCTGGAGAATCCCATGAACAAAGGAGTCTGGCAGGCTATGGTCCATAGGGTCACAAAGAAGCCACTGAAGACAATTAAAGTGACTAAGCATGCACACACACACACACACACATACACACACACACATTATACTATGTATATAAATATGTATATATCAATTAGACAACAAAATAAGTGAACAGTTGCTATTTGATTGTTTAGAAACAAATGAGAAGAAACTGTCCTTTCTTCTTGAGCATTCTTGACAGAGTGTGAAACAGTCTGTCAGAGAATAATTACTTTTTTTCTAGCATTTCTAAAAGGAATAGGTAAACAAAATTTAAAATTGCTCTCTAATCACTAAAATACTTTGAATGTGCTTTGAATTGTGTTGTTTCCACTAAAATCTGAAACTACACATCTGGAATAATGCTTAAAAACACCTGCAGCAGAAAATTAGCCCAAAACAATTATGAGCGACTAATGACAGACACGCACCTTTTTCTTACAATCAAGCACTTCAAGGTGATCATCTTCCTCTTGAAATTCTTCATACAAGAAGAGATGTGATCACATACTGCTGTGAATGCAAATCTCTGCGCACTTTTCCCCCTGTGGCTGATATATTAAATAATAAGAAGCCAACATAACATTACAGATGAGCGCTTGTCTAACTGCTCTGAGAGTTCAGGCCGACCATTCTGACTGATAGTCTGGAATCATTTTGATGCAATTTACTAATGCCCCTTCCTAGAAGAAGATGAATAGGGTTTAGCATTGAGCAGCCTGAAATAAATGGCAATAGGGCTGAACACCATCGTGTTATAACATCTTTCTGTGAAAGGCATTTTGTTATTTTCTTCTTTGGCATTTGGACAAAAGCTGGTGGGTGTGTTGGTAAAGCGTTTTGCAGATTTTAAATGTATCATTGATACTGTCAACAAGTCCACCACCATACTCTAAACTGAAGTAGGGCTCTTGTCCTCAGCGGTGTCTTAGTTTGTGGCAATTTTTCTCCTGGTATCCCATTCTTTCCAAGTCCCTGCAAACCAAGACAGATTTCATAAGAAGTGCATGTAAGGACATTATCAAATAGCCACAAAGATATAAAGTTCTCTCAGAAGAGTAAATTGGAAAAGTTTTTAGAGAGGAGGCGATAAGAAAAGAAAATGGTATTGAAAGAACACAGTAATGAGAAAAATGGCTGAGACTATTTTGAGCCTCTGACCCCACTGGCAGTCTGGGACGGCTGAGAAGTCTGAGAGTCTGAAGTCTGAGAGTCTGAGAAGGCTACAGACTCTCCTTTTCAGGAAAACTTGCAGATGCAGGAAGATATGGATTTCTTCCCCATGTAAGTCCACAGAAATGCTTCTCCTAATAGTGGATGAACCCGGCCAGCTCAGGCTGAAAGTGTAAAGTGGGTTCGATAGGTTATGGATGCTTGGCACGCCTTCTCTTTCCACATACACTCCCTCTCCCGGGTTCCAGTGACCATCGAGCCTCCTACGCTTGCATGTCCTGTCCAGGCTTACCCTCTCTGAGCAGCACTCCATCTTTAAACCCCTCCCCTCTCTTCACACTGTTCCCACCCCCTCAGTTCCATACATCCACTCTCTCAGGTTTTATTCTCACAGATTAGAAATTCTTAAGAGTGGGATTCACTTTCTGGCAAAACATATCAGATTGGGGGGACAACAGTTTTTAAAAACACATCCAAAACACACACACCCTAAAAGATGTATCTTCATGGGTGTGATAAGAGAGGGATATCTTTGGCTTCCACTGCTGGTCCCCATTGAAAATTGGCAAAGGGAACAAGAATCATGATGATTGCCTTGGTGGAGGACTTGTGTGGAGGCAGAAAAAGAGCCTCGTGACCTCAAGAAAGTTACTGGGGCTAGTAATGAATTTATACTAAAGTATGTCCAACATGGAATCCATTTTATTTAAAACGAGATTACCTTTTAAAAATAGGATTGATTTAGTTGCTAAGAATTAGGATAGCATGGGCAGGCCAACATTTTGAGGTACACTTTCCATTTAGTAAGAGGCAAATGCCTACTCCTTCACATCAACCTGGAGGTGTGGAGTTAGCCTTTGAATACAGACCCATCCAATAGACTAGGCTTCCCTAACAACAGAGAACAAAAATAAGCAAAACTCTTGCCACAACCCACACAACAATATGCTCCAGATGATAGAGCCAAGCAAGTCTTTTCCCATGAAAGCAACCTAAATGTCTATCAACAGAGGCATAGATAAAGATGTGGCATACATATGCAATGGGATATTATTTAGCCATAAAAAGAGTGAAATAATGCTATTTGAACAACATGGATGGAAAGATCCTGATGCTGGGAAAGATTGGGGGCAGGAGGAGAAGGGGAGGACAGAGGATGAGATGGTTGGATGGCATCACCAACTCAATGGACATGGGTTTGGGTGGACTCTGGGAGTTGGTGATGGACAAGGAGGCCTGGCGTGCTGCGGTTCATGGGGTCGCATAGAGTTGGACACAACTGAGTGACTGAACTGAAACTGAACTGGATGGATCTAGAGATTGACACAGTGAATGAAGTCAGAAGTCAGTCAGACAGAGAAGAAGAAATATCGTATGACATCCCTTACATGGAGAATCAAAAAAAAAAAAAAAAAGATACAAATGAACGTATTTACAGAAAAGAAATTTTACACACTTCCAAAATGAATTTATGGTTGCTGGAGGGAAGGATGAGGGGAAGCAACATTAGGGAGACTGGGATGGACATGTACACACGGCCATGTTTAAAATGGATAACCAACAAGGACCTACTGTATAGCACAGACTGCTCAGGGTGGCAGTCTGGATGCAGAAGTAGTTCAGAGGAGAATGGATACACGTATATGTATGGCCGAGTCCCTTTGCTGTTCACCGGAAAGTACCACAGCATTGTTAATTGGCTATGCTCCTGTATAAAATACAAAGTTGAGACAAATGTCTTTTCCTGGAGAGAGCAGAGGTACAACCTGGAGAATTCCAGCCAATATATTGATATGTACCATGTCTGTTCCTCAGTTGTTCTATGGCTTATTTTTTTCTTTCTGGTTTATTTGTTCCGCCCCCCCGCACCCCCCCCCCCCCCACCACACACACACACTTTGAGTCATGTCAAATTTAGAATTTCTTTAGGATTAAAGAAAAAGTTCCTGGAGTAGCATTTTGGGGGGGAGGGTTAAAGGATCGATGTACATTTCATGTGACATCTACGCAGAGGCGTATAATGAAAATATGTCACCGTGAAACAGGAGAGAAGGAGGCAGGGCACAACCTTTTCAAGAAGGACATAGCTGTTGAGGATATGACATAACTGGTTAGAACAAATTAGGCACAAGATGGTGGAAGTTTTGACTTCCAATAGGCCTTGAGCCTCATTATATGCTCATTGTAATATATTAGCATGCTAAATGACATACCCACTAGCGACTTGACAGTTCTAAGTCTGAACATAAAAGTGCAAAATGTGGTCAGTCGCCCAATTGCTGGAAATCTCCAGCCCTTCTCCAAAATAGTTGGAATAATATTCCCACTCATTGCTGTGCTGTACTTAGTCGCTCAGGGTCTCATGTCTGACTCTTTGTGACCCTGTGGACTGTAGCCTGCCAGGCTCCTCTGTTCATGGGGATTCTCCAGGCAAGAACACTGAGAGTGGGTTGCCATGCCCTCCTCCTTGGCATCTTCCCAACTCAGGGATTGAATCCAGTTCTCCCACATTGCAGGAGGATTCTTTACCATGAGAGCTACCAGGGAAGCCCAAGAATACTGGAGTGGGTACACTATTCCTTCTCCAGGGGATCTTCCCGACCCAGGAATTGAACTGGGGATCTCCTGCATTGCAGGTGGAGTTTTTAACCAGTTGAGCTACCAGGGAAGTCCCACTTATTTAAGCCTATGAAATTATCCAGCCCATAAAAAACTAGCCATCCCATATATCAGGGCCTCACGCCTTCTGAGACGGCCCACTCTGTCTGTGGAATGCGCTTCTTCCAGGGCCACTCTTGTCTTTTGAGACAGATGGCATTCTGTCTATGATATACGTATCTCTCTAAATAAATCCCTTTCCTATCATTTTGCCTCTAGCTGAATTCCTTCTGTAGTGAGACATAACCTGAGCTTCATTAAGTTCTGAGACCAAGTGTGTGATTTTAACTAAAAGACAGTGGGTTCGAGCCCCAGTCTGGGTTTTGGTTGGGTTCAGATTCCATCTGAGTTAGGCTGTTTCCATAGGTTATTTTTTTCATTGTCAAACCAGGAAGAGCCCTTGCCTGAATATATGATATTAAACCTTACACCAACACTTGCTAAACTATAACTTTCAAAAAGTCAGAATTATAAGTCTTATCTAAATACACAATGAATACATGTGAACTATTTTAACTCATTGTTTGGTAAAGGAACTAGTAAGATGTTAAAACCAGCTCAAACATTTTTTTGAAGTACAGACATACATAGAGGCTACCAGAAATTCTGAAATGAACTTGTCAACAAATGCAAATTGGTTAATATTCTATGTGTGGGTGTGCTCAGTCACTGGGTTGTATGTAACTCTTTTGCAACCCCATGGACTCTATAGCCCACCAGCCTCCTCTGTCCGTGGGAATTCCTAGGCAGGAATACTGGGGTGGGTTGCCATTCCTTTCTCCAGGGGATCTTCCCAACCCAGGGACTGAATCTGCATTTCCTGCCTGTCTTGAATCTCCAGGGAGATTCTTTACCACTGAGCCACCTGGGAAACAATACTTTACAGGGCAATAAAATGTAATATTTTGGGTGGAAATCAACTGTAACTCTACCAGACAAAATTTATTTGGATTTTTATGAAAAAAAAATCACTTTCAATATTATGGACAAGAAACATTTGTGTTGTTATCCTTTTTCATTTTCTACAATTTAACTGCTTTCTCTATAAGCTGTAAAACAGTGTAATCAATCAAAGACAAGGACATGATATTTTATATCAAGAGTTATTTCACTCTGGCAGAATAAGTGTTCAGTGATTAGGGCATACTTACTTGTTCATTTTATTCTCCCCAAACTATTTAATACTTCAAACTTCAAATCAACTCTTTATTGTCTTCCTTTCCTCTTCGTCAAACTTTCCATTTTGAACTTAAACAGCCTTCCAGACCACCTAGGCTAGCCAAATTCTCTCTGTCAGATGCTCTCAAAATACTCTGTAGTTTTCATTATTCTCAATTTCCATAATTTCATTTGATTTGGAAAACTATTTGTTTAATACAGGTCTATCCATGTAAGTTTCATGAGGACAAAAATCTCACCTGTTTTATCCATAATTACATTCTTAATTCCTAGCAAAATCCTTAGTACATAGTAGATGCTCAATAAAAAGCCATTGATGGAATGTATGAATTCTCTCAGTGCATTTCCTCTCAAGTAGGAAGTTTGTAGAGGCAGTATAATACATGTTATTAAAAAAGGACTTTAACGCCACACTATCTGGGCTTGACCTCTAATTCTACTATATACTAGCTATTATAAGGACAAATAAAAATGAAAAATAAGAGACTTAATTCTTCCACTTAAAAATAATAAATTTCTCTCATCTCTTCTTTTTAAGGCATTTACTTTAGAAAACTTTTAATCATAAGTACTTTCTCCTCTATTTGAAGTATATAAAAACCTTTTTGAAAACTAGATATGCTTTTTATCAGCTTTGCAACCTAGTAATCCTTTCTGAAGGACCAGGAGTCATCCATGTGAAATGTAAATATTAAGTGATAGCACACCAAGGGGGGGTTGGGGAGGGGGTGGGACGGATTAGGAAATTGGGGCTCACATATATATTTATACTATGTATAAAATAGCTAACTAATGAGAACCTACTGGATAGCACAGGGAACTCTACCAGTGCTCTGGTGACCTGAACAGGAAGGAAATCCAAAAAAGAGGGGATATATGCATATGGATAGCTGATACACTTTGCTGCGCAGCAGAAATGAATACAATATTGTAAGGCAACTATACTCCAATAAAAATTTAAGAAAATAAATATATAAGATAACATCACGAGCAAAGATTTGGCAATAAATGAAAAATAATATGAAATTTAAAAAAAAGAGAGCACCATTATCTCCTTATTCTGTGAAAGGTGCAAGCATCCCTTATTTAGGTGCCTTGCTCCAAGTTGCAAAACTCTCTCCTGTCATAAAAATACAAGAGGTTTGTGTTTCCTCTGAATAAAATCAATTAGTTAATATGGATGGTCATCCCAATGTACATCTAAGTATCCCTAGGTACATCTAAGATGAATTATGTGTCACAAAAGGAGCTATCTAGGCCTCTTACTTGAGGACTAGCTATCATTTATCTTGAGAACATGTATTCATGGTTGTATCTGTTTGACTACAAAAAAGGAGAAAAAAAGATGAGACTTCCTCTGTCTTTGTTAGTGGATTGCCTGTGATGTGCATCACACTCTGGTTTGATGTTTGTTTGATAATAAAACTGTTTTCTTTCTCTTCTAACCTCTATGGGAAGATTTTCTTGGTTGGCAGATTTCATTTTAATTATATTTCCCCAACACTCTGTAACCTTAGGCAAGTTACTTTTAACTGTAAAACTGTGCCCCAGTTCCTGCATCTATAAAGTAAGCATCCTAAGGTACTTTCCATGGGGTCACTGGGGGAGATTCAATGAATTAATACCATAAAGAACTTAATGCAGAGCCTACGGGAAGTCACGGTGGGTCTTCTGGCAAAGCTCCACTACACAGAGCTCCATGATCCA